>NC_053036.3:38813005-39116035 GCF_002575655.3 Aegilops tauschii subsp. strangulata
ACGGGAGAGATAAAGCTTAGCAAGCCTCTGAGTGGAGTAGGTCGTCTTCACGGGAATGAAATGGGCTACCTTGGTTAGCCTATCTGTGATGACCCATATGGCATCATTTCCGCGTTGTGATCGAGGTAGTCCGACGATAAAATCCATTCCAATTTCATCCCATTTCCATTCAGGTATCCTGTTGGGCTGTAGTAGCCCTGCTGGCTTTTGATGCTCGGCTTTAATGCGCTGACACGAATCACAACAAGCAATGAATGTGGCTATATCCCTTTTCATACCGTGCCACCAAAATCTTTCCTGAATGTCCTTGTACATTTTGGTTCCTCCATGGTGGATCGAATATGGGGCGGTGTGGCTTTCGGTTAGGATTTGTTGCTTGAGTTCCTCAATGTTTGGTACGCAAAGTCTGTCCCCGTACCATAATATTCCCTCATTGTATGTGACGAACTCTGAAGCCTTGCCAAGTCTCATTTTTCTCCTTATACCTTCGATGCTGGGATGTCCCTGCTGTGCCTTCTTAATTTGTTCCATTAGGGTGGGCTGTATCTCCAGATTTGATACGATGCCCTCAGAGACTATCACCATGTTGAGTTTAGCGAACTCCTGCTGAAACTCAGGCCTCAAGTTCGGTGGACTGTCGTTGCCCGAGCTGGGGTTCCGACTAAGAGCATCTGCCACTACATTTGCTTTCCCTGGATGGTAGTGAATGCCGACATCATAGTCCTTGACTAATTCCAACCAGCGTCCTTGTCGTAAATTGAGCTCTGGCTGCGTGAAAATATATTTAAGGCTTTTATGGTCCGTATATATTTCACAATGATTTCCCAACAAAAAGTGCCTCCACTCTTTGAGTGCATGGATGACTGCTGCTAGCTCCAAGTCATGAGTAGGATAATTTTCCTCGTGCTTCCGTAGTTGCCTGGAAGCATACGCGACAACTTTGCCGTCCTGCATCAATACGCACCCGAGGCCCTTCCGGGATGCGTCACAATACACTTCAAAACTCTTGTGTATGTCCGGCACAACCAAAACCGGTGCTGTTGTTAGTTTCTTTTTAAGTTCTTGGAAGCTTTTCTCGCACGCTTCAGTCCATACAAATTTCTTGTCTTTCTTGAGTAACTGTGTCATTGGCTTTGCCACAGTGGAGAATCCTTCAATAAACCTTCGGTAATATCCAGCCATTCCTAGGAAACTCCGTACATCTGTTACGTTGGCTGGTGGTTTCCAATCAAGTATGGCTTTGACTTTTTCTGGGTCTACGGCCACGCCTTCTTGGGTCAATATATGGCCTAGAAAACCAACTTGTCTTAGCCAAAATTCACACTTGCTAAATTTGGCGTACAATTGATGTTTCCTTAATTCTCCCAATACAATTCTGAGATGTTCAGCATGTTCTTATGGTGTCCTTGAGTATACCAGAATGTCGTCAATGAACACCACAACAAATTTGTCCATAAATCTCATAAACACTTTGTTCATGAGGTGGACGAAATATGCGGGGGCGTTCGTCAGTCCAAACGGCATTACTGTGAACTCATATAATCCGTATCTGGAGGTGAATGCTGTCTTAGGGATATCTTCTGTCCGTACTTCTAATTGATGATATCCCGATCTTAAATCAATTTTTGAGAACACCTTGGCTTGTGCGAGCTGGTCAAACAAGTCATTTATCCGTGGCATCGGATATTTGTTTTTGATGGTGACCATATTGAGAGCTCGATAGTCTATACACAATCTCAGTGTCCCATCCTTTTTCTTGGCGAATAATACTGGTGAACCCCAAGGTGAGGAGCTGGCTCGTATAAATCCTTTGTCCAGTAATTCTTTTATTTGCTTCTTCAATTCTACCAACTCGGAGGGTGCCATTCTATAAGGTTTCTTGTAAATGGGGGTGGTGCCAGGTGCTAGTTCAATGCTGAACTCTATCTCTCGGTCTAGTGGCATGCCTGGTAGTTCTTCGGGAAATACGTCGGGAAACTCACAAACCACTGGAACTTTTCTCAATTCTGAAATGTCCACCTTGTTCAACTTTGGTTGCCGTGACCGTGGTCTCTCTTGAGCTGTAACTTTTATTGTCTTGCCGTGATGATGAGTGAGAATCACAGTCCGATTGAAGCAGTCAATAAATCCCTTGTTGGTGGTTAACCAGTCCATTCCTAGGATAACATCCAGTCCTTTATTTTCCAACACGACGAGATTTGCTTGAAACTTTAGTCCTTCAAACTCAATAATCACTCCTTGACAGTAACTCTGAGTGATCTGCTTATTCCCGGGGGACTTGATGCTCATAGACTTTTCCAAAGAAAGTATCGGAAAACCATGTTGCAAAACAAAACTCTTCGAAATGAACGAGTGAGAAGCTCCAGAATCAAACAAAACCGTGGCAGGTATTGTGTTGACAGGGAACGTACCGAGTACGATGTCTGGGGCATTCTGTGCTTCTTCCTTGGTCACATGGTTCAGGTGATCCTTCCTGTGATTGTTGTTGGGATTGAAATTGTTACGCTTGGGGGCTGGATTATTTCCACCATTGTTCAGCTTGGGTGCCGAGTTCCTTGGTTTTGGGCACTGTTTGGCATAGTGCCCTTCCTCTCCACAAGCATAGCAAGTGACACCTGGATGGTATGTAAAGTCCTTGGCCCTTGAATGAAACTGTCTAGTTGGCCTTAGAGCAGTAGTCGTGGATTTTCTCGCTTCATTCCTCTGAACATCAGTCTTGCTCCGGTTGTTGCGAGCAAGAGTCGTCTTGTCCCTTTTTCGCTTACGAATATCCTCCAGACTGCGGCGCTCATCCTCCAACGTAATGGCCTTGTCAACCAGAGTTTTGAAATCTGGGAAAGTGTGTACGACCAGTTGGCATTTTAGTGCTGGCGCCAGGCCGTCCAATTTTTTTTCCATCCTTTTATTCTCGGTCATATGCTCATCGTAGGCATAACGAGATAGCTGGGTAAACTGACTGTTGTATTCCGTCACTGTCATGCCTCTCTGCTTGAGGTCATCAAACTCCCTTTTCTTGATTTTTATAATGCTCCTGGGGATGTGCGCCCCACGAAAACCTTCCTTAAACTCTTCCCAGGTGATGTTATGTTCACTGGGATGCATGTGTAGGAAGTTTTCCCACCATGCGGCAGCTGCTCCAGTGAGGTAGTGAGGTGCATAAAGCACCTTCTCATGATCTGAACATTGAGCAATAATCAACTTTCTTTCGATGTCTCGAAACCAATCATCGGCTTCAAGCGGCCTATCAGTGTGAGCGAACGTTGGAGGGCGTGTCTTCTGTAGTTCAGACAACTTGGAGTATGGTTGGTATGGCTCACGGTGATTTCCCATATTGATGACGTGATTCATCATTTCTTGGTGTTGCTGTTGGCTTTGTTCGAAAAGGCGGCATACTTGAGATAAGGCTGCCTCACTGTCCTGTTGACTAGACTGCCCCTGTGTGAAGTTGTTGCTTGTCTGTGTTCCATAAACTTCTTCCGGTGGATTTGGCATAGAACGAGTCCACGGACGAGACATTTTCCACTCTGGGGTATTATTTTGCAAAACTCATGAGAAGAACTGTGTGGCACAAGGAAAATTTTGCAAAGACAAAAATTTAAAAGACCTCAAGATTTTTCAAGAAAAAATATTTGATTGCGCACGGAGAAGGACTGCTCAGTACATATCTTACACGCGATACGAAAATATACGATACAACACTCAGGATGTGCGTACACATTCCTGACATGTTATTTAGGCTAGTGCACTTCTCCGGGTCCTACATGATGCGCACACAAACTACTACAAACCTATGTACATATAAAACATATCATACAAGCGGGCACATCGCGCGGCTACTAGGCGCACTCAGTCGGAGATGGTGAAGATGTCCTTCTGCCTGCCGAGGGTAAGACCCAGCGGTGCAGGAGACTCAACCTCCACCTCCTCCCTAATAAGCTCCAGGCGCCTAGCACTGCGCTGATGAGATGGCGCGGGCGCGACAAGCGGTGGTGTGGGTGCGGCAGGCGGTGCAGCTCTGACTGGAGTAGGAGCAATGACCTGGTCGAACTCCTCAGTGGTAGGCAGACGGCGAGCAGTGGCCAAAATGGCAGGTGAATAGGATGCTAAGGATGAGACGAAAGTCAGTGGCGGTGCCATGTGGAGAAGCTCCCTCCTGTTGGCAGAACAGCCCCGAACTAAGTCCATACGGGTAGCCACAATATCGTCCACGAGGTTGTCGAAAGCTGCCTCCAGAGCTTTGAGATACTCAACAAGCATCTCGATAGCTTCATCTCGCTCTCCCCTATGGCAGGCGAATGCATAGTGACAAGTATATGGCACATGGCATGGGAGGTAGCGGTAGCGACGAGTCTTCATCGAAGGAAGAATATCCCGAAGGCGACCTATTGCCTCACGGGCGGCCATCTGCATGGCATGCCTCTCCGTAGGCATGGCCCTTCCCACAAAACGGAAGTGGCGAGATGCAGAACGTCCTCCCTTGAATTGCACCATGGCATGGTGCATAGACACGTCGTCGCTGAGCTTGTGCTGGTATAGCGTGAACTCCGGACGAGTCGCTGGCCCGATCGTGAGCTTGGTGATGGAGATGAGGAGTTTGACAAACCCCTCGGGCACATTAGTGAACACCCGAGTCTCGCAGTCGCTGCCAGCCATCTACAAAAGTAGGCAAAAATTCTGAGTAGTCAAATCATAAATTTATGATGACCAACAGAAAATAGCTACATTTGCAAAAAGCTGAAAAAGCACTAAAAACGCTAATAACCGATTAGCGATCACACCTAGTGGCTTCCTACAGTCAGCCTGGCTCTGATACCAAGCTTGTCACGACCGGTTTTCCAATAAAACATTTATTGAGAAACCGATCCCTTTTACGGACCAGTAGAGAAGAATTCCTTCTTACTGGTAGACAAATTCTTGATTACAGAAATATCCAGGAGTACTAAATATAATACAAGGTTGAGTGGAGACTGCTCAATAATTTATTACAAGCACGCCGATATTAAACATAAAGGCGGATATGACACAAGGGGCGGTATGGTGGCATACTACTGACTCGTAATAAAAGCGGTGGTGGATATGTCACAGTGAAGCGGGTGACATGACTCTTAAATCTTACAGCTCATCGAGCGTCGGAGTGAGGCTCGAGGACTCTTATTGCGGGTGGCGGAAGCGTATATAATACAAGTGACCAATATCCAGGATCGCACGGGACTGACTGGGACTCCTCTAGGCGTCGGACTCACTATCAAACTCTTCATCCATGAGATCGCCTTCGTCAACATCTGGCCAAATCAACAAGCCAGGTGAGTACTATGAAAGTACTCGCAAGACAATTTGGACATAAGATATAACAAATGAAAACATGATGCATATAAACAGGTTAATAATGCGCACTCAGATAATAAAATAGCGATGCATGGGAAATAAAAAAGGAAGTCGGGCGGTAGTCCTCCCGAAATCCCAAAGTAATACTGAAGGCCAATCGAGTGTCTGAATGACTCCTCGAAAGGATACAAATAAATTAACAATGTCGCAGTCGGGCGTCAAGGCGACACCACATAAAGGGCTTATAATGGAATATAAATGACATTGTGTGCCATAGTCGGACGTCTGAGCGACATCACGAAAAGGGCTTATATCAAAAGTAAATAACGAGCGTGCCACAGTCGGACGTCTGAGCGACATCACATAAAGGGCTTATATCAAAAGTAAATAACGAGAGTGCCACAGTCGGACGTCTGAGCGACATCACATAAAGGGCTTATATTAAAAGTAAATGACAAGAATGCCACAGTCGGACGTCTGAGCGACATCACATAAAGGGCTTATATTTCATAACTTAATATTCCAGTAGCTCATGAAGTTGAATCATTTCAAGGGAATATTCAGGTACGAAATAATAAAAGGGTTAGTCCATCCACAGGAATAACGTTCAACCGGGTTTACCACTCAGGCTTATTCACTGAGATTCCCACGGAAACTGACACGGGGACTGACATGAATAGGGATATGCTGGCCACGGTCTTTGACCATGGGCACGATGACTCAGAAGGATATGACTCTGCAGAGTTTGTACTCTTAACCACAGCCAACGGATTTCAGTAGTCACAGGGGACTAGTTCCGTTTATGGTATTTTTGGGAGAAACACATCTATCCAGTACACACCCATTCCACATTCCGATGCCAGGAATCACCCTAGGCAACGTTCAAGAAAAACTTTGAGACGGGGAGGCTACAACCTCGCGTAGCATGGGATCAAATTTATATCGCGCGCTCTAAGGGGTGCCCCCCTCTCGGTCCCAACTGGAAACACCCATGCCCCCTGACCGGATGACTGGCTTTAATCCAGGGCCATGGAACCCTCATCCCGGCCCCTCTATTTGGTGTGTACAAGGAAAGAGGTTAGCAACTTACTAAACCGTATTCTTTGCAGAAAACATGTGGCATCACGAAAGGGGGAGAACGGTAACGTGGCTCAGTCCACGTTAACGTCGGAGTTTATCGAATGACATAAGACTGGCATGCTACAACAATACCATCTTACTACCTCTCATGTCACCACATGATTAGGTCATTTCTCATCAAGAGATCATAGTAAAACTTTGAAGTACATGGTTAGTTGCCTTGCTTGCAACGTAACACTCACCGATGCTCATATGCTATGCACAACTATTCAAGCAAACATGCAAAACACCCATCATATCAAAGGTTCAAACATGGTTGCCTGGTTCGGAGAAGTCGGAGTCTAGCTTGGCGAAGTTCGCGGCTCCGTCACCTCCTCCGAAACCTACGGTATAACGAAACCGTATACTAAGGTGAAAACCGTTGCGTGCATAACAAATTTTCCAAATTTTTTCGAAATAAATACTATAAAAAACTAGACAAAAATATAAGACTGGCAGAAAAAGAATCAATCAAAAAGCATCTTTTGTTAAAAAGATATAAAGGTTTTAGTCCAAGGACTGATCTCTGATGGAACAGAAAAGATCCAGGGACTTGTTTGAGAAAACAGAAAACGGTTCGGTATGAAATACGCCAGCCCAGAGAGAAAACACATTCTGCCCGAAGGCGTTTTCAGAAAACGGTTCGAAGGGGAAAAGAAGAGAGGCTGACGGGGGGGGGGGTCCCACTCGTCAGGTTCAAAAACTCCAACAGAGCTCGCCGGCGCCCGAAGGCTGCGGTGGTCGCCGGCGTCGATCCACGGTGAGGTAGGGTGATCGGAGGGTACCTACGGGTTCAGGGTGCCCTTCCGCGTCGATGGGTGGTGGACTTGACCGTCGGAGAGCACCACGTCGACGGCGACACTATCTCCGGCGGATGGTGGTTCGGGCGATGGTGGAGCTCTCCGGTGGGTGCTGCAAACTCCAAATTGACGCGCGGGTCAGAGATGTGGAAGCACTAGGAGGCTACTGGCAAGAGCTGAGGGGTAGGGGTGCACGCACGGGGGTGAATCGAGCTGGGTCCTGAAGCGGGTCGAGGCGGCCGGAGTTGGGGAAGAAGACTCCCTCGGGGGCTGCCCAGTGGCTTGCCGTGGTACTAGTGGTGAGTAGAGGTGGTGCGGGTTCGAGTTCGAGCTCGGGACCTCCTTTTATAGGCGATCCGAGGGGGTGGCCGTGAACGGGATAACGCTGGCGGGAAATTACGGCGAGGCAGAGGTTGGGCAGGGGGTTTAGGTGGCTAGGCATCATTGTGGAGGATCACTGGCGCCGTTCCTCCGCTAAACCTCGGTCGGGCTTGGTGTAATACGCCGGTCCTCGACGGAACGGCCGTACGGGCACGGCGGCGGCAGGGAGCGCGCTCCGCGCCTACCAGTTCACGACGACGGACCTACAACGTGCACGGGTGAGTGGACGGCCACGCGGTGGCCTCTGGTGGCTTGGGCGGCGCTGGATGGCGCCGTCCAACGCTGCGCCTCTCTGGCAGCCGCAAAGGGCGCTGTTGCCGTCGCTCACGGGGTGGCGCACCTCCACCAGCTCGTCGCCGACGCCCGCAAGCTTCCAGGCGATCGTGCGGCGCAGGGATAAGAAGGAGGGGACAGGGAGCAAGGCGCCACCGCGGCTACTGGCGAGATCGAGGAGAGGTTCTGAAGAAAACGACAGCGGCTCACTGAAACTGTATCTCTGAACTTTCTAAACTTGACAGTAACAGTGTCCTTCAGGTGTTCGACAAAATGATTTGGCATGAGGAAAAGTTTTTTCTGGAGCTGGGACTTGGTGAGGTGACCTCTCGATGCATCCAGAGACTGCCTGAATTTACTCAGATTTTTAGGAGGAGAAAACAAATGAATTTCATCAAAATTGACAAATGTGGTCCAAACTTGCAGCAAGCATAATTTGAAATTTTTGAACTGGAGACCAGTGGATCTTCATGGATCGTGGTTGAGGGCTCTAAGGACTAGCCAGGGAAATTTGTTTGGAGGCAAAACTCAAAGGAGAAATGGTAGTTCCTTTGTAAATCTCCAAGAGCCAAAGTAGAGGACGGAAAAAGATTTTGATTAGAAATAAATGGAAACAAAATCATGGGGGAGTTCAACTTGCTGGATTTGAAGTTTATCTTGGCACCAAGAGAGGAGATGGCCTTTGGGAGGGGATTTCCACTTAGGTCATGGCAAGAGGAGATTTTGAAAGAGGAAAGGATCACTCCAAATGCCATAGGGCTACTTTTAAAAAGAAAAGATTTTCAAGAACTTTCCCAAGGAAAAACACTTGTGTTGAGCCAACATAAGATGAAAAACCTCCAAGGCCAAAGATCAAGTCTTGGGTGAAACCAAACAAAATACTTGTCATAAAAGAAATTTTTTTTGAGAGGGAGAGTTCTTTAGAAGAAAAATTTAAATACCCTCCTTCAAATCAAATAAAGATTTTGATAAAACCAAAAATAAAATTTTTGGGTGTCACAATCTGCCACCGCCGCCTCATAGCCGCCGCCCCGCGCCGCTGCTGCCGCCACCGCGCCGCCTGTTGCCGCCACTGCCCCGCCCCGCGCCGCGCCGCCGTCGCCCACGCTGCCGCCCGCCGCCCCGCTGACCTGCGCCGGAGCTGCCGCCGGAATCCCGCCGTTGACTTCGTCGCCGCCGTTTTTTTGGTTTTAGGTATAAGCCGTTCGGTTTTTTAAAAACACTAGATCGGTTTTTTTATCGGTTCGGTTTTCTCGGTTTAGATTATTTTACGAACATTCGTTCATTAGTTCGTTTTAACGAAGGAATTCGTTTGTTTGCCTCTGTTAGCAAACGTTCGCGCCCTAGTTTTTTCTTTTTCTTTTATTTTCGGCCAGGGACCTATCCGCGATTACTTTTATCGCAGATTAGCCCCTGATCTTCAAACCCTCGTAACTTTTTAACCGTTCGTCCAACTCCAGTGAAACCAACGCCAAAATCTTCGTCTCAAACCCCTCTTTCCGGTTAAACAACTTGAACATGGTTTTTGAAAATTTAAAATTTGGTTTCAAGAAGATTTGAATTCGAAGTTCTTTCGATCGTAGTTTCAATTCCGTAGCTCCGATTTGATCGATTCTTTTTGCAAATTGTAGTTCTTCAGTTGGACTTTCAGATTTGACTTTCTCATCCGAGTTTTACCCGTGCATCTATGATTGAGTGCTTATGTATGCTATTGTTTATTTGCGATAGAATTCCCAGAGTGCGAAGCGTGCTACTACGAGTCTCTAGGGTCTGCAGATCGTCAGCAAGGCAAGTAACACATTGATCATACCCCTTTATTACCCAGTTTTTATGCATTAGATACAATCCTCAAACACTGCATGATTAGGATGTGATTTTAACTTGTGGGTATTGGGAAGTAGATGATGAGGTAGAACCTATTGCCCTTTTATTATCAAACCCTTGGGAGTTACTTCTACATTATGCTTAGGTTGCCATGCTATGCTCGTAGACGTGGTTTGGTTTGAGTGATCCATGACAGGTGGTGGCTACTTAAATACACATCTGGGTGGATTGGTTGCAGGCACCTGGGGATATACCAGTGTTGTCCTTTGGTTCGCCACCCAGGCTCAAAGGGATCATAAGATTATTCATGCTAGAAACTTCCGTGTGCAGCCACAAGCTATTATGGGCTCTAGCATAGTTGAGTATGTTGCATGACCTCTTTTAGTGGTATGCTAGCAGATGTAGGGGTAAGTAGGTGTAACTGTCTACCCAGAGTAAAGAGTTAATGCTTCTAAAAGACTGTGTCTCGGTCATCCGTTTCTCAAACATCATGTAGTGCGAGAAATCCAACAGAGGAGATCGAGTTTTGTGGGGAAAAGTGCACAAACCTCTGCAAAGTGTACAAACTAATCATGGTTAGCCGTGTCCCCGGTTATGGACATCTTGAGTATCTGGTTCTTGGATTATCCTGTTGATCTCATCACTCTAAATAAATTTGTTGGGTTGCTAATTACTGTCTAATTGGGATTGAGATGGGGTTACCATTCTCAATGTTTATCAACTACCATGATAGTTAAATAAAATATATTCCTTTGTTGTAGGAAAAAATTGGCTTTTCGCAAAAACCTGTTAACCATAGAGCCTCCACCAGCCATATATGCATGTAGTGATAACATTTACTTGTTCATTGCTCTACCGTGTTATATTGCCAGCATATTCCATGTGCTGACCCGTTTCGGGCTGCAACATATCATGTTGCAGACTTTCCAGACGAAGAGTAAGGTGCGCTAGGTCGTTGTCGTGCACTCAGCTATGCCGTTGGAGTTGATGGACTCATTTACCTTTGATGCTTCCGCAGTTATCTTATTTAAATGGCCTTAAGCCATATTATTGTAATAAGTTCTCTTTTGAGACATTCGATGTAATAAGTGTGTGATTGCACTCTGTTATAAATCCTTCAAGTACTGTGTGTGTCAGCATTACCGATCCAGGGATGACACTTATACACAGAGATTTGACCGTCTGAGGTCGGATCGCTACAAGATGGTATCAGAGCACACGCTGATTGTAGGACACGACCACTAAGATAAGCCATAGGTCACTCTTCTCTACTCATTTTTGACTCCTCTCCATTTTCCACTCTATAGGATGGCGGACTCAAGGAACAAGTTTGCACAACCGGATGAAGACACACCTTTTGGACGACACTTGAAGGAAGTCACTAGGTACCTGAATATCGGAATACCAAGCTTCACCGGGACTACACCGCCACTTTACCAAAAGAGGAGCGTTGGATGATTCGAGTTCAAGTTCCAGGAAGGACATTCACGCCAGTTACTGAGCCCATAGAGTTTTCCTTTGATGCACCAACCTGGAGTCTAGGAAAGAGCATGGCAGCCCACATCGCCATGGGACGCATCGGCGAAGTTTACCACAAGGACCTTAAGGACACCATCTACTAGATATGTGGGCACCGAGATGAGCAATGGGAGATGATCAGCACCAGGAGGGACAGGTCCATTGCAGCTTTCATCCAGGAGTTAAACCAGCACATTTGTCGCCAGGAGAACGAAATGTGTGCATGCATGATAGATCTGAAGAAAGTGATGACCAGGAACATGGAGCTAGAAGAGGAACTCAAGTCTACACGCGACGGATATGAGGAGGAAATCGCAATACTAGTGGAGAAGAATGATGACCTGACAAGGAAGCTAGGAGTGTTCATTTGAGACCCCGCGCCAGGAGGAGATGACGACCCTCCCGAGCACATCCGTTCTGAAGACTACATCATCATCGACGACACCGACTCCGACCCCGACAGTAGTGATGATGATTACGAAGACGGAGCTGGAGCGGATATCATGGAGTCTTCCACCGATCAAAATTTCTAGTCGACCACCATATTATCGGTAGTATTTCCCCATGTATATAGTAATAGTCCGAGCACTGTAACGATAGTTAGATCGATTGTATGCCCTTGTTTGAATTGATTGGTATGATATGAATGTGTTTGTCTCATGTGCATATGGGTAGTGTTTTCTCACTAGACCTCACTCTATTCTAATCTCTCCCCTCTAAACCCATCAGATGCCTCCAAGACGTGACCCCGGATTTGTCTTCCCACCGGAGCTCACTCAGTTGATCCAGCAGTAGAATGCCTTGATGCAGCTACTAGTCCAGAACCAAGGCAACAACAACAACCCACCGCTACCACCTCCAGTTGACAACTTAGCCTGTTTTTTGAGGTTGCAACCGCCGGCGTTTTCCAGTAGCACCGAGCCGATAGTTGCTGATGACTGGCTACGCGGGATTGGAAGGGAGTTGACCACCGCAGGTTGCACAGATGCTGAGAAGGTGCGTTTTGCCGCACATCAATTGGATGGACCTGCAGCCTCATGGCCGGAGAATTACACAGCCACTTTCCCCATAGCCAATGTCACTTGGGATCAGTTTCAGCAAGCGTTCCGCACCGCACATGTCTCAACTGGAGCTATGAGTATGAAGAAGCGTGAGTTTCGCAACTTACGCCAGGGAAACCGTACTGTGGGGCAGTACGTGGATGAGTTCAGTAAGTTAGCCTGCTATGCCCCAGATGATGTGGCCATAGATGCCGCGAAGCAGGAGAAGTTTATGGAAGGGTTGAATGATGAGATGACTATGCAGTTAATGGTGGCAACATTTAACAACTACCAGGAGTTGGTAGACAAGGCTCTTATGATTGAAGGGAAGCAGCAGTAGATTGATAGCCGCAAAAGGAAGTATGGACAAGGGAAGTACAATTCAGGAGCTCAGCAAAAGCCTCATTTTACCCCGAACTCGGGAGGATATGTTGGGGAACGTAGTAATTTCAAAAAAAAAATTCCTACGCACACGCAAGATCATGGTGATGCATAGCAACGAGAGGGGAGAGTGTATCCACGTACCCTCGTAGACCGAAAGCGGAAGCGTTAGCACAACGCGGTTGATGTAGTCGTACGTCTTCACGATCCGACCGATCAAGTACCGAACGCACGGCACCTCCGAGTTCTGCAACCGTTCAACTCGATGACGTCCCTCGAGCTCCGATCCAGCCGAGCTTTGTGGGAGAGTTCCGTCAGCATGATGGCGTGGTGACGATGATGATGTTCTACCGACGCAGGGCTTCGCCTAAGCACCGCTACGATATGACCGAGGTGGATTATGATGGAGGGGGGCACCGCACACGGCTAAGAGATCCAAGGGATCAATTGTTGTGTCTATGGGGTGCCCCCTGCCCCCGTATATAAAGGAGCAAGGGGGAGGCGGCCGTCCTAGGAGGAGGGCGCGCCAAGGGGGGAGTCCTCCTTTCCTTGTTGGAGTAGGAGAGAAGGAAAGAGGGGGAGAGGGAGAAGGAAAAGGGGGCTGCACCCCTTGTCCAATTCGGACCAGAGGGGGGGGGGGGTGCGCGCCTCCTTCCTTTTGGCCTCTCTCCTCTATTCCCGTATGGCCCAATAAGGCCCAATACTTCTCCCCGGCGAATTCCCGTAACTCTCCGGTACTGCGGTAAATACCCGAATCACTCGGAACCTTTCCGAAGTCCGAATATAGTCGTCCAATATATCGATCTTTACGTCTCGGCCATTTCGAGACTCCTCGTCATGTCCCCGATCTCATCCGGGACTCCGAACTACCTTCGGTACATCAAAACACATAAACTCATAATATAACCGTCATCGAACTTTAAGCGTGCGGACCCTACGGGTTCGAGAACTATGTAGACATGACCGAGACACGTCTCCGGTCAATAACCAATAGCGGAACCTTGATGCTCATATTGGCTCCCACATATTCTACGAAGATCTTTATCGGTCAGACCGCGTAACAACATACGTTGTTCCCTTTGTCATCGGTATGTTACTTGCCCGAGATTCGATCGTCGGTATCTCAATACCTAGTTCAATCTCGTTACCAGAAAGTCTTTTTACTCGTTCCGTAATACATCATCCTTTAACTAACCCATTAGTTACAATGCTTGCAAGGCTAATAGTGATGTGCATTACCGAGAGGGCCCAGAGATACCTCTCCGACAATAGGAGTGACAAATCCTAATCTCGAAATACGCCAACCCAACAAGTACCTTCGGAGACACCTGTAGAGCACCTTTATAATCACCCAGTTACGTTGTGACGTTTGGTAGCACACAAAGTGTTCCTCCGGTAAACGGGAGTTGCATAATCTCATAGTCATAGGAACATGTATAAGTCATGAAGAAAGCATTAGCAACATACTAAACGATCGTGTGCTAAGCTAACGGAATGGGTCAAGTCAATCACATCATTCTCCTAATGATGTGATCCCGTTAATCAAATGACAACTCATGTCTATGGCTAGGAAACATAACCATCTTTGATCAACGAGCTAGTCAAGTAGAGGCATACTAGTGACACTCTGTTTGTCTATGTATTCACACATGTATCATGTTTCCAGTTAATACAATTCTAGCATGAATAATAAACATTTATCATGATATAAGGAAATAAATAATAACTTTATTATTGCCTCTAGGGCATATTTCCTTCAGTCTCCCACTTGCACTAGAGTCAATAATCTAGAGCACATCGCCATGTGATTTAACATCAATAGTTCACATCACCATGTGATTAACACCCATAGTTCACATCGTCATGTGACCAACACCCAAAGGGTTTACTAGAGTCAATAATCTAGTTCACATCTCTATGTGATTAACACCCAAAGAGTACTAAGGTGTGATCATGTTTTGCTTGTGAGATAATTTTAGTCAATGGGTCTGTCACATTCAGATCCGCAAGTATTTTGCAAATTTCTATGTCTACAATGCTCTGCATGGAGCTACTCTAGCTAATTGCTTCCACTTTCAATATGTATCTAGACTGAGACTTAGAGTCATCTAGATTAGTGTCAAAACTTGCATCGACGTAACCCTTTACGACGAACCTTTTGTCACTTCCATAATCGAGAAACATATCCTTATTCCACTAAGGATAATTTTGACCGCTGTCTAGTGATCTACTCCTAGATCATTATTGTACTCCCCTGCCAAAATCAGTGTAGGGTATACAATAGATCTGGTACACAGCATGGCATACTTTATAGAAACTATGGCTGAGGCATAGGAAATGACTTTCATTCTCTTTCTATCTTCTACCGTGGTCGGGCTTTGAGTCTTACTCAATATCATACCTTGTAACACAGGCAAGAATTCTTTCTTTGACTGTTCCATTTTGAACTACTTCAAAATCTTGTCAAGGTATGTACTCATTGAAAAAACTTATCAAGCGTCTTGATTTATCTCTATAGATCTTGATGCTCAATATGTAAGCAGCTTCACCGAGGTCCTTCTTTGAAAAACTACTTTCAAATACTCCTTTATGCTTTGCAGAATAAATCTACATTATTTCCGATCAACAATATGTCATTCACATATACTTATCAGAAATGCTGTAGTGCTCCCACTCACTTTCTTGTAAATACAGGCTTCACCGCAAGTCTGTATAAAACTATATGCTTTGATCAACTTATCAAAGCGTATATTCCAACTCCGAGATGCTTGCACCAGTCCATAGATGGATCGCTGGAGCTTGCATATTTTGTTAGCACCTTTAGGATTGACAAAACCTTTTGGTTGCATCATATACAACTCTTCTTTAAGAAATCCATTAAGGAATGTAGTTTTGACATCCATTTGCCAGATTTCATAAAATGTGGCAATTTGCTAACATGATTCGGACAGACTTAAGCATCGCTACGAGTGAGAAAATCTCATCGTAGTCAACACCTTGAACTTTGTCAAAAACCTTTTTCTGACAAGTCTAGCTTTGTAGATAGTAACACTACTATCAGCGTCTGTCTTCCTCTTGAAGATCCATTTATTTTCTATGGTTTGCCGATCACCGGGCAAGTCAACCAAAGTCCACACTTTGTTCTCATACATGGATCCCATCTCAGATTTCATGGCCTCAAGCCATTTTGCGGAATCTGGGCTCATCATCGCTTCCTCATAGTTCGTATGTTCGTCATGGTCAAGTAACATGACCTCCAGAACTGGATTACCGTACCACTCTGGTGCGGATTTCATTCTGTTTGACGTACGAGGTTCGGTAGTAACTTGATCTGAAGTTTCATGATCATCATCATTAGCTTCCTCACTAATTGGTGTAGGAGTCACAGGAACAAATTTCTGTGATGAACTACTTTCCAATAAAGGAGCAGGTACAGTTACCTCATCAAGTTCTACTTTCCTCCCACTCACTTCTTTCGAGAGAAACTCCTTCTCTAGAAAGGATCCAAATTTAGCAATGAATATCTTGCCTTCGGATCTGTGATAGAAGGTGTACCCAACTGTCTCCTTTGGGTATCCTATGAAGAAATATTTCTCCGATTTGGGTTTGAGCTTATCAGGATGAAACTTTTTCTTATAAGCATTGCAACCTCAAACTTTAAGAAACGACAGCTTAGGTTTCTTGCCAAACCATAGTTCATACGGTGTCGTCTCAACGGATTTAGATGGTGCCCTATTTAACGTGAATGCAGCTGTCTCTAATGCATAACACCAAAATGATAGTGGTAGATTGGTAAGAAACATCATAGATCGCACCATATCTAATAAAGTACGGTTATGACGCCCGGACACACCATTACACTGTGGTGTTCCAGGTGGCGTGAGCAGTGAAACTATTTCACATTGTTTTAACTGAAGACCAAACTCGTAACTCAAATACTCTTCTCCACGATCAGATCGTAGAAACTTTATTTTCTTGTTACGATGATTTTCCACTTCACTCTGAAATTATATGAACTTTTCAAATGTTTCAGACTTCTGTTTCATTAAGTAGATATACCCATATCTGCTCAAATCATCTGTGAAGGTCAAAAAATAATGATACCCGCTACGAGCCTCAATATTCATCGGACCACATACATCAGTATGTATGATTTCCAACAAATCTGTTGCTTGCTCCATTGTTTCGGAGAACGGCGTTTTAGTCATCTTGCCCAAGAGGCATGGTTCGCAAGCATCAAGTGATTCATAATCAAGTGATTCCAAAATCCCATCAGCATGGAGTTTCTTCATGCGCTTTACACCAATATGACCTAAACGGCAGTGCCACAAATAAGTTGCACTATCATTACTAACTTTGCATCTTTTGGCTTCAATATTATGAATATGTGTATCACTATGATCGAGCTCCAACAAACCATTTTCATTGGGTGTATGACCATAGAAGGTTTTATTCATTTAAATAGAACAACAATTATTCTCTAACTTAAATGAATAACCGTATTGCAATAAACATGATCAAATTATATTCATGCTCAACGCAAACACCAAATAACACTTATTTAGGTTCAACACTAATCCCGAAGTGAAGGGAGCGTGCGATGATGATCATATCAATCTTGGAACCACTTCCAACACACATCGTCACTTCACCCTTAACTAGTCTCTGTTCATTCCGCAACTCCTGTTTCGAGTTACTACTCTTAGTAACTGAACCAGTATCAAATACTGAGGGGTTGCTACGAACACTAGTAAAATACACATCAATAATCTGTATATCAAATATACCTTTGTTCACTTTGCCATCCTTCTTATCCGCCAAATACTTGGGGCAGTTCCGCTTCCAGTGACCAGTCCCTTTGAAGTAGAAGCACTTAGTCTCAGGCTTAGGACCAGACTTGGGCTTCTTCACTTGAGCAGCAACTTGCTTGCCGTTCTTCTTGAAGTTCCCCTTCTTCCCTTTGCCCTTTTCTTGAAACTAGTGTCTCGTCAACCATCAACACTTGATGTTTTTCATGATTTCTACCTTCGCCGATTTTAGCATCGCGAAGAGCTTGGGAATTGTTTTCGTCATCCCTTGCATATTATAGTTCATCATGAAGTTCTACTAACTTGGTGATGGTGACTAGAGAATTCTGTCAATCACTATTTTATCTGGAAGATTAACTCCCACTTGATTCAAGTGATTGTAGTACCCAGACAATCTGAGCACATGCTCACTGTTTGAGCTATTCTCCTCCATCTTTTAGCTATAGAACTTGTTGGAGACTTCATATCTCTCAACTCGGGTATTTGCTTGAAATATTAACTTCAAGTCCTGGTACATCTCATATGGTCCATGACGTTCAAAACGTCTTTGAATTCCCGATTCTAAGCCGTTAAGCATGGTGCACTAAACTAGCAAGTAATCATCATATTGAGCTAGCCAAACGTTCATAACGTCTGCATCTGCTCCTGCAATAGGTCTGTCACCTAGCGGTGCATCAAGGACACAATTCTTCTGTGCAGCAATGAGGATAATCCTCAGATCACTGACCCAGTCCGCATCATTGCTACTATCATCGTTCAACTTAGTTTTCTCTAGGAATATACATAAAACATAGGGAAGCAACAACGCGAGCTATTGATCTACAACATAGATATGTTAATACTACCAGGACTAAGTTCATGATAAATTAAAGTTCAATTAATCATATTACTTAAGAACTCCCACTTAGATAGACATCCCTCTAATCCTCTAAGTGATCACGTGATCCATATCAACTAAACCATGTCCGATCATCACGTGAGATGGAGTAGTTTCAACGGTGAACATCACTATGTTGATCATATCTACTATATGATTCACGCTCGACCTTTCGGTCTTCGTGTTCCGAGGCCATATCTGTTATATGCTAGGCTCGTCAAGCTTAACCTGAGTATTCCGCGTGTGCAACTGTTTTGCACCCGTTGTATTTGAACGTAGAGCCTATCACACCCGATCATCACGTGGTGTCTCAGCACGAAGAACTTTCGCAACGGTGCATACTCAGGGAGAACACTTATACTTTGATAATTTAGTGAGGGATCATCTTATAATGCTACCGTCAATCAAAGCAAGATAAGATGCATAAAAGATAAACATCACATGCAATCAATATAAGTGATATGATATGGCCATCATCATCTTGTGCTTGTGATCTCCATCTCCGAAGCACCGTCATGATCACCATCGTCACCGGCGCGACACATTGATCTCCATCGTAGCATTGTTGTCGTCTCGCCAATCTTATGCTTCTACGACTATCGCTACTGTTTAGTGATAAAGTAAAGCATTACAGGGCAATTGCATTGCATACAATAAAGCGACAACCATATGGCTCCTGCCAGTTGCCGATAACTCGGTTACAAAACATGATCATCTCATACAATAAAATTTAGCATCATGCCTTGACCATATCACATCACAACATGCCCTGCAAAAACAAGTTAGGCGTCCTCTACTTTGTTGTTGCAAATTTTACGTGGCTGCTACGGGCTTAGCAAGAACCGTTCTTACCTACGCATCAAAACCACAACGATAGTTTGTCAAGTTGGTGCTGTTTTAACCTTTGCAAGGACCAGGCGTAGCCACACTCGGTTCAACTAAAGTTGGAGAAACTAACACCCGCCAGCCACCTCTGTGCAAAGCACGTCGGAAGAACCAGTCTCGCGTAAGCGTACGCGTAATGTTGGTCCGGGCCGCTTCATCCAACAATACCGCCGAACCAAAGTATAACATGCTGGTAAGCAGTATGACTTATATCGCCCACAACTCACTTGTGTTCTACTCATGCATATAACATCAACGCATAAAACCAGGCTCGGATGCCACTGTTGGGGAACGTAGTAATTTCAAAAAAAATTCCTACGCACACGCAAGATCATGGTGATGCATAGCAACGAGAGGGGAGAGTGTGTCCACGTACCCTCGTAGACCGAAAGCGGAAGCGTTAGCACAACGCGGTTGATGTAGTCGTACGTCTTCACGATCCGACCGATCAAGTACCGAACGCACGGCACCTCCGAGTTCTGCACACGTTCAACTCGATGACGTCCCTCGAACTCCGATCCAGCCGAGCTTTGAGGGAGAGTTTCTTCAGCACGATGGCGTGGTGACGATGATGATGTTGTACCGACGGAGGGCTTCGCCTAAGCACCACTACGATATGACCGAGGTGGATTCTGGTGGAGGGGGGCACCGCACACGGCTAAGAGATCCAAGGGATCAATTGTTGTGTCGATGGGGTGCCCCCCTGCTCCCGTATATAAAGGAGCAAGGGGGGAGGCGGCCGGCCTAGGAGGAGGGCGCGCCAAGGGGGG
This sequence comes from Aegilops tauschii subsp. strangulata, assembly GCF_002575655.3. Classification (NCBI taxonomy): domain Eukaryota; kingdom Viridiplantae; phylum Streptophyta; class Magnoliopsida; order Poales; family Poaceae; genus Aegilops; species Aegilops tauschii. Next base: position 38,833,007 of record NC_053036.3, read on the forward strand.
AGTCCTACTCCCACCAGGAGTAGGACTCCTCCTTTCCTTGTTGGAGTAGGAGAGAAGGAAAGAGGGGGAGAGGGAGAAGGAAAAGGGGGCTGCACCCCTTGTCCAATTCGGACCACAGGGGGGTGCGCGCCTCCTTCCTTTTGGCCTCTCTCCTCTATTCCCGTATGGCCCAATAAGGGCCAATACTTCTCCCCGGCGAATTCCCGTAACACTCCGGTACTCCGGTAAATACCCGAATCACTCGGAACCTTTCCGAAGTCCGAATATAGTCGTCCAATATATCGATCTTTACGTCTCGGCCATTTTGAGACTCCTCATCATGTCCCCGATCTCATCCGGGACTTCGAACTACCTTTGGTACATCAAAACACATAAACTCATAATATAACCGTCATCGAACTTTAAGCGTGCGGACCCTACGGGTTCGAGAACTATGTAGACATGACTGAGACACGTCTCCGGTCAATAACCAATAGCGGAACCTGGATGCTCATATTGGCTCCCACATATTCTACGAAGATCTTTATCGGTCAGACCGCATAACAACATACGTTGTTCCCTTTGTCATCGGTATGTTACTTGCCCAAGATATGATCGTCGGTATCTCAATACCTAGTTCAATCTCGTTACCGGCAAGTCTCTTTACTCGTTCCGTAATACATCATCCCGCAACTAACCCATTAGTTACAATGCTTGCAAGGCTTATAGTGATGTGCATTACCGAGAGGGCCCAGAGATACCTCTCCGACAATCGGAGTGACAAATCCTAATCTCGAAATACGCCAACCCAACAAGTACCTTCGGAGACACATGTAGAGCACCTTTATAATCACCCAGTTACGTTGTGACGTTTGGTAGCACACAAAGTGTTCCTCCGGTAAACGGGAGTTGCATAATCTCATAGTCATAGGAACATGTATAAGTCATGAAGAAAGCATTAGCAACATACTAAACGATCGTGTGCTAAGCTAACGGAATGGGTCAAGTCAATCACATCATTCTCCTAATGATGTGATCCCGTTAATCAAATGACAACTCATGTCTATGGCTAGGAAACATAACCATCTTTGATCAACGAGCTAGTCCAGTAGAGGCATACTAGTGACACTCTGTTTGTCTATGTATTCACACATGTATCATGTTTCCAGTTAATACAATTCTAGCATGAATAATAAACATTTATCATGATATAAGGAAATAAATAATAACTTTATTATTGCCTCTAGGGCATATTTCCTTCAGGATACACCCATAACCATGGAGGCCATACCCACAATGGAGGAAGTTCGCATAACCACAGTGGCTCCAAGAATGGAAATGGGAATGGAGCACGTAGCAATCAGAACCACTCTAACCCAGCCACACCCGCCAAGAAGGACCAAAGTCACATTACTTGTTTCAAGTGCGGGAAGGCTGGACACTATGCCAATGAGTGTCCTGAAGCAAAGAATGGAAATGGCAATGGAAGCTCTGGGAAGAAGCCCAACCCTTTCAACAGGGGACAAGTGAACCACATGAACGTGGAGGAGGTTGAAGAGTAGCCAGATGCAGTTATGCAGCCAGATATTATTATTATTATTATTATTATTATTATATGAATTACCATAATTATTAGAGGAATTTTCGGGTACGGTCTAGGACTAAAATCCCCTCTATAAGCATTGTTGTTGAAATTATCTCTAACGACAAAATTCACATCAGTAGCATCATTATTTTGCTCAATCAAAGAAGATAGTGGCACATCATTAGGATCAACACGAGCATTTGTACTAGTAAGCATATTCATAAGAGCATCCATTTTATAACTCAATGTAGAAACTTCTTCGATAGAGTTTACCTTCTCACCAGTTGGAGCTCGTTCGGTGTGCCATAGAGAATAATTTGTCATCAGATTATCAAGAAGCTTTGTAGCCCCTTCCAATGTAATTCCCATAAAGGTCCGACCTGCAGCAAAGTCTAGAAGATTTATCAACACAAAATTTAGCCCCGCATAATTATTTTGTGTTATCATCCATAAGCTTAATCCATGAGTGGGACAATTCTTAATCATTAATTTCATTCTCTCCCAAGATTGTGCAACATGTTCTTGCTCAAGTTGCTTAAAGTTCATGATTTGATTTCTAAGAGAGATAATCTTAGCGGGAGGAAAATACTTGGCAATAAAAGCATCCTTACATTTATCCCATGAATCAATACTATTGCGAGGCAATCATGAAAACCAAGTTTTAACACGCTATCTTAGAGAGAAAGGAAATAATTTCGACTTAACAATATCATTATCCACATCTTTTTTCTTTTGAATATCACATAATTCAACGAAGGTATTAAGATGTGATGCAACATCTTCACTAGGATTTCCAGAAAATTGTTCTTTCATAACAAGATTTAGCAAAGCAGCATTAATATCATATGACTCTGCACTAGTGGTGGGATGAGAAATTAGAGTACTAATAAAATCATTATTATTAGTATTTGAAAAGTCACACAACTTGGTATTTTCTTGAGACATAGCGATGAAGCAAACAAACTAACGAAGTAAAATATTTTTGTGTTTTTTGATTTTTTAGAGAAGTGGAGGGAGATGAAAAAGAGAGGCAAATGAAAAATAAAGCAAGGAGATGATAGTCTGAGTGAAGGTACTGTAGGTATTTAATGATGTTTCCCCGGCAACATCGCCAGAAATTCTTTCTGCTACATGTGAGCTGCGTTGGGATTTTCCCTGAAGAGGAAGGGTGAAGCAACATAGTAGCTAATAAGTATTTCCCTCAATGAGAACCAAGGTTATTGAGCCAATAGGAGAACCAAGCAAATACTAGTGAATAGTACCTTGATACGTCTCCAACGTATCTACTTTTCCAAACACTTTTGCCCTTGTTTTGGACTCTAACTTGCATGATTTGAATGGAACTAACCCGGACTGACGCTGTTTTCAGCAGAATTGCCATGGTGTTATCTTTGTGCAGAAACAAAAGTTCTCGGAATGACCTGAAACTTCACGGAGATTATTTTTGGAAATAATTAAAAATACCGGCGAAAGAATCAAGGCCAGGGGGCCCACACCATGTCCACGAGGGTGGGAGGCGCGCCTGCCCCCACAGGGCGCACCCCCTGCCTCGTGGCCCCCCGGTGCTCCACCGACCTCAACTCCAACTCCATATATTCACGTTCAGGGAGAAAAAAATCAGAGAGAAAGATTCATCGCGTTTTACGATACGGAGCCGCCGCCAAGCCTTAAACTCTCTCGGGAGGGCAGATCTGGAGTCCGTTCGGGGCTCCGGAGAGGGGAATCCGTTGCCATCGTCATCATCAACCATCCTCCATCACCAATTTCATGATGCTCACCGCCGTGCGTGAGTAATTCCATCATAGGCTTGCTGGACGGTGATGGGTTGGATGAGATTTATCATGTAATCGAGTTAGTTTTGTTAGGGTTTGATCCCTAGTATCCACTATGTTCTGAGATTGATGTTGCTATGACTTTGCTATGCTTAATGCTTGTCACTAGGGCCGGAGTGCCATGATTTCAGATCTGAACCTATTATGTTTTCATGAATATATGTGAGTTCTTGATCCTATCTTGCAAGTCTATAGTCACCTACTATGTGTTATGATCCGGCAACCCCGAAGTGACAATAATCGGGACCACTCCCGGTGATGACCATAGTTTGAGGAGTTCATGTATTCACTATGTGTTAATGCTTTGGTTCGGTACTCTATTAAAAGGAGGCCTTAATATCCCTTAGTTTCCAATAGGACCCCGCTGCCACGGGAGGGTAGGACAAAAGATGTCATGCAAGTTCTTTTCCATAAGCACGTATGACTATATTCGGAATACATGCCTACATTACATTGATGAATTGGAGCTAGTTCTGTGTCACCCTATGTTATGACTGTTACATGATGAACCGCATCCGGCATAATTCTCCATCACCGATCCAATGCCTACGAGCTTTTCACATATTGTTCTTCGCTTATTTACTTTACCGTTGCTATTGTTACAATCACTACAAAACCCAAAAATATTACTTTTGCTACCGTTACCGTTACTTCCATATTACTTTGTACTAAATACTTTGCTGCAGATACTAAGTTATCCAGGTGTGGTTGAATTGACAACTCAACTGCTAATACTTGAGAATATTCTTTGGCTCCCCTTGTGTCGAATCAATAAATTTGGGTTGAATACTCTACCCTCGAAAACTGTTGCGATCCCCTATACTTGTGGGTTATCAAGACTATTTTCTGGAGCCGTTGCCGGGGAGCATAGCTCTATTCTTTGAGTCACTTGGGATTTATATCTGCTGGTCACTATGAAGAACATGAAAGATGCGAATACAAAAATTTATCCCTCAACTACGAGGGGAGGTAAGGAACTGCCATCTAGCTCTGCACTTGATTCACCTTCTGTTTTGAGTAAGCTTGCGACGCCTAAACCTGCTTCTGCTATTAATTCTGATATGCCGCATGTTATTGATGATGCCACTTCTGCTATGCATGATACTTACAATGAAACTACTTCTATGCTTGATACTACTGTGCCACTTGGTGAATTTCTTGATGAACAACTTGCTAGGGCTAGAGAGAATGAAATTATTGAAACTGATAATATTGATGAAAGTGATGATGAAGATTCTCCCCCTAGATATGAATTGCCTGTTGTGCCTGAGGGCTATGTTATGGATGAAGAAACTGCTAGAGACTTTCTTGCTTGCAATGATAGAAGTGATCTTAAGAAATTATTAGCTAAGCTGAAACAGAAAACTCTGAATGCTAGAATGAGATATGATCCTGCTTATGCTACTTCACCTATCTTTGTTACTGATAAGGATTATGAATTCTCTATCGACCCTGATATAATTACTTTGGTTGAATCTGATCCTTTCTATGGCTATGAATCTGAAACTGTTGTGGCACATCTTACTAAATTAAATGATATAGCCACCCTGTTCACTAATGATGAGAAACCCGCTACTATTATATCCTTAAAATATTTCCGTTCTCATTAAAGGGTGAAGCTAAGATATGGTTTAACTCTCTTGATCTTGGTTGTGTGCGTAGTCCCCAGGATATGATTTATTACTTCTCTGCTAAATATTTCCCTGCACATAAGAAACAAGCTGCTTTAAAGGAAATATATAATTTTGTGCAAATTGAAGAAGAGAGTCTCCCACAAGCTTCGGGGAGGCTTCTCCAATTACTTAATGCTTTGCCGGATCATCCTCTTAAGAAAAATGAAATACTTGATATCTTTTATAATGGACTAACCGATGCTTCCAGAGACCACCTGGATAGTTGTGCTGGTTGTGTTTTTAGGGAAAGAACTGTTGATCAAGGTGAAACTCTGTTGAATAATGTGCTGACCAATGAAAATAATTGGACACTTCCTGAACCAACTCCTAAGCCAACTCCGAAGAAAAGGGGTGTTCTATTTCTCAGTCCTGAAGATATGCAAGAGGCAAAGAAATCTATGAAGGAAAAAGGTATAAAAGCTGAAGATGTTAAGAATTTACCTCCTGTTGAAGAAATACATGGTCTTAATTTACCGCCTGTTGAAGAAACACTTGATAACCCGACACAAGTAGTAAAGGTAAATTCTCTCTATAGATATGATAAAGCTGAAATCCCTCCTACTAAGTTTGCTAGCCAATGCTTAGATGAGTTTGATGATTTTATGGTTAAGCAAGAAGATTTCAATGCTTATTTTGGTAGACAATTAAAACACAATGCTTATATGATTGAATACTTGAGTGATTATATGTCTAGAGTTAAAGGTGAACTTAAACTCATTAGTAAACATGCTTCTATGGTTACCACTCAAGTAGAACAAGTACTTAAAGCTCAGAATGATTTCCTCAATGAATTGAATAGTAAGAATAATGACTTTGCTGTTAGAGTTGCAACTAGAGGGGGTAAAATGACTCAGGAACCTTTGTATCCTGAGGGCCACCCTAAGAGAATTGAGCAGGATTCTCAGAGAAATAATTTAGATGCACCTAGTCCTTCTAAAAAGAAGAAAAAGAAAAATGATAGGACTTTGCATGCTTCTAGTGAACCTATTGTTGACACACTTGAGAATCCCAATGATATTTCTATTTCTGATGCTGAAACACAATCTGGTAATGAACATGAACCTAGTGATAATATTAATAATGATGTTCATGATGATGCTCAACCTAGCAATGATAATGATGTAGAAATTGAACCTCCTGTTGATCTTGATAATCCACAATCAAAGAATCAATGTTATGATAAGAGAGACTTTGTTGCTAGGAAGCACGGTAAGGAAAGAGAGCCATGGGTTCAGAAACCCATGCCTTTTCCTCCCAAACCATCCAAGAAAAAGGATGATGAGGATTTTGAGCGCTTTGCTGAAATGATTAGACCTATCTTTTTGCGTATGCGTTTGACTGATATGCTCAAAATGAATCCTTATGCTAAGTATATGAAAGAAATTGTTACAAATAAAAGAAAGATACCGGAAGCTGAAATTTCCACCATGCTTGCCAATTATACTTTTAAGGGTGGAATACCTAAGAAGTTAGGAGATCCAGGAGTACCCACTATACCATGCTCCATTAAAAGAAATTATGTTAGAACTGCTTTATGTGATCTTGGAGCAAGTGTTAGTGTTATGCCTCTCTCTTTATATCGTAGACTTGATTTGAATAAGTTGACACCTACTGAAATATCTTTGCAAATGGCTGATAAATCAACTGCTATACCTGTCGGTATTTGTGAGGATGTGCCTGTTGTGGTTGCAAATGTTACTATTTTAACGGACTTTGTTATTCTTGATATTCCTGAGGACGATAGTATGTCTATTATTCTTGGAAGACCCTTTTTGAATACTGCAGGGGCTGTTATTGATTGCAACAAAGGCAATGTCACTTTTCATGTCAATGGTAATGAGCATACGGTACACTTTCCGAGGAAACAATCTCAAGTCCACAGTATCAATTCTATTGGAAAAATTCCATCCATTATTTTTGGAGGTTTTGAATTTCCTCTTCCTACTGTCAAGAAGAAATATGATATTCTTATTATTGGGGATGTGCATATCCCCGTTGAGGTAACATAGTGTTATTCAAAATTTCTCCGGTTTCATGCAATTCGGAATGAGTTTGTTAACAAGACCTGATCAACCTTGTTAGTGGATTCCTTTTGATGAGCATGAGATGGATGAAGTTAGAAAGCACTACCTTCTGTACCCTCCTTCTACTTTCTGTTATTTAGTTGAAATAAAGTGAAAATAGTATTTTCTGTCTGTTTTCTGAGTTATCCGTGCAATAAAAAAATACCACGAAAATAAAAGTTCTCCAAATGCCCCGAAATTGAAATATGATTTTTTCTAGAATATTTGAGAATATATGGCACTGAGAACACAGTAGGGGGAGCTGGCACCTGGCCACGAGGGTCCAGGGCACGCCCACCCCTGCAGGGCGCGCCCCCTGCCTCGTGGGCCCATGGTGGCTCCCCTCCACTTATTCCTGCACCCACACACTCCTTCTTCCTCCCAAAAAAATCACCAACCAGCTCAAGCACGAGTTCTAGCTCATTTTGCTGCGATTTTTGATCTCCTTGCTCAAAGCACCTCCCACAAAACTGCTTTGGGGGATTGTTCCTTGGTATGTGACTCCTCCAATGGTCCAATTAGTTTTTGTTCTAGTGCCTTATTCAATGCAAATATTTTTGCTTCCTAGGTGACCATGTTCTTGAGCTTGCATGTCAAATTTATATGGTCCCAAGTAATTCTAATGCATGATATAGTCTCTAGGCACTTGTGGGAGTAGTTGCTATCAATTTTGTTGAGTTTGGTTCACTTTTATTTGAAGTTACTAAAAATTTCAGAAAATGATGAAGAGATTTTTTAGGGGCTCTTCGAGCCGAAGCTCGAAGGATAAGCAAAGTGAAGAAGAAGAGAGGCCCAAATATAATCTGCCTCGCACCGCGGAGGTTCGGCCGTGTGAATGGCCTTGTGATGATTTCTTGAGAGCAGCTGGGATTTATGATGATTTTTATGAGTTGGCTGAGAATGCATGCCTCACCGACTTCCTCCGCGACTAACGCGAATAGTATCTCTTACTCACCAATATCTTTGTGCAAAATTTTCATTTCCATTCTAGGAGGTCACCACCTACGATGGATTTTTATTTATATGATGAGTATAAGGAGATGACCCTTCATGAATTTTGTGAGGTTTGCAAGTTGCCCTTTCCGGGCATCATAGAGGAACCACATCGTGACGATGTGGAGGGGTTTATTGATACAATTGCTGTAGGGGAAACGAGGAAGGTTTTCTACGCACGAATCACTAGCATACACTTCCCTGTTCTACGTTACTTTGCTATATTTGCTAGTAGATGCTTAATTGGTCGCGGAAACTGTGGAAACCTAAGTGCCCCTGATATTGTTATTTTGTGCCATGCCTTATTTCGTGATGACACATTTAGTATGGGTGCTATTGTTGCAAAGCGGTTAAACCTTAACCGTACTAAGGGCCCTATCTTGGGAGGCATTTTTGCCTCGCGCCTCGCTGCATACTATAATATACCTATTAGGCATTATGAGAAAGAAGAAAAATTGCTGCCTCCTGCTTTTCTAGACTATAAGAGTATGGTAGCACATGATTTTATTGTTAAAAATAGGGAAAGGGCGCTTAAGTACAAATTAATATTTGGTAAAAATCACCCTGAGACTATTACTCTACCTGCTCCTTCCTTGTTTGACTTGTCTGCAGGCAAGCACCTTGTTCTGCCGGAGACTGTCCGCGCATACCTAAACCCTACATCGGCTACAGAGCCAGAGCCGGAACCACAATTTGATCCTCCACGACAATCTGATTACTAGTGGGATCCGGAGGTGATTGCCAACCAGTGGCAATCCGAGGCTTCTTCTTAGTACGACCCCAACTATAACTTTGGATATCCGCCAGGCCAGCCGTGGCAATAGACCAACTTAGGCCAAAAGCCTAAGCTTGGGGGAGTACGTATTTGTCACTGACATTACATTTATGTTCACATGCTCATGCTAGATGTCGGTGCTCATACTCTTTCATTGTATTATCCATGCTAGTTTATTTTCCTTTTTTATGCTTTCTTCTCGTGTGTTTGAAAAACCTTAAGAAAACCAAAAAAAAATTAGTTGTAGCGTTTAGCTAGTTTACTTCCATGCTGTAGTAGTAATAATTAAAAAGAAAACCCAAAAAATATTTCCTGTTGTTCTTTTGCTTGTTGGGAGCTTTCCCGTGCAAAAAGTTTTTATTACCTTTTTTTTCCTTTGGGGGTCGATAGGAGAAGACCATGATGAAATTGTTGAAGTGGCTCTTATATGCATTATTGTTGATTTAACCAAGAGCTCATATTGCCTTGTCTTCTCATGTTTATTGAATGCTCACAGATTCCAGCTTAGTGTAATGCACGTGCACTATTATTATTATTCACATCATTCTGTCGTGCAAGTGAAAGGAAATTACGACGATATATGATGGACTGATTGAGATGAGAGAAGCTGGTATGAACTCGACCTCTCTCGTTTTTGTAAATATGATTAGTTCATCGTTCCCGATTCAGCTTATTATGAATAAACATGTTTGCAATGACAATTAGAGATTATAGTTACTTATGCCATGCTTAATTAGCTAGGAGTTTATAATGGTTTACCTTGCGTGCCAACATGCTATTAAAATGGTTGTGATGTGGTATGATAGTGTGGTATCCTCCTTTGAATGATTCGAGTGGCTTGACTTGGCACATGTTCACACATGTAGTTGAAACAAATTCAACATAGCCTTCACGATATTTATGTTCATGGTGGATTATATCCTAATCATGCTTGCACTCAGTGTTTATTAATTTTAATGCATGTTCATGACTGTTGTCGCTCTCTAGTTGGTCGCTTCCCAGTCTTTTGCTAGCCTTCATTTGTACTAAGCGGGAATACTGCTTGTGCATCCAATCCCTTAAACCCCAAAGTTATTCCATATGAGTCCACCATACCTTCCTATATGCGGTATCTACCTGTCGTTCCAAGTAAATTTGTATGTGCCAAACTCTAAACCTTCATATGAAATTCTGTTTTGTATTCTTGAATAGCTCATGTATCAACTAGGGCTGTCCGTATCTTCCATGTTAGGCGGGTTATTCTCAAGAGGAGTGGACTCCGCTCCTCACTCACGAGAAAATGGCTGGTCACCGGGATGCCCAGTCCCATGCTTTATGCAAATCAAATCAAAATACTTGCAAACAAAACTCCCCCGGGACTCTTGTTAGTTGGAGGCACTCGTTGTTTCGAGCAAGCCATGGATTGATGTTTGTTGGTGGAGGGGGGTATAAAATTTATCATTCTGTTTGGGAACCACCTATAATGTGTGTAGCATGGAAGATATCGCCATCTCTTGGTTGTTATGTTGACAATTAAAGTATACCGCTCAAAATATTATTTATCTCTATTTCAAAACCGAGCTCTGGCACCTCTGCAAATCCCTGCTTCCCTCTACGAAGGGCCTATCTATTTACTTTTATGTTGAGTCATCACCCTCTTATTAAAAAGCACCAGCTGGAGAGTGCCGCTGTCATTTGCATTCATTACTGTTAATTTATATTGGGTATGACTATGATTGGATCTCTTTTACCATGAATTACAATGTCTAGTCAGTCCTTGATCTTTAAAGGTGCTCTGCATTTATGTTTTGCGGTCTCAGAAAGGGCTAGCAAGATACCATCTTGTTATATCATATCATGATTGTTTTGAGAAAGTGTTGTCATCCGAGATTTATTATTATTTCTCGCTAGTTGATTATGCCATTGACATGAGTAAACATGAGACCTAAGTGTTATTGTGAATATGGTTAGTTCATAATCTTTGCTAAAAATTTGAATGCTGGCTTTACATATTTAGAACAACAAGAGCAAACAGAGTTTGTAAAAGTTTTTCTTTATCACTTTCAGTTTATCAACTGAATTGCTTGAGGACAAGCAAAGGTTTAAGCTTGGGGGAGTTGATACGTCTCCAACGTATCTACTTTTCCAAACAATTTTGCCCTTGTTTTGGACTCTAACTTACATGATTTGAATGGAACTAACCTGGATTGACGCTGTTTTCAGCAGAATTGCCATGGTGTTATCTTTGTGCAGAAACAAAAGTTCTCGGAATGACCTGAAACTTCACGGAGATTATTTTTGGAAATAATTAAAAATACTGGCGAAAGAATCAAGGCAAGGGGGCCCACACCCTGTCCACGAGGGTGGGAGGCGCGCCTGCCCCCCTGCCTCGTGGGCCCCCTGGTGCTCCACCGACCTCAACTCCAACTCCATATATTCACATTCGGGGAGAAAAAAATCAGAGAGAAAGATTCATCGTGTTTTACGATACGGAGCCGCCGCCAAGCCCTAAACTCTCTCGGGAGGGCTGATCCGGAGTCCGTTCGGGGCTCCGGAGAGGGGAATCCGTCGTCATCGTCATCATCAACTATCCTCCATCACCAATTTCATGATGCTCACCGCCGTGCGTGAGTAATTCCATCATAGGCTTGCTGGACGGTGATGGGTTGGATGAGATTTATCATGTAATCGAGTTAGTTTTGTTAGGGTTTGATCCCTAGTATCCACTATGTTCTGAGATTGATGTTGCTATGACTTTGCTATGCTTAATGCTTGTCACTTGGGCCGGAGTGCCATGATTTCAGATCTGAACCTATTATGTTTTCATGAATATATGTGAGTTCTTGATCCTATCTTGCAAGTCTATAGTCACCTACTATGTGTTATGATCTGGCAACTCCGAAGTGACAATAATCGTGACCACTCCCGGTGATGACCATAGTTTGACGAGTTCATGTATTCACTATGTGTTAATGCTTTGGTCCAGTACTCTATTAAAAGGGGGCCTTAATATCCCTTAGTTTCCAATAGGATCCCGCTGCCGCGGGAGGGTAGGACAAAAGATGCCATGCAAGTTCTTTTCCATAAGCACGTATGACTATATTCGGAATACATGCCTACATTACATTGATGAATTGGAGCTAGTTCTGTGTCACCCTATGTTATGACTGTTACATGATGAACCGCATCCGGCATAATTTTCCATCACCGATCCAATGCCTACGAGCTTTTCACATATTGTTCTTCGCTTATTTACTTTACCGTTTCTACTGTTACAATCACTACAAAACCCAAAAATATTACTTTTGCTACCGTTACCGTTACTTCCATATTACTTTGCTACTAAATACTTTGCTGCAGATACTAAGTTATCTAGGTGTGGTTGAATTGAAAACTCAACTTCTAATACTTGAGAATATTCTTTGGCTCCCCTTGTGTCGAATCAATAAATTTGGGTTGAATACTCTACCCTCGAAAACTGTTGCGATCCCGTATACTTGTGGGTTATCATACCTGCACACACAAGAGCAAATACTTGCACCCAAAGCGGGCAAGAGGGTCGTTGATGGTGTCCTGGACAAGGGGATACCAATCTAGTTGACCCGCAGTCTATGGGCCGAGCTTATGGCACACCGATCTCATAAGGAAGGACTCCGGAGGCCTCAAACTTTGGTGTGGTGGAGGTGGACTCTGCCGAAGACTTGACGTGTTTACCAAGGATGGTTCAGTTATCTGCATGTTTATCCGGGCATGGCAACCGACTATATGTAACCCTAGATGCCCCAGTACCTATATAAGCTGAGGGGTTTAGTCCATAGATACAGATTCATCATTACTACCTTAGGGTTAGAACACAAAATACGATCTCGAGGTAGATCAAGCCTGTGCTCGATACATCATCATCAATACAATCAAAGCAGGACACAAGGTTTTACCTCCTAGAGAGGGCCCGAACCTGGGTAAATAATGTCCCCTTTGTCCCTTGTTACCTATCGATCCGAGATCCACAGCTCGGCGCCCCTACCCGAGGTCTGCCGGTTTTAGTACGGACATTGGTGCTTTCATTGAGAGCCTCGCTGTGCGATCAGAAAAAGATCGATGGAAGCATCGGTTAACAATCAAAACATTTGCGGTGTAATCTATATGCCCAAACCACCAGTTGACGGATTGCACCTCCTCCATCAAGAGTTGAGGCACGACAAGCTGGAATCGATTCCGGAGCTCGGCGCTCTCTCTCCCACATTGGCCGGAGATCTCTATTCGAAAGAACACGAAGCACTGAAGCATTGGACATTGGAAGATCGAAGGATCAGTCGGTCAGAAGAATTTGAGAACTCGGATCTCAAAGCTAATTCAGCAGGCTTATCGTCGTCCCGCTCCTCTATGGACAAACTAGTCGGAGCTTCGAGCCCGTGAGCGGCGGGGATCGAATTTTCGGTCCCACTCACCCCCACATCGATTATTGCCCAAGTAACTCAGAGCCCTACGATGTCTGGGATCTAGTTTATGTAAACGGAACTCCGATGAAACAGTGCGGCAATTCTGGGCAAGGTTCCTATTCGTCAAGAATGGGATTCCGGACTACCGCTATTCGGATATCCTAGCAACCTTTCAGCTTAATTGCAAAGACGAAGGCGTCTTAAATCCCCTCACTCGATGTCACGTTCAGACCTTCTCTGAGCAATCAGACCTGGTGTTAAAATTCTGCGTCATCGAGGACGCTTGGCTAGTTCACAAGGAGGAAGCAGAGTCGATCTACGTCGAGAAAACACTACATGGTCGGCACATGCGCCGGAGGGAGAATCTCCATTGCCCCGCGCCGGTCGAGCCATCACGAAAAAGAGAGAAGTCCGCCGTAAAAACCAAGACGACCCTCAACGACCTGTTGGCCAAACCATGCCCTATCCACTCTGTCCTACTAAACACCAGCCCAAATCACAGCCTTCAAGACTGTTGGGTGGCGCTATAGGTGGCTAAGAAAGGCGAAGCCCTCCTTAGGAATACACAAAGATGAAAGAACGTGGCAGCATCCTCGGATGAAGACGACGTCCTAATGATCTACAAGACTTACACATCCAAAGGCCAAAGGAAAAGAGATCTTTGGGAACTAGGCCAAATCTATTAGGTCACGAGTGCGGATTCATGGTTAGACACATCGATCACTTTCGAACAACAGGACATGCCAAAGTACAGATTGAACCGATGTTCGGCCGCCCTAGTCCTCGACCACATTATAGGTGGGTGTCGACTCCGCAAGGTCCTAATGGACGACGGCAATAGTCTAAACCTCACTTACGAGGAAACCTTGGATAAGATGCAAATCGATAAACCACACATTGAACAGAATTATATCACATTCAAAGGGAAAATCCCCGAAAAGGAGGCACGATGCAGTGGAAAAATCACCCTCGATGTGGTCTTTGGAACCCCCGAGAGCTACCTATCCAAGGACTTTACATCGTTGCCTTACAAAGCGGCTAGCATGCTGATACGTCTCCAACATATCTATAATTTTTTATTGTTCCATACTGTTATATTATCACTCTTGGATTTTTTACAATCATTTTATAGTCAATTTATATCATTTTTGGTACTAACCTATTGACATAGTACCCAGTGCCAGTTGTTGTTTTCTGCATGTTTTTTACATCACAAGAAATCAATATCAAACGGAGTCCAAATGCAGCGAAACTTTTTGTGGATTTTTTTTGACCAGAAGACATCCAGTGGGCCAAGAAAGTACCTGAGGGGTGCTCCGAGGGGAGCACAACCCACCAGGACATGCCTGGGGGCCCAGGCGCGCCCAGGTGGGTTGTGCCCACCTCGGTGGCCTCCTGCACCGCCTCTTTGCTCTATAAATACCCCAATATTCCAAAAACCCTAGGGGAGTCGACGAAAATCAATTCCAGCCGCCGCAACTAGACACCATCACAGAGGGGTTCATCATGCCCATTGGTGCCTCTCCGATGATGCGTGAGTAGCTCTTTGTAGACCTACGGGTCCGTAGTTAGTAGCTAGATGGCTTCCTCTCTCTCTTTTGATTCTCAATACAATGGTCTCTTGGAGATCCATATGATGTAACTCTTTTTGCGGTGTGTTTATTGGGATCCGATGAACTTTGAGTTTATGACCAGATCTATCTTTTTATCCATGGAAGTTATTTGAGTCTTCTTTGATCTCTTATATGCATGATTGCTTATAGCCTTGTATTTCTTCTCCGATATTTGGGTTTTGTTTGGCCAACTTGATCTATTTATCTTGCAATGGGAAGAGGTGCTTTGTGATGGGTTCGATCTTATGGTGCTTGATCCCAGTGACAGAAGGGGAACCGACAAGTATGTATCATTGTCATTAAGGATAACAAGATGGGGTCTATTTCTATATAAATAGATCTTGTCTACATCATGTCATCGTTCTTATTGCATTAATCCGTTTTCCATGAACTTAATACACTAGATGCATGCTGGATAGCGGTCGGTGTGTGGAGTAATAATAGTAGATGCAGGCAGGAGTCGGTCTACTAATCTTGGACGTGATGCCTATATAATGATCATTGCCTGGATATCGTCATGATTATTTGAAGTTCTATCAATTTCCCAACAGTAATTCACTACTAGGGAAAACCTTATACACAGAATCTTAGCAGCAACATGGTTTAAAAACAAACGCTACTGCTAATTAGCAGTAGCGAGCTCCAGGAAACCGCGCTACTAACATCCCGCTAGCAGTAGCGCTCTAGGTAAAACAAGCGCTACTACTATAATTGCCACGGCGTTGCCTCCAGGCTAGATATAGTAGTAGCGCCCTTCTCCTGGACGCGCTACTGCAGAAGTACTCAATAGCACATTTTTCTTCAAAACTCGCTGCTGCTAAGTATCACCGCAACTAATTAAGTTTAGTCCCATACTACTAAGTGAACAAGGTGTTTACCACCTTAAATATGTTACTTCTCAAACTATCTCCAGCACTTGGTCTTCATTGAACTATATATGTAGGATTTGTGGCTGCAATATGAATCTTCGCCTGTGCCTATATAGGTACGGTGAAGATTCATGTTGACTATTTAGATTCTACACAAAAAGATCAATGATGACCAATGTATATTTTTGATGTTTTTACATGCTTAGACTTAGCAGTAGCGTTTTTCCAGGACAAAGCGCTACTGATATTGGGATAAGCAAAATAAATAACTACTTCCTTTAGCAGTAGCGTGTTTTTCTAAAACGCGCTATAGCTAACTTAGCTATAGCGCATTTCCTTAAGAGCGCTACTGCTAGTTCGACTTAACCACCCGCGGGCTCAAAATTTTGCTAATTCCTCCTTTCCCCCCTGTTCCCCTACTCCTCTGTCGCCGCCGCCCGAGCTCGAGCCTGCCCTCACCGCCGCCGCCCGAGGCCGCCCTCAACCTCACCGCCGCCGCCCACCGTCGCCGCCCTCGACCTCACCGCCGCCGCCCGAGACCGCTCAGGACCGCCGCCTCCCGATCCCGAGCCCGCCCTCGCCGCCCCTACCTCCGTCACCGAGCACCTCCCCGCCACCGTCTCTCCCCTCTCTGTAAGCCCCCCACCCCTCCCCCACCCCCTCTCAATCTGCTTAGTTAGTAGATGTTTTATAGTAGTAGTAGATGTTAATTTAGGGTTCATAGATAATGATTCTTAGTAGTAGTAGATGCTAATTAGTAGTAGTGATGGTACTAGTTAACTAGGGCAGTATGGTTAATAGCAGATGTTTTTTACTATTGTATAATGTAGTTTTTTTTACTGTTTTTAGTAAGTGTTTAAAATAGTTAGTAAGTAAACTAATAAACTAGTTGAACTAGTTTAGTAAGTAAATTAATAAACTAGTTGAACTAGTTGAATTAATAGAACTAATGTATTTTTAGTAAGAAAATTAATATAACTAGTTGAACTACTTTATTTTTAGAAAGAACTAGTTTTTTTATATTAAGTTTATATTTAGTAAGAACTAGTTGAATTAATAGAACTAGTTGAACATGTCATATTTGTTGTTATTTTTTTTAGTTTAAGCAATTATTCGGGATGTATTAGTGATAACTTATAGGGTTTTTGTTTTTGCAGAAATCAAGGAGCCCCTCCATCATCCCCGCCATTGTCCCCGTCATCGACCCCCTCTGACCTCGAGGTGAGACCAGCCAAATCTCCATGTCAATATGAGTCCTATAAGATATGATGTAGATAGAAACATGTATATCTTGTGTTGCTCAAATAGGATATGTGGTTGCCCAAGTGGCCGGTCATGTTCAGGTTACACCTCCGAGTGGCCTATGTTTTACGGGAGTGTTGATTAATTTCCATTCCGGCAAATTTCAGGCGCTCGATATGTCCTTTTTTAGCAAAGGTCATGCCGGATTTTTCCGTGAATTCTGGCATGACTTGTGCTAGAATATGTAGGAAATATCGAGTGGCCTGGATTTTCTCGAAAAATAATTAAACGACATCTCGACAGACCGATAGTCAACCCGTGATGAATAATAATGATCTAATTTAGGTTTTTTAGTACATATATTTAATTGTACAAGTTTAATCTTTGAATTATGAACGTAGGAAATGTCGTACTCGGACGACGAAAGTCTCCCGGGGGAGTGCAGCTGGTGCCACGACGATCGAGGTCTGTGCGACATGCCTCACCTGGACGAAGATCGGCGCTTCAGCATCAAGCTCGAGGAGTCCTTCGATGTTGAAACGGTACGCAACGACGACAAGTTTTTTTTCGTAATTAAGCACGACTTCAACTATTTCAACGTCTAATTTTCATCTTTTACAATTCGACTAGCTTATCCCATGCCATGCAAGACGCTATGTCTTGGAGAGGATGGGTTTTGAAGACCATGAAAATTTTGAAACAAAGAAAATACACCTAAGGACCCATCATGATATCGATTTTGAAGTAAATCTGTACAATTCTCAGAGCGTAACCCATTTTGGTTGCCAAAATTGGGAAGCACTTTGCAAGATGTATGGTTTTTATGAGGATAAGATTGTCACCATGGATCTTGGTGATCCTAACATCGAGCAAGACAATATGGACATTTGGGTCCTTGTTGATACGCTTCTGATTCTACCACTATGTGAGTTTCTCAAACATAGTTATTAACTAATTTATATTGTTTATTTCAAAATAGTTGACAGCTTATTTTCATTCTTCAAAGAATGTGCGGAAGATGGTAGACAAAACCCACTACACCGATGGCTCCGAATTAACTTATAAGGAGAAAAATCATCTGATCGCATTTTGTACTGATCTTGAGAATTACAATACCTATTATCAAACTCCTCCAAATTATGGTGAATACGTGCCACTAGTGCACGTGTTGAACCACAATAAGTTCTATGGAGATACCCAGGTGTTGAGGATATAACCCTTAGAGTCACCCGCCCGGCGGGGCCGGGTTACACATAAGGGTCATCACCTGAAGCCCGGCGCCAAGCTTGAAGACGGCGGGCCGAAGATGGGCTTAAGACCCGGAGATGGCTTAAGGCCCGTAGTTACAACCGCCATTATGGTAGAACTTGTAGCGTAAGGCAAGAATAGTTGAGAGTCCGAGCCGGACACTCTTATGAGCCGGCCGGGACTCTGAGAGCTGCTGGGCGTCAACCTCCCTATATGAAGGGACGACCCGGCAGCGGTTTAGGGTACAAGAAAGATCTCATCGAGAGCCAGAC
The DNA here is from genome assembly GCF_002575655.3 of Aegilops tauschii subsp. strangulata. Lineage (NCBI taxonomy): Eukaryota > Viridiplantae > Streptophyta > Magnoliopsida > Poales > Poaceae > Aegilops > Aegilops tauschii. Next base: position 38,851,569 of record NC_053036.3, read on the forward strand.
ATAGCAGTTAAGCTCCCTGGTCATCGAAACCCTAATCAATACCACCTCAACTGGACGTAGGCTTTTACCTTCACCGTAAGGGGCCGAACCAGTATAAACCCTCGTGTTCCTTGTCCCGCTTAACCCCTTCAAGCTTCCTGGCGGCGATGCCTCCACGACTAAGTCCTAACTTGAGGACATATGCTGACAACTCCACGGCAGTTGGCACCCACCGTGGGGCCAGCGCACGGTGGATTTGAGTTCTTGAAGGGCAGCTTCGAAGGGCTCAAGGGATACGCTGTGGGCCGGATGACCAAGAGTCGTCGCGGCAAGCTCTACATCGACGATGCAAGCTGGGGCCCCGACGCCGGCTCAATCGAGTACGGATACCGGGTCCCCTTCGGCGGAATTCATGTTTTCATTGGCAAGATCGGTGAGCCGGGCCCTGAGCCGGATCTCTGCGCCGATCTCATCGAGACGGCTCAGCGCGCACGACCCGCCCGGGCCCTGCCTGCCTTGAAGCATGCTATTGTGGGATGTGTCCATGGAGGGCACTCTGATAGATCTGGGTCTGGTGATGAGACGGCCGCCGGCTCTGACGGCGAGTCGTCCACAGATGAGTCAAACTCGTTGTATCAACTTCAAGATGGTAGGCTCATGGGTTGTTCCGATGGTGACAGTATTCCGGACCCGTTTGATCCGCCGAGCATGGTTGGAATCTTCATGGCCGGTGCGCAGCCTGTTCAGAACCCTGCTGCTGGGGCGGGAAACCCGGTGCCCTTGCCGGCTCAGGTGCTGATGGATCTCACAGACAAGATGACAGCCCTGTTGACCGCCGCGGTTGACCCGGTGGATCAAGTTCAGCATGACGCGGAGGTGGCGTAGTTAAAGTTAGATCTCGTGAAAGCCAAAGAGGATCTAGCAGCGGAAGGGATCAGGATGGCTGCGGAGAGGGCGGCTCTCGACGCCCAAACTCAGTTGATTCAGGCGCAGTCCTTCCGGCTCACGATGGATCAGAACGCGTCCAATGAGGTCATGAGAAGGAGGCATCAAAAGGCCCAATCTCGACTCCCTCCGGTTTACGATCCTCGAAACCTCTTCAACACGCCAGGTGCAGGGTCTAGTAACCCGCCAGGGATCATAGTGCCTGGGTCTGGGACCCCTGTTCAGCCACAAGTGATGGGGCCTCCCCGGGTGAACCCTGCCCCGCCTCAGTATGTGTGGACACCACCGGGTCATTATGCTAACCCGCTGGAGAACATGGTCGCCGCAACAGCACAGCTGGCGGCCCTCCCAATTGACGGCGACTCTCCAACGGCTATTGAAACCCGCCGGGTCAGGGAACTCCTTCAGACAGCGCTGGCACAGCAAGAGGCGTACTCTTACAGCCGGGACAGGATCCACTCGACCCCTCGTCCAGGCCGGAGCCCGAGTTATAGCAGACACATGGTCTCAGCGACCGGCTCAAGTAATGTCCGACGTCATGACCCGCCCCCTGGCCATGGCCCGGCTCATAACGGAGCCTTTCACGCAGCAGACCAGGAAAGAGCGCGGCAAGAGACGGAGCAGGTGCCTCAGTTGACGGCTTACCAGACCCCCCCGGCTTATCCGACGACTTCCGTCGATGTGGGTATCCCTACGAGGACTGGAGGTGTCCCTTGCTTAGTACCAGCTCTCCGCAATGAACGTCTACCCAAAGACTTCAAAGGCCCTAGGAAGGTGCCTAATTACACAGCTGACTTACAACCCGGGGCTTGGATCGAAAGTTACGAGATGGCCATGGAACTGCTGGAGGTCAGTGAAGCAGCGATGGCCAAATACTTCACCATGATGCTGGATGGGCCTGCCCGCACTTGGTTGAAAGCGCTACCGCCAAATTCCATCGGGTCTTGGGCTGAGCTAAAGGCCCGGTTCATACAAAACTTCAAAGACACCTATAGGCAGTCTATGTCAATAGTGGATTTGACTAACTGTAAACAACAGGAGGGTGAGTCTACGACACATTGGGTTCGCCGGGTCAAAGAGATCATACATTCATCGGATAAGATGGATGCCGGTTTTGCAGTCTTAATGTTGGAGCAAAATTGTCGTTTTCTGCCCCTGAAAATGAAGCTCGGGCGGCTTAAGCGCGACTGCAATGATATGGGTACACTGATGGCGGCTCTCGTCAAGTACGCCGATTCTGATAGTACCAAGGACCCCGCTTCAGACGATGAAAGGACAGGGAAGGGAAAGAAGAACGACAATGGCAAGGGTCCTCAGCATAACCCGGGGAACCAAGGAAGTGGCAAGCGTAAGGCCGACGGCGGCCTAGAGTTTGTGGCCAACGCTAGCTCACAGGGTAATAGCCAGAGACGCAAAGGGATGCCCCCTCCCCGAGCCGGCGGGTCAGGCCCGACGCTGGAGCAACTGTTGAATGAGCCATGTCCAAGGCATGGCTCTAGAGAGAGGCCAACTACTCATCTATGGAAGGATTGTGCAATCATGAAGGCTTTTAAGAATTCCAATGCCTTCAACGGCAACAATGGCCCGAGCGGTGGCTCAGGTGCCGGCGGCTTTCATGGCCCGAGTGGCGGCTCAAATTCTAATCCTCAAAACGGTCAAGGGGGCTTTAATCAGCAGTCTGGCCAGGGTCATCAACAGCAGCAGGGGTATCAGACCAATCCAAAGCAGCTTAGCGGTGGACAGTATCATGTGTTTACTACCAGTCTGTGTAAGCGAGATCAGAAGCTTCATAAGAGGGCTGTGAATGCTGTTGAGCCGGCGGTTCCACGCTACTTGCGGTGGTCTGAGCAGCCTATAGTGTGGAGCAGGGAGGATCACCCTCCCCGGGTGGATAATCCGGGTCACTTGGCCTTGGTGGTGGCTCCTCAGGTGGGAGGATATAAGTTCACTAAGGTGCTCATGGATGGAGGCAGTAGCATCAACATCCTTTATTATGAGACTTTCCGTCGTATGGGGTTGATTGATAAGAACCTCAGACAGTCAAACACTATTTTCCATGGTGTGGTACCTGGTAAGTCGGCTTATCCAGTCGGCAAGATCGAGTTGGAAGTGGCCTTTGGAGACGAGCACAACTACAGGGTGGAAAAATTGACCTTTGAGGTGGTCAAGATAAGAAGCCCGTATCATGCCATATTCGGGCGGCCGGCTTACGCCAAGTTCATGGCACGGCCGTGTTACGTGTATTTACAGCTCAAGATGCCGGGTCTCAATGGGACCATTACGGTTCATGGCAGCCGGAAGGTGGCCTTGGAATGTGAGGAAGGCGATGCAGCTTATGCAGAATCTGTTTGTGCAACAGAGGAGTTAAAATTCTACAAGGACAATGTTGACCCAACAGATATGACCTCTCTAAAAAAGCCAACTACGGAGCATGAGCCGGCAATGAAATTTAAGTCGGCTGATGAGACTAAACTTGTTGATTTCGTTCCAGGTGATTCATCTCAGCAGTTTAGCATCAATGCCAATCTGGATCCAAAATAGGAAAGCGCGCTCATCGAGTTCATCCGTGAGAATAGGGACGTTTTTGCATGGAAACCTTCTGACATGCCAGGTGTACCTAGAGAACTCGCTGAGCACACTCTCAATGTTGATCCGAAATTTAAGCCAGTCAGGCAATTCCTTCGGCGGTTTAATGAAGAAAGGCGGAAAGCTATTGGTGAAGAGGTGGCCCGGCTCTTGGCGGCCGGGTTTATTGTTGAAGTTTTTCACCCAGAGTGGTTAGCTAACCCGATGCTCGTACTCAAGAAGAACGGCACCTGGCGGATGTGTGTGGACTACACGGACTTGAACAAGGCATGTCCGGCTGATCCTTTCGCCCTTCCCCGTATTGATCAAATAATTGATGCTACGGCGGGTTGTGAGCGCCTAAGTTTTTTGGATGCTTACTCTGGATATCATCAGATTAAAATGGCAGTTAAGGACCAGGAGAAGACGGCGTTCATCACTCCCTTTGGAGCCTTCTGCTATGTGTCTATGCCCTTTGGACTCAAGAGTGCATAGGCGACTTACAGCGTTGCGTGCAGAACTGTCTTCATAACCAGATTGGGCGCAATGTTCATGCTTATGTGGATGATATTGTGGTTAAATCCAGGAAGGAGGAAACCTTGATAGATGATCTGAGGGAAACCTTTGATAATCTCCGGGTCTACAAGATGATGCTTAACCCGGCCAAGTGTGTTTTTGGTCTTCCTGCAGCCAAGCTCTTGGGTTTCTTGGTTTCTAACAGAGGCATTGAAGCTAACCCGGAGAAGATCAAGGCCATCACCTCCCTGGCTAAGCCGGCGTGTATAAACGACGTCCAGCGCCTGGCGGGTCGTATCGCTGCTTTAAGCCGTTTTATAAGCCGTCTGGGGGAGAAGGCCATGCCATTATATCAGTTGATGAAGAAAACTGATGACTTTGTCTGGAATGATGCAGCTAATACTGCTCTTGAGGATTTGAAGAGACAGCTGGCCGAGCCCCCAGTCCTTGCTGCTCCGGTTGACAAGGAGCCTTTATTGCTGTATGTGGCTGCTAACACACGAGCCGTCAGTGTAGCCATGGTGGTGGAGCGCAAGGAAGAGGGTAAGGAGCATCCGGTTCAGCGGCCGGTTTATTATGTCAGCGAAGTACTCATTGAGTCCAAGCAGCGGTATCCGCATTGGCAGAAGCTTGTTTATGGTGTGTTCATGGCAAGCCGGAAGCTTAAGCATTATTTCCAGGGTCACCCCATCACTGTGGTCAGTTCTGCCCCCCTTGGAGATATCATTCAAAACAGAGAGGCCACAGGGAGAGTGGCTAAGTGGGCTATAGAGCTCGGACCTCATGGTCTGAAATACGTGCCACGCACTGCTGTTAAATCTCAGGCCTTGGTGGATTTCATCAATGATTGGACAGAGCTACAAGTGCCCGAACAAAAGCCGGATAACACATATTGGACTATTCACTTCGATGGGTCCAGGCAATTGGAGGGCTCGGGGGCTGGAGTCGTATTGGCTTCCCCTAAAGGTGACAAGTTCCATTATGTGCTACAATTGATGTTTCCTTGCACCAACAATGCAGCTGAGTACGAGGCCTTGCTCCACGGTCTTCGGATGGCTAAGGAGATGAGCTTGAGCCGGGTAAGGTGCTTCGGCGACTCAGACTTGGTGTCTCAACAAGTGTCAGGAAAGTGGGACTCCAAGGACCCTCTCATGGCGGCTTATCGCCGCGAAGTTGATGCCATTGCTGGGCACTTTCAGGGTTACCAAGTAGAGCACATCGATCGCAGGAAGAACGAGGCGGCTGATGCTTTAAGCCGGCTGGGCTCTCAGCGAAAACCGGTGCCGCCTAATATTTTCCTGGACGTCCTGCATAACCCTTCTGTTAAGTTGCCTACAGAGGAAGACCTGGCTGTCCCTGACCCGGAGGCACGACTGGTGGCGGCTCTCCACATCATACCGGAATGGACAGTGCCCTATCTGGCTTACATGACCCGGGGAGATTTGCCTGAGGATGAAACTTTGGCCAGACAAATAACCCGGCGGTCTAAGTCAATGGTTGTTATCAATGGTGAGTTGCATCGCCGCAGTGTTTCGGGAGCGTTCCAGCGTTGTGTCTCCCCTGAGGAAGTTCAAGAGATCTTGCATGAGATTCATGAAGGGGATTGTGGCCATCACGCCGGCTCAAAGTCTCTTGTGGCCAAGGCTTTTCGTCATGGTTTTTATTGGCTGACGGCTCATGCTGATGCGGAGGACTTGGTCAGTAAATGTGATGGTTGCCAAAGGTTCTCGCGACGGGCTCATGTGCCGGCTCAGGAGCTGAGGATGATCCCAATTACTTGGCCCTTTGCGGTCTGGGGGCTTGATATGGTTGGGCCTTTTAAAAGGTCCAAGGATAAGAAGACCCACCTCTTGGTGGCAGTTGACAAATTTACCAAGTGGGTTGAAGCGGAGCCAGTTAGCAAGTGTGATGCAACCACGGCAGTTCAGTTTATGAAAAAGGTGATCTTTCGTTTTGGCTTTCCACACAGCATTATAACTGACAATGGTACCAATCTATCCAAAGGCGCCATGGAGGAGTTTTGTCAACGAGAGCATATTCGACTTGATGTTTCATCAGTGGCTCATCCTCAATCCAATGGTCAGGCTGAGAGGGCTAATCAGGAGATTCTGAAAGGCATCAAACCCCGGCTTTTGGTCCCTTTACAACGGACGCCGGGTTGTTGGGTGGAGGAGTTACCCTCCGTGTTGTGGAGCATCAACACTACTCCTAACAGGTCTACAGGTTTCACGCCTTTCTTCATGGTTTATGGAGCGGAAGCAGTTCTCCCCAGTGACATCCGTCATGACTCACCTCGAGTGGCGGCTTATGTGGAGGTGGATAATGAACAGGCGCGCCAAGATGCTCTTGACTTGCTGGACGAATAGCGTGATGTGGCAGCAGCTCGCTCAGCGATTTACCAACAAGACCTGCGCCGTTATCATAGTCGCCGGGTTAAATCCCGGGTCTTCCAGGAAGGCGATCTGGTGCTCTGGCTCATCCAAGATCAAACAGATGCGCACAAGCTATCCCCGCCTTGGGAAGGGCCCTTTGTGGTCAGCAATAATTTGCACAACGGGTCATATTACCTCATTGACATTCGGGAGCACAAAGATTCACGTAAGTCGGAGGAAGAGACCCGTCGGCCGTGGAACATAGCTCAGCTTCGGCCTTACTACACTTGAGCCACCGGCTCTCATAATGTACATATTTCTCTAAGCCATGTATATATTATGATAAGCAATAAAGCAGGACCTCTGTCCTTTTTTCTCCTCCAAATGTGAACGTGTTGTTTTCATTGCAAGATTACATGATAACTTGCAGGAGGATCCGGCTTATGATCGTATTCGAATCTAGCCGTATGCAATAAGGTCACTTGGAGGCTTCCTGTTCAAACATAGGTCGTATTCGAACCAAAGAGAACATAGCTGTCGATACCCATTTGATTGGCAAAGCGCCGAGCTCATTGGGGAGTTTTGTTTGGTCATATTTGAATCATAGTTTAACCCCTTTGGGAACCAACGTGGATCGTATTCGAATCAGCGTCGTTAAACAATTCTTAAAGTCATTTGGGGGCTTCCTGTTCAAACATGGGTCGTATTCGAACCAAAGAGAACATAGTTGTCGGTACCCTCTTGATTGGCATTGCCACACCCACGGGGGGCTATATGATCGCATTCGAATCCTAGCATAACCCCTTTGGGACGGGTCTCTGGTCGTATTCGAACCGGAAGCCCCTAAGTTTTTCTGATTTATAGCGAGTTCTTCTGATTATTTCAAGTGTGCTCGGCGGGTCACATTTTGCCGGCTTAACTTTGATTCACAGTACTAGTCGAACACAATCGGCGTTGTTAAGACTGGTAAACCGGGATTGAGGTACCAGCCTTATTACCCGGGTTATATAAGCCGAACGTGTTCTTAAAAGCCGGTAAGTGTGTTGTTACGACTATGTCAAGGACATAATTGAGGCCAAGTCTTTTATGATTCATATTCCGGGTTACGTGTATAAGCTATGATTCTCAGTGCGGTAAGCCGCCTAGAGACTTGTGATTTTTCTTTCTATGCAGGATAGTAAAAGATAACTATTTGAGCTTAAGGAACATGAATGATCATTTATGACCTAGAGGAACATAAGGAAACAACTTTCATAGAATTCAGCATTCAGCACGTGCACGATGGCACGGCAAAGTTAAAGTGTTGATCCTATTCTATTACAAGACTCATCGAGTCCAAAAGGGTGAAGCATTGTTTCAAGTAAACCGCCTACAGAGTTAAGACGCTTGCTGGGTTGAAGTTTCCGGCATCCCTCTCCGCTCCTCCGGCTGTTCCCAAGACCTGGAAAGTTGACGATTTCCTGTCAATGCCGCTCAGAGCTTCAAATTGAGCTTCCTCGTCAATTAACCCGGCCGGGTCAATCTCCGGGGCAAAGGTGTGCTTACGAGTCGGCGGGACTAAGCTGATGGCTTCGTAACGCGGAGTGGGGATCCTCTGATTCTCGGCATCGTAACCCGGCTGGTACTTGGTCAGATCCGTGTCATTTCCAATCAGAGTAGCCACCGGGCGTACGATCTTCACGCAGGCTGCAAAGTCCTTTTGGTCGAAGGGGGTGTCGTCTTCCTTCAAGCTGGGATAGCCAAGGGCAATGTCCGCCGGGTCTAATTCTGGAAGGAACGCCTTGGCCCGGCTTAGAGCAGCTATGGCTCCGGCTCTTGCGGAGGCCCGTCGCAGCTCTTGGACACGCTGAGGAAGAACGGCAAGCCGGCGAAGAACTTCCGCCAGGTGAGTCGGCACCTCATTGGATAGGGCCACCACGGCCAAGGCGCGCTGTGACCCGGTGTAGAGTTGCTCCACCATGGTGTACACGGCCTTCAGCTTGGTCACCACACTTTGGTTGAGGTTGGCGCTTCTGGGACCTGTTTAACAGAGTAAGGTAAGTGTCACGACCGGTTTTTCAATAATATAATTATTGAGAGACCAATCCCTTTTACGGACCAGTAAGGAAGAATTCCTTCTCACTGGTTGACAATATCATGGTCACAGAAGAAAAATACCAGGAGTACTGAATATAATACAAAGTTGAGCGGAAATTGCCCAACAATTTATTACATGCATGCCGATAAAACAAGACGGCGGATAGGGTGGCATAGCTACTAACTCACGATAATAACGGTGGTGGAAATATCACCGCGAAGTGAGTGATGTGACTCCTGAAGACTACAACTCTTCGAGCGTCGAAGCGAGGCTTGAGGAGACTTATAACAGGTGGCGGAAGCGTATATAATACAAGTGACCAATATCCGGGATCGCACAGGACTGACTGGGACTCCTCTAGGCGTCGGACGCGCTATCAAACTCTTCATCCAAGAGATCGCCTTCGTCAACATCTGGCCAAATCAACAAGCCAGGTGAGTACTATGAAAGTACTCGCAAGACAGTTCGAACATAAGATATAACAAATGTAAACATGAAGCATAAAACAAGTTAACCAATGCGTTCAGACATAGAGATAATAAGTACTGGGTGCCAAACGAGGGTCTGAAAGACTCCTCGAGAGGAAACTGCAAGAATAGTAATACTGGTGCCAAACGAGTGTCTGAATGACTCCTCGAGAGGAAACTGCAAGAATAGTAATACTGGTGCCAAACGAGTGTCTGAATGACTCCTCGAGAGGAAACTGCAAGAATAGTAATACTGGTGCCAAACGAGTGTCTGAATGACTCCTCGAGAGGAAACTGCAAGAATAGTAATACTGGTGCCAAACGAGTGTCTGAATGACTCCTCGAGAGGAAACTGCAAGAATAGTAATACTAGTGCCAAACGAGTGTCTGAATGACTCCTCGAGAGGAAACTGCAGAATAATGAAAATGCCACAGTCGGACGTCTGAGCGACATCACATAAAGGGCTTGTAACAGAAAATAAAGGACGAACATGCCACAGTCGGACGTCTGAGCGACATCACATAAAGGGCTTATATTGTAGCTCAACAATTCCTTAGCCCGAGAGTATAAATTATCACAAGCACGAGACAAATGTAAGGTTAGTCCATCCACAGTAATAATAATTAAATTGGGTTCACCACTTGAGCTGGATCACCGGGGAACAAGTTTTCCACGCGGATAGATATGGATATACTGATTTCACTACTTGATCATGGATACGATGACTTGGAGGAATTTGACTCTGGAGAGTTTGTACTTAACCACAGCCAACGGATTTTCGTAGTCACGGGGACTAGTTTCGTTTACGGTGTTTTGGAAGAAACACGTCTAACCAGTACACACCAATTTCAAAATTCTGAAGCCAGGGATCACCCTCGGCAACGTTCAAGAAAAACCTTGAGACGGGGAGGCTACAACCTCGCGTAGCATGGGATCAAATTTCTATACGCGCGCTCTAAGGGGGTGCCCCCCCTCTCGGTCCCAACCGGAAACACCCATGCTCCCTGACCGGATGACTGGCTTTAATCCTGGGCCAAGGTACCATCATCCCGGCCCCTCTGTTTGGTGTGTACACGGAAAGAGGTTACCAACTTACTAAACCGCATCTTGGCAAAGAAACACGTGGTAGCACGGAAGGGGAAAAAGAACGATAACGTGACTCCGTCCACGTTAACGTCGGAAGTTGTCGGATGACGCAAGGCTGGTATGCTACAACAGTACCACCTTGCTGCCCTTCATGTCACCACATGATTAGGCCATCTCTCATCAGAGATCATCGCAACTTTGGAACATGCGGGTAGTTGCCTCACAAGCAACGGGGAACTCACCGATACTCGTATGCCACGCACAAATTTTCACGCAAACAAGCAAAACACATGTCATATCAAAGGTTCAAACATGCTTGCCTGGTTCGGAGAAGTCGGAGTCTAGCTCGGCGAAGTTCGCGGCTCCGCCACCTCTTCCGGAACCTACGGCAATACGAAAACGGGTACTAACGTGAAAACCAACGCGTGCACAGAAATTTCTCCAAATTTTTTCCAAATAAATCCCATAAAAAACTAGACAAAATTTTAAGAAGTTCAGAAAAAGAATCACTCAAAAATTCCTTTTTATTAAAAAGTTATAAAGGTTTCTGTCCAGGGACTTATCTGTAATGAAACAGAAAAGTTTCAGGGTTTTAACTGAGAAAACAGAAAACAGTTCGATTGGAAATGCGCAAACTCAAGAGGGGAAGCGTATTTGCCCAAAGGCGCCAACAGAAAACGGTTCGAGGGAGAATAGAACAGAGGCTGACAGGGGGGGTCCCACATGTCAGGTTTAAAACGGCTCGCCGGCGCCCGAAGACTACGGTGGACGCCGACGTCGAACCACGGCGAGTCAGGAGGATCGGAGGGTACCAAGAGCTTCAGCGTGTCCTCCCGCGTCGGTGGGTGGTGGACTCGACCGTCGGAGAGCACCACGTCGACAGCGACACTTTCTCCGGCGGACGACGGCTCGGGTGGTGGTGGAGAACTCCGGTGGAGGGCTGCAAACTTCGAATTGAAGCGCGGGTCAGAAGGAGGGATGCATAGTGAAGCTACTGGCAAGAGATGGGAGGCAGAGGCGCACGCACGGGAGCGAATCGAGCTGGATCCCGTGGCGGGTCGCGGCGGCCGGAGTCGAGGAAGGAGACCTCAAGGCTCTTCCAGTGGCTAGGCGTGCTCTAGGTGGAGTGTAGGGATGGTGTGGGTTCGAGTTGAGGCTCGGGGCCTCTATTTATAGGCGGATCGACGGGGTGGCCGTGAACGGAGAATCTCCGGCGAGCAATTACGGCGATGCAGTGGATTGGCAGGAGGTTTGAGTGGCCAGGCAGCATCAGTGGAGGTTACTGGTGCCGCTCCCCCGCAAATCTCGGTTGGTCTTGGCGTAATGGCGCCGGTCCACGGTGGGGTGGCCGCACGGGCACGTTGGCGGCAGAGAGCGCGCTCCGCGCCCTGCGGTTCACGACGAGAGTGGCAGCGTGTTCAGGGGAGTGGAAGGCCACGCGGCGAGCTCCGGTGGCTTGGGCGGCGCCGGGTGGCGCCGTCAGCGCCGCGCCTCTCTCTGGCGGCCGCAAAGCCGCCGCTGGCGTCGGTCACGGGGCGGCGCACCTTCTGCTGCTCGTCGCCGACGTCCGCAAGGTGCCAGACGTTCGTGCGGTGCAGAGGACAAGGGGGAGGGGACAGGGCACACGGCGACACGGCGGCACTGGTGAGATCGACGTCGGGTTCTGAAGAAAACGACAGTGCACTGAAATGTTCTCTGAACTTTACTCAACCTGAATTTGACAGTGCACTGCAGGTGTTCGACAGAAAGATTTGGCAATGAGAATTTTTTTTCTGGAGCTGGTACTTGGTGAGGTGACCACTCAATGCACCCAGAGGCTGCCTGATTTTACTTGGAATTTTTGGAAAAGGATTTGAATGAATTTCACCAAATTTGACAAATCTGGTCCAAACTTGCAGTAAGTGTAGTTTGAAAAATTTGAACTGAAGACCAGTGGATCTTCATGGATCTTGGTTGAGGGTTCAAAGGACTAGGAAGGGAAAAAGGTTTGGGGGCAAAAATCAAAACAGAAAGTGGAGCTCCTTTGTAAATCACCAATGGCTAGAATAGAAGACAGAAATTTGTTAGAATATGTTTTGAATGGAAAAATTTATATGGTACAACTTGCTGGATTTGATGCAAAACATGATCCAAAGATGAGGGGAGGGTTAGGAGAGTGGATTTGCACTAAGGCCATGGCAAGAGAGAAAAGTAGAAAGTGGTAAAGGATTATTCCAAAAGCCATAGTGCATTTTCAAAGAGATTTTCAAAAGGTATTTTTCTCAAGTGAAAAGTATTTTGTCTTGAGTCCAAATAAAAAGCAAGAACCTCCAAGACCAAAGACAGATCTTGGGTGAATCCAAATAAAACCTTTGCCATAAAGAAGAAAAAAAATATTTGAAAGGGAGAGTTCTTTTAAAAAAAATTTAAATCACCTCCCTCAAGTCAAAAAAAATCTTTTGAAAATCCAAATAAAACTTGGGTGTCACAACACCTACCCCCTTAGGAAAAATCTCGTCCTCGAGATTTCTGCTGATCCTCAAATAGATATGGATATTATGCCTGAAGAAAATCTTCCCTTTCCCATGTGGCTTCATCCTCTGTGTGGTTGCTCCACTGAACTCTGAAAAACTTTGTTGTTTTCTGACGGGTCCTCCGTTCAGACTCTTCTAAAATCTTTACTGGCCTCTCTCTGTAGGTGAGGTCTGGTTGCACATCAATGCTTTCATGGGGTACATGCTTCTCCGGGTTACTCACACATTTTCTCAGTTGAGAGACGTGAAACACGTCATGGACGTCTGACAGTTCCTTGGGTAGATCTAGTTGGTAGGCTACCGTGCCTCTTCGTGCCTTTACACAAAATGGTCCAATAAATCTTGGGGCTAGCTTTCCCTTAATTTTGAACCGTTGTAGACCCCTCATAGGAGACACTCGGAGGTATACGGAATCACCGGGTTCAAAGCTGACCTCACGATGCTTTTGATCATAGTAGCTCTTTTGTCGGCTCTGCGCTGTCTTCAGTCTGTCCCTGATCTGCTTAACTTTCTCCTCGGCCTCTTTAAGCATGTCTGGGCCGAAGATACGGCTGTCACCTGTTTCTGACCAATTCAGTGGGGTACGACACCTCCGTCCGTACAATGCTTCAAAGGGTGCCATTTGCAAGCTGGCTTGGTAACTGTTGTTGTAAGCAAATTCGGCATACGGCAAACTCTCTTCCCAACTGGACCCAGAGGTGAGCACACAGGCTCTTAGCATATCCTCTAGGATTTGGTTCACACGTTCCGTTTGTCCATCAGTCTGAGGGTGGTACACTGTACTGAAAGCTAGCTGCGTGCCCAGAGCTTGTTGTAGGTGATCCCAAAATTTGGAGACAAATTGTGTGCCTCGGTCGGATATTATAGTCTTTGGGACTCCATGCAAACAAACTATACGGGAGAGATAAAGTTTGGCCAGTCTTTGTGTGGAGTAGGTAGTCTTCACGGGAATGAAATGAGCAACCTTGGTTAGTCGGTCTGTGATGACCCATATGGCATCATTTCCGCGTTGTGATCGGGGTAATCCGACAATGAAGTCCATTCCTATTTCATCCCATTTCCACTCCGGTATCCTGTTTGGCTGGAGTAGCCCTGCTGGCTTCTGATGCTCGGCCTTGATGCGCTGACATGAATCGCAACAAGCAATAAATGTGGCTATATCTCTTTTCATACCGTGCCACCAAAATGTTTCCTGAATGTCCTTGTACATTTTGGTTCCTCCAGGATGGATCGAGTATGGGGCGGTGTGGCTTTCGGTTAAGATTTGTTGCTTGAGTTCCTCAATGTTAGGTACGCAAAGTCTGTCTCCGTACCATAATGTTCCTTCACTGTCTGTGATGAACTCTGAAGCCTTACCAAGGTCCATTTTCTTCTTTATACCTTCGATGCTGGGATGTCCCTGTTGAGCCTTCTTAATTTGTTCCACCAGGGTGGGTTGTATCTCCAGATTTGATACGGTGCCCTCAAAGACTAACATCATGTTGAGCCTAGCGAACTCTTGCTGAAACTCAGGCCTCAAGTTTTGCGGACCGTCATTGTCCGGGCTGGGGTTTCGACTAAGGGCATCGGCCACTACATTTGCTTTCCCTGGATGGTAGTGAATACCGACATCATAGTCCTTGACCAGTTCTAACCAGCGTCGTTGGCGTAAATTTAGCTCCAGCTGTGTGAAAATATATTTGAGGCTCTTATGGTCTGTATATATTTCACAGCGATTCCCCAACAGAAAGTGCCTCCACTCCTTGAGTGCATGAATAACTGCTGCTAGCTCCAAGTCATGTGTTGGGTAATTTTCCTCATGTTTTCGCAGCTGCCTGGAGGCATATGCGACAACTTTACCATCCTGCATTAGTACACATCCGAGACCTTTTCGGAATGCGTCACAATATACTTCAAAACTCTTGTGTATGTCTGGCACAGTTAAGACCGGTGCGGTTGTCAGCTTCTTCTTAAGTTCTTGGAAGCTCTGCTCGCATGCTTCCGTCCATACAAATTTCTTGTCCTTCTTGAGCAACTGTCTCATAGGTTTTGCCACAGTGGAGAATCCTTCAATAAATCTTCTGTAATATCCGGCCATTCCTAGGAAACTCCGCACATCTGTAACGTTGGCGGGTGGCTTCCAGTCAAGTATGGCTTTGACTTTTTCCGGGTCTACGGCCACGCCTTCTTGGTTCAGTATATGACCTAAGAAACCAACTTGTCTTAGCCAAAATTCGCACTTGCTAAATTTGGCGTACAACTGATGTTTCCTTAATTCTCCCAAAACAATTCTGAGGTGCTCAGCATGCTCTTCTGGTGTCCTTGAGTAAACCAGAATATCGTCAATGAATACCACAACAAATTTGTCCATGAATTCCATAAACACTTTGTTCATGAGGTGGACGAAATATGCGGGGGCGTTCGTTAGTCCAAAAGGCATCACTGTAAACTCGTATAATCCGTATCTGGAAGTGAATGCTGTCTTGGGGATATCTTCTGTCCGTACCTTTAGTTGATGATATCCCGATCTCAAATCAATCTTTGAGAATACCTTGGCTTGTGCGAGCTGGTCAAACAAATCATTTATCCGTGGTATCGGATATTTGTTTTTGATGGTGACCATATTGAGGGCTCGATAGTCTATACACAGTCTCAGTGTCCCATCCTTTTTCTTGGCGAACAACACTGGCGAACCCCAAGGTGAGGAGCTGGCCCGAATAAATCCTTTGTCTAATAATTCCTTTATCTGCTTCTTCAACTCCACCAATTCTGAGGGTGCCATTCTATAAGGCTTCTTATAGATGGGAGCGGTGCCGGGTGCTAGTTCGATGCTGAATTCTATCTCTCGGTCTGGTGGCATGCCTAGCAGTTCTTCAGGGAACACATCGGGAAACTCGCATACCACTGGAACTTTTCTCAGTTCTGCAATGTCCATTTTGTTCAGTTTTGGTTGCTGTGATCGTGGCCTTTCTTGAGTTGTGACCTTTATGGTCTTGCCATGCTGGTGGGTGAGAATCATGGTCCGATTGAAATAGTCAATGAATCCTTTGTTGGTGGTCAACCAGTCCATTCCTAAAATGACATCCAGTCCTTTACTCTCCAACACGATGAGATTTGCTTGGAATTGTAGTCCTTCGAACTCAATGACCACTCCTTGGCAGTAGCCCTGAGCGATTTGCTTATTTCCGGGGGACTTGATGATCATAGATTTTTCCAAGGGAAGTATCGGAAAATCATGTTGTAAAACAAAACTCTTCGAAACGAACGAATGGGAAGCTCCAGAATCAAACAAAACCGTGGCAGGTACTGTGTTGACAGGGAACGTACCGAGCACGATGTCTAGGGCATTCCGCGCCTCTTCCCTGGTCACATGGTTCAGGTGACCCTTCTTGTGGTTGTTGTTGGGATTGAAATTGTTGCGCTTGGGGGCTGGATTGTTTCCACCATTGTTTGGCTTGGGGGCCGCGTTCCTCGGCTTTGGGCATTGTTTAGCATAGTGCCCTTCTTGCCCACAAGCATAGCATGTGACCCCTGAATGGTACGTGACCTCTTTGTCCCTGGCATGAAACTGTCCGACGGGCCTTGGATCGATAGTCGTGGATCTCCTTGCTCCTGTCCTTGGAACCTCAGTCTTGCTTCGGTTGTTGCGAGCAAGAGTCGTCTTGTCCCTCTTTCGCTTACGGATATCTTCCAGACTACGGCGCTCATTCTCCAAGGTAATGGCCTTGTCCACCAGAGTCTTAAAGTCCAGAAAGGTGTGTACAATCAGTTGGCATCTTAGTGCTGGTGCCAGGCCGTCCAGGAATTTTTCCATCTTCTTGTTTTCTGTCATGTGCTCGTCGTAGGCATAACGAGATAGCTGAGTAAACTGACCATTGTATTCTGTCACTGACATGCCTCTCTGCTTCAGGTCATCAAACTCTCTCTTCTTGATTTTTATGATGCTCCTGGGGATGTGTGCCCCACGGAAGCCTTCCTTGAACTCTTCCCAAGTGATGTTGTGTTCACTGGGATGCATGTGTAGGAAGTTTTCCCACCATGCTGCAGCTGCTCCAGTAAGGTAGTGTGGTGCATAAAGCACCTTCTCATGATCTGAACACTGAGCAATAATTAGTTTCCTTTCAATGTCACGAAGCCAATCATCGGCTTCCAGTGGCCTATCAGTGTGAGCAAAAGTTGAGGGGCGAGTCTTCTGTAACTCAGATAACTTGGAATGCGGTTGATAGGGTTC
This sequence comes from Aegilops tauschii subsp. strangulata, assembly GCF_002575655.3. Taxonomy (NCBI): domain Eukaryota; kingdom Viridiplantae; phylum Streptophyta; class Magnoliopsida; order Poales; family Poaceae; genus Aegilops; species Aegilops tauschii. The sequence continues at coordinate 38,868,300 of NC_053036.3, forward strand.
GCGGTGGTTTCCCATATTGATGACATGATTCATCATCTCTTGGTGCTGTTGCTGGCTTTGCTCGAAGAGACGGCATACTTGAGACAGGGCTGCTTCGCTGTCTTGTTGACTGGACTGACCCTGAGTGAAATTGTTGCTAGTCTGTGTCCCATAAACTTCTTCTGGTTGATTGGGCATGGAGCGAGTCCACGGACGAGACATTTTTTCCAGTCTGGGGTATTATTTTGCAAAACCCATGAGAAAAACAGTGTAGTACCAGGAAAACTTTGCAAAGGCAACAATTTAAAAGACCTCAAGGTTTTCAAGGAAAACATAAGTGGTTTTGCATGTAGAAAAGACTGCTTAACACAAATCTTACACGCGAAATACAAACACATGATACAGCACTCAGGATGCGCGTACACATTCCTGACATGTTATTTAGACTAGCGCACTCCTCCAGAAAGCGGCAAACACACCAATACAAACTAGCGTACAGATAAAACAACACACCATACAAGCAGACATAACGCGCGGCTACTCGGCGCTCTCAGTCGGAGATGGTGAAGATTTCCTTCCCTTTGCCGATGGCAAGACTCAGCGGTCCAGGAGAATCAACTTCCACCTCCTCTCTAGCTGGCTCCTGGCGCGTAACGCTGCACTGCGGTGATGGCGCGGGAGCGACGGGTGGTAGAGCGGGTGCGGCAGGCGGTGCAGCTCTGACTGGAGTAGGGGCGATGACTCGGTCGAACTCCTCAGTGGTAGGCAGACGGCGAGCAGTGGCCAAAATGGCCGGTGCATAAGAGGCTGAAGACGAGACAAAAGTCAGAGGCGGTGCCGTGTGGAGAAGCTCCTTCCTGCTGGCAGGACCGCCCCGGACTAAGTCCATGCGGGCAGCCACGAGATCGTCTACGAGGTTGTCAAAAGACTCCTCCAGAGCCTTGAGATACTCCACAACCATCTCGATGGCTTCATCTCGCTCTCCCCGATGGCAGGCGAATGCATAGTGACTGGTGTAAGGCACATGGCATGGGAGGTAGCGGTAGCGACGAGTCTTCATCGTAGGAAGGATGTCCCGAAGACGAGCTATCGCCTCAAGGGCAGCCATCTGCATGGCATGCCTCTCCGTAGGCATGGCCCTTCCCACAAAACGGAAGTGGCGAGCTGCAGAACGTCCTCCCTTGAATTGCACCACAGCTTGGTGCATAGACATGTCGTCGCTGAGCTTGTGCTGATAGAGCGTGAACTCCGGGCGGGCTGCTGGCCCGATCGCGAGCTTGGTGATGGAGACGAGGAGCTTGACAAACCCCTCGGGCACGTTCGTGAACACTCTATTCTCACAGCTGCTGCCAGCCATCTACAAAAGTAGGCAAAAATTCTGAGTAGTCATGTCATAAATATATGATGACCAACAGAAAATAGCTACAATTGCAAAATGCTGAAAAAGCACAAAAGACGCTAATAACCGATTAGCGATCGCACCTAGTGGCTTCCTACAGTCAGCCTGGCTCTGGTACCAAGCTTGTCACGACCGGTTTTTCAATAATATAATTATTGAGAGACCAATCCCTTTTACGGACCAGTAAGGAAGAATTCCTTCTCACTGGTTGACAATATCATGGTCACAGAAGAAAAATACCAGGAGTACTGAATATAATACAAAGTTGAGCGGAAATTGCCCAACAATTTATTACATGCATGCCGATAAAACAAGATGGCGGATAGGGTGGCATAGCTACTAACTCACGATAATAACGGTGGTGGAAATATCACCGCGAAGCGAGTGATATGACTCCTGAAGACTACAGCTCTTCGAGCGTCGAAGCGAGGCTCGAGGAGACTTATAACGGGTGGCGGAAGCGTATATAATACAAGTGACCAATATACGGGATCGCACAGGACTGACTGGGACTCCTCTAGGCGTCGGACGCGCTATCAAACTCTTCATCCAAGAGATCGCCTTCGTCAACATCTGGCCAAATCAACAAGCCAGGTGAGTACTATGAAAGTACTCGCAAGACAGTTCGAACATAAGATATAACAAATGTAAACATGAAGCATAAAACAAGTTAACCAATGCGTTCAGACATAGAGATAATAAGTACTGGGTGCCAAACGAGGGTCTGAAAGACTCCTCGAGAGGAAACTGCAAGAATAGTAATACTGGTGCCAAACGAGTGTCTGAATGACTCCTCGAGAGGAAACTGCAAGAATAGTAATACTGGTGCCAAACGAGTGTCTGAATGACTCCTTGAGAGGAAACTGCAAGAATAGTAATACTTGTGCCAAACGAGTGTCTGAATGACTCCTCGAGAGGAAACTGCAAGAATAGTAATACTGGTGCCAAATGAGTGTCTGAATGACTCCTCGAGAGGAAACTGCAAGAATAGTAATACTGGTGCCAAACGAGTGTCTGAATGACTCCTCGATAGGAAACTGTAGAATAATGAAAATGCCACAGTCGGACGTCTGAGCGACATCACATAAAGGGCTTGTAACAGAAAATAAAGGACGAACATGCCACAGTCGGACGTCTGAGCGACATCACATAAAGGGCTTATATTGTAGCTCAACAATTCCTTAGCCCGAGAGTATAAATTATCACAAGCACGAGACAAATGTAAGGTTAGTCCATCCACAGTAATAATAATTAAATTGGGTTCACCACTTGAGCTGGATCACCGGGGAACAAGTTTTCCACGCGGATAGATATCGATATACTGATTTCACTACTTGATCATGGATACGATGACTTGGAGGAATTTGACTCTGCAGAGTTTGTACTTAACCACAGCCAACGGATTTCCGTAGTCACGGGGACTAGTTCCGTTTACGGTGTTTTGGAAGAAACACGTCTAACCAGTACACACCCATTTCAAAATTCCGAAGCCAGGGATCACCCTCGGCAACGTTCAAGAAAAACCTTGAGACGGGGAGGCTACAACCTCGCGTAGCATGGGATCAAATTTCTATACGCGCGCTCTAAGGGGGTGCCCCCCCCTCTCGGTCCCAACCGGAAACACCCATGCCCCCTGACCGGATGACTGGCTTTAATCCTGGGCCAAGGTACCATCATCCCGGCCCCTCTGTTTGGTGTGTACACGGAAAGAGGTTACCAACTTACTAAACCGCATCTTGGCAAAGAAACACGTGGTAGCACGGAAGGGGAAAAAGAACGATAACGTGACTCCGTCCACGTTAACGTCGGAAGTTGTCGGATGACGCAAGGCTGGTATGCTACAACAGTACCACCTTGCTGCCCTTCATGTCACCACATGATTAGGCCATCTCTCATCAGAGATCATCGCAACTTTGGAACATGCGGGTAGTTGCCTCACAAGCAACGGGGAACTCACCGATACTCGTATGCCATGCACAAATTTTCACGCAAACATGCAAAACACCTGTCATATCAAAGGTTCAAACATGCTTGCCTGGTTCGGAGAAGTCGGAGTCTAGCTCGGCGAAGTTCGCGGCTCCGCCACCTCTTCCGGAACCTACGGCAATACGAAAACGGGTACTAACGTGAAAACCAACGCGTGCACAGAAATTTCTCCAAAAAATTTCCAATAAATCCCGTAAAAAACTAGACAAAATTTTAAGAAGGTCAGAAAAAGAATCACTCAAAAATTCCTTTTTATTAAAAAGTTATAAAGGTTTCTGTCTAGGGACTTATCTGTAATGAAACAGAAAAGTTTCAGGGTTTTAACTGAGAAAACAGAAAACGGTTCGATTGGAAATGCGCAAACTCAAGAGGGGAAGCGTATTTGCCCGAAGGCGCCAACAGAAAACGGTTCGAGGGAGAATAGAACAGAGGCTGACATGGGGGGTCCCACATGTCAGGTTTAAAACGGCTCGCCGGCGCCCGAAGACTGCGGTGGACGCCGACGTCGAACCACGGCGAGTCAGGAGGATCGGAGGGTACCAAGAGCTTCAGCGTGTCCTCCCGCGTCGGTGGGTGGTGGACTCGACCGTCAAAGAGCACCACGTCGACGGCGACACTTTCTCCGGTGGACGGCGGCTCGGGTGGTGGTGGAGAACTCCGGTGGAGGGCTGCAAACTTCGAATTGAAGCGCGGGTCAGAAGGAGGGATGCATAGTGAAGCTACTGGCAAGAGATGGGAGGAAGAGGCGCACGCACGGTAGCGAATCGAGCTGGATCCCGTGGCGGGTCGCGGCGGCCGGAGTCGAGGAAGGAGACCTCCTCGAGGCTCTTCCAGTGGCTAGGCGTGCTCTAGGTGGAGTGCAGGGATGGTGTGGGTTCGAGTTGAGGCTCGGGCCTCTATTTATAGGCGTATCGACGGGGTGGCCGTGAACGGAGAATCTCCGGCGAGCAATTACGGCGATGCAGTGGATTGGCAGGAGGTTTGAGTGGCCAGGCAGCATCAGTGGAGGTTACTGGTGCCGTTCCCCCGCAAATCTCGGTTGGTCTTGGCGTAATGGCGCCGGTCCACGGTGGGGTGGCCGCACGGGCACGTCGGCGGCAGAGAGCGCGCTCCGCGCCCTGCGGTTCACGACGAGAGTGGCAGCGTGTTCGGGGGAGTGGAAGGCCACGCGGCGAGCTCCGGTGGCTTGGGCGGCGCTGGGTGGCGCCGTCAGCGCCGCGCCTCTCTCTGGCGGCCGCAAAGCCGCCGCTAGCGTCAGTCACGAGGCGGCGCACCTTCTGCTGCTCGTCGCCGACGTCCGCAAGGTGCCAGACGTTCGTGCGGTGCAGAGGACAAGGAGGAGGGGACAGGGCACACGGAGACACGGCGGCACTGGCGAGATCGACGTCGAGTTCTGAAGAAAACGACGGTGCTCTGAAATGTTCTCTGAACTTTACTGAACCTGAATTTGACAATGCACTGCAGGTGTTCGACAGAAAGATTTGGCAATGAGAAATTTTTTCTGGAGCTGGTACTTGGTGAGGTGACCACTCAATGCACCCAAAGGCTGCCTGATTTTACTTGGAATTTTTGGAAAAGGATTTGAATGAATTTCACCAAATTTGACAAATCTGGTCCAAACTTGCAGTAAGTGTAGTTTGAAAAATTTGAACTGAAGACCAGTGGATCTTCATGGATCTTGGTTGAGGGTTCAAAGGACTAGGAAGGGAAAAAGGTTTGGGGGCAAAAATCAAAATAGAAAGTGGAGCTCCTTTGTAAATCACCAATGGCTAGAATAGAAGACAGAAATTTGTTAGAATATGTTTTGAATGGAAAAATTTATATGGAGAGGTACAACTTGCTGGATTTGATGCAAAACATGATCCAAAGATGAGGGGAGGGTTAGGAGAGTGGATTTGCACTAAGGCCATGGCAAGAGAGAAAAGTAGAAAGTGGTAAAGGATTATTCCAAAAGCCATAGTGCATTTTCAAAGAGATTTTCAAAAGGTATTTTTCTCAAGTGAAAAGTATTTTGTCTTGAGTCCAAATAAAAAGCAAGAACCTCCAAGACCAAAGACAGATCTTGGGTGAATCCAAATAAAACCTTTGCCATAAAGAAGAAAAAAAATATTTGAAAGCGAGAGTTCTTTAAAAAAAAATTAAATCACCTCCCTCAAGTCAAAAAAAATCTTTTGAAAATCCAAATAAAACTTGGGTGTCACAGTAAGCCGCTGGCAATGATGGATTATGAGACATAAACATTATAAACTGGACGAGAGCCGGTGGAATAACTTACCGAAGATTGCGGCAACCATCTGGGACACGTGGCGCTTTAAGCCGGAGAGCTCGGTGGTTGTCTCTGTCAGAGCCTTCTCCGCCTGTTCGGCCCGGCTCACCAGAGTAGCCTTCTCTTCGGCCCAAGCTTTCCGTTCAGCTTCAAAGTCCTTTTTCAGCTTCTCTTGAGCAGCAATACTGGACACAAATTTGGCGTTGGCCTTCCGGGTCTCAGTTTCTTGCGTCCTCAGGCGGGTCTTTAGATCGGAGATGTCAGCCTCAAACTTCTTGCAAGCAGCCTGCATAATTTCCAGGTTATAGTATGAACAGTTACTATGCAAATTTAAAGTCCCAAGCGTTTTCCAAGCAAAGACACTTGGCACTTGGGGGCTAATGCATATCGAACGTTTCTATCTACAAATTACCGTTTCATGGAAGTAAGTCGGAACTTAAATCTACAACATATTCAATCATAAGTCGTCGACTTAGGGGCTAGTATGGTAAAGATAACTATGCAGTAAGCAAGAAGAGTGGTACCTCAGACTTCTGCTGAATCTGATTCACCATGCCGATCTCTAAGTCCCGGCTCTTGTGCACCTGACTGACATAGCCGGAGACGATCTCTCCGATGCTCAGATTGGCATAGTCGGTGAGGTCCAGATTAGCCCGACGGCGCTCTAGCAGCTCTTCTTTGGCGGAGCACTTGGCCAGTGCAGTGGGTCTCCCCGGCTCAACAAACTCCGTCCGGGTGATTACCACGTCCGGGTCATCGGCCGGGTGAGCCAGGCTGGAGGTCTCCGGGTTAGCAGAAGTTTCTGCGATTGGCTTGTCGGTTGGAGCGGCGGCTGCAGGAGCAGAGGCAACTGGCGGTTCTTGAGCTGCAGCCTCTGGTTCAGGCAAGTCCGGCTCTTCGACCGGCTTGTTCTTTTTCGCCCTCTTGCTGAGCTTTGCCTGGGCACTGAAAGGACAAAAAGGTTAGTACAAAAGTATGAGTAAAGATAAGCACAACAAGAGATGATCATCATTACCCGGGTACGGTCTTGAAGGCCGGCAGGTTTGATTGCATCGAGTCACCAGAGGAGGGTGAGGTTTCCTGATAGTTTGAATCAGAAGAATTGAGCGGTTGACGTATAACACCCGCCAAAGGATGAAAAGGGTACAAGTGGCAGATAACCTCGGTCCGGCGTTTCCTCGACGCGTCAGGTAAACCGGAGGAGAGGTCAGCGTCCTTGTTGGTCCGGGTGTGCCGCCGGCTCTCATGAATCTGTTGCTTCAAAAGAAATTGAGGATCTTGATAAGCTAAAGGATGTGAAAATCTTACTTTTCGGGTTACCCTTCGGACTTTCAGCCTTGGCAAGGGCTCCGAGTCGGAGGAAAGTGTCATTACCTCTTCAACCATCGGGTTACTTGCTCCGGTGTCATCCTGTTGATGAACAGTATTGATAAGGTGGACAGAAATAAACAACAAATACAACAAGAGCTTATAGGCTCAGGAGTTACCTCTGACTCGGAGCTGTCGCTTAGTTGCAGCAGCTCTGAAGCAGTAGGCCTACTTCCCTTCTTACGGGGAGCGGCTCTCTTGGCGGCTTTCTTAGCCTTCCTGGCCTTCTTGGCCGCCTCATGGTCATATTTGACCTTCCAGAATTTGTCATCAGCCTGAAAAATACAATGACGATTTCTTAAGGTTCAGATGAAAGCTATCTATAGAAAAAAATAAGATGTTCAGATCAGCGGCTTATCGCTGGGGCCGGGTTGGTCTTGCAGAAGGGGCTTAAGCCGGTCCTCCCGCAGTCTGCCAAGCTCTCGTTCAACAGAGCCTTGGTCATGTCCTCAGCAACGTCTTCAGGAAGATCGTTGCGGCTGTGTCTCAGCGGGTCATCTTTCCGGCCCGTGTACTCACACATTAAGCCGGGGCGGCGGCTTAAGGGGATCACCCGCCATGAGATCCAGACTCGGACCAGATCAATGCCGTTGAGGCCGTTGCCCAGGAGAGCCTTGATCTTGTTGATGGTGGGGATCAGAGGTTGACGCTCCGCCTGAGTTAACTTGTCTGATAGAGGGTGAGTTGGTTCCAGACGCGAAGGACGAGAGCCGGGCAGCGGGCTCTCGTCAGCCGGCGACGTGTCTTGGCAGTAGAACCATGTCTGGTTCCAGTCCTTTGGGTGGCTTGGTGGCTCGGCGTAAGGAAAAAGGCAGTCTCTCCGTCGCTGAATGGAGATGCCACCAAGTTCTAAGCTCGGCCCGTTGGCACACTCGTTCTGACGGTTCAAATAGAACAGCTCTCTAAAGAGCAGAAGGCTGGGCTCCTCTCCAAGGTAGACCTCGCAAAACACTTGGAAGTTGCATATGTTCGACACCGAATTGGGTCCTATATCTTGTGGCCGCAGGTCAAAGAAATTCAGTACGTCTCTGAAGAACTTTGAGCCGGGCGGTGCGAAGCCCCGGCTCATGTGATCCGCAAATATTACCACCTCCCCGTCCTTTGGCTGTGGTCTCTCCTCTGACGGGTCAGGGGCGCGGTAGGACATAACGTCCTTCTTGGGCAGGTAACCCGACTTCACGAAATCTGCTAAGGTCTCATCGGTGACGTTGGACCTCATCCAATTGCATGTGATGGGAGCTTTGGGAGCTTTGGGAGGCATGGTGAAAGTCGGAAGCCTATGATAAAAGGAAATGTCCGGTTTAATTGTAAGCCGGAGGAAATTTACAGTTCAATGTTTAAAATGGCGGCTTATGGAGGGGCCTAATGACATATATCTAAGTGCATCGGGTTATCTAAGCCGCTGGAGGTATTGAGAGTAACTCAAATCGTCTACAGCCTTGTTGTAAGTAAGCCGGAAAATTTTACGGCGCGTGGCTTCTTTTGAGCCGGAAGGTTTTACAGTGCATGGTTTCTTTAAAGCCGGAAATGTAAACCGCCATGACTCAGCAGGTGCAAATTTTCACTAAGTGTGGTGAAAACAGATTTCACACAGTGCAGTAACTAATTTGGATCAAAACGGTCGGCTAAAAAGGAAAGTTTCTAGACCTAAAACAGGCGCAGAAGAAGTTCGCGGGTTCGAACGGAGACTCTATGCAGTAAAAAGGAATCTATGTGCATTGGGAATGTGAGTGAAACAGCTACCGCAGCGGTTCTATACAAGTCTAAGATCAAGAAGGGTGGTAAAAATCAAATCTACTGAGAACCCGCGAAGAACGGTGAAGAACACGGGAAGAACAGGAAGAACCCTACTGCAGATCTGTTCTACGGGGCAGCAAGGACTTACAGGTGCTGGTGAGTCGCGGAGGTCGCCGCCGTTTTCTCTGGACGCAACAGGTTGATGCGGCGGCCGGAGTCGGCGAGGACGAGAAGAACCGCGGTGGCGACGGCAACGGAGCTCGAGCGGAAGAACAGTGGCGCGAGGAGGAAGACGGGTGGCTGAAGGCTCATCGGGCCGGGCTACTTATAAGGGCAAGCTCATAAGTGGGCGCGAGAAACGAGGAGACCACGGCGTGGTTATCTCCCCATAAAACGCCTCGATTTTCGGGATGGCAGTAAAGATAAGATCCGTTGTGGATATGGTGGAGTAAAAAATGGACTTAATGGAAGATGACGTCACGACGGATTACCCGGAAACCAGAGGATGACGTCACGCCGGGTTATGGCCTTCACACAAACGTAAGCCGGAGATTTTTCTGTCGAAAGGATTGAAGATTGACATGAGCCGGCTCAAATCAATCTGGGGCCTAATGTTGAGGATATAACCCTTAGAGTCACCCGCTCGGCGGGGCCGAGTTACACATAAGGGTCATCACCTGAAGCCCGGCGCCAAGCTTGAAGACGGCGGGCCGAAGATGGGCTTAAGACCCGGAGATGGCTTAAGGCCCGTAGTTACAACCGCCATTATGGTAGAACTTGTAGCGTAAGGCAAGAATAGTTGAGAGTCCGAGCCGGACACTCTTATGAGCTGGCCGGGACTCTGAGAGCTGCTGGGCGTCAACCTCCCTATATAAAGGGACGACCCGGCAGCGGTTTAGGGGACAAGAAAGATCTCATCGAGAGCCAGACATAGCAGTTAAGCTCCCTGGTCATCGAAACCCTAATCAATACCACCTCAACTGGACGTAGGCTTTTACCTTCACCGTAAGGGGCCGAACCAGTATAAACCCTCGTGTTCCTTGTCCCGCTTAACCCCTTCAAGCTTCCTGGCGGCGATGGCTCCACGACTAAGTCCTAGCTTGAGGACATCTGCCGTGACAACTCCACGACTTTGTACTGATCTTGAGAATTACAATACCTATTATCAAACTCCTCCAAATTATGGTGAATACGTTCCACTAGTGCACGTGTTGAACCACAATAACTTCTATGGAGATACCCAGGTAAGATTTTTTTACTGTTACGACATCCGTGCATCTTTTGCATACTTCTAAAACTAGTACATCATTGCTAACTACGAAGTTATTACTATGTTTTTCAACAGAAAATCCTGATGGATTGTGTGCCTCATCTGATGTATCAGAATGGTCGCCTTGATGTTCTGAACATACAGCCAGGTCATCCTACGGATCTCACCTGTGCATATCGGATTTCTAAAACCGGTGAACACATGCTAATCAAAGAATGGAAAAAATGTTTGGACAGTCGTAAGGAGGTTCTTGGAAGAGACATTAAGCGAAAGGCAAGAATTGGAGACATGATAATCTCCATTCTCCATAATGGAGAGTCAGGGGCTATCTTGTTTTTTGCTATTTTACCTTAGAGAATATAGTATGTCCTAAGAGAATGTAGTAGGTCCTATGAGGTACAATATGTTTATTATGTGGTACAATGTGTTAGAGTTGATGATGAGGAGTAGTTGTGATTATGACTAGTGACCAACTTGCTATGTGATGTCTCATTGATGAAAACGATGATCATGAGGACGTTTTATATGACAATGATGTATTATGATGATAAGTTGTTAATGATATGATGATGATGATTTTTATTATATTATTGGGTGAAAGAACCACGGATTAGTTTCAAGTGGATGTCCATCCACTTGAAACTAGTCCACGGTTCTTCCACCCTGTGATGTAATAACTCATTATGATGTAAAAACAATCTCTAAATTGCTGCTGTATGAAAACTTGTATAAAGGTGTATGAATACAACATGAAATAAAAGTAAAATACGGAATAATAGTAGTAGCGCGGGCAGAGAGAAGCGCTACTAGTAATTACCAGTAGCGCTCTTTGATGAAAGCGCTACTACTAAGTCGACATAGCAGTAGCATGGGTTAACAGACGCTACTGCTAACCTTTAGCTGTAGCGCCTTACTAGTAGCGCGGTACCCAGCGCTACTGATAGGCATTATACCCGCGCTACTGATAGGGTTTTCCCTAGTAGTGATTTGTTCACCCACCGTTTGCTATTTTTCTCGAGAGAAGCCACTAGTGAAACCTACGGCCCCGGGGTCTATTTTCTCATCATATACTTTCAGATCTATTTTGCTATTTGCCTTTTTATTTATTTGCAACTTTTATTTTTGGATCTATTAAACCAAAAATACAAAAATACCTTGCTGAACTTTATTTTATTTGGCGATCTATCTATCAATTTATTACAACTTTCTCATGTCCATTTGCCAATTTCTGGCGATGTTGCCCGAAAGGGATTGACAACCCCTTTAATACGTAGGGTTGCGAGTATTTGTTATTTGTGTGGAGGTACCGTTCACGTAGTGTTGCGTGGTTCTCCTACTGGTTCGATAACCTTGGTCTCATCACTGAGGGAAATACCTACCGTTGTTGAGTTGCATCATCCCTTCCTCTTTGGGGAAATACCGACGTAGTTCTAGCAGACATCAAAAGGAATTTCTGGTGCCGTTGCCGGGGAGACATCATCAACATCTACCAGGTTCCTAATCACAACTCTCATCTCCTTGCAATTTACATTATTTGCCATTTGCCTCTCGTTTTCATCTCCCCCACTTCACAAAAATTTGCCATTTTATTCGCCCTCTTTTTCATTAGCCGTTTTTTTGCCGGATCTGTTTTTTAGTGCAATCTTGTTGCGTAGTCACAATGACTCAAGAGAACACCAAGTTGTGTGATTTCTCCAATACCAACAACAATGATTTTATTAGCACTCCGATTGCTCCTCCCGCCACTAGTGCGGAGTCTTGCGATATTCATACTGCTTTGTTGAATCTTGTTATGAAAGATCAATTTAACGGTACTCCTAATGAGGATGCCGCGTCCCATCTTAACACATTCATGGAATTATGCGATATGCAAAAGAAAAAAGATGTGGACAATGATGTTGAGAAGTTGAAATTATTTCCGTTTTCTTTGCGAGATCGTGCAAAATTTGGTTTTCTTCTTTGCCTCGCAATAGTATCGATTCTTGGGATAAGTGCAAGGACGCTTTTATTACTAAGTATTTTCCGCCCGCAAAAATTATTTCCCTTAGAACCCAGATCATGAATTTCAAGAAACTTGAACACGAGCATGTTGCACAATCTTGGGAAAGGATGAAATTGATGCTAAAGAATTTCCCAACTCATGGGTTAAATCTCTGGATGATCATACAAATTTTTTATGCGGGGTTGAATTTTGTTTCTCGTAATCTTTTAGATTCCGCCACGGGTGGTACTTTTATGGAAATTACTTTGGGTGAAGCCACCAAATTTCTTGATAATATCATGGCAAATTATTCTCAATGGCATACCGAAAGAGCTCCTACTAGTAAAAAACGTTAATTCGGTTGAAGAAATTTCTTCTTTGAGTGAAAAAGTTGATGCTCTTATGAAATTGGTTGCTAATAAAAGTGCTCCTATTGATTTTAATGATGTGCCTTTGGCTACTTTGATTGAGCAAAATAGTGCTGCCATAGATGTGAATTTTGTCTCTCGAAATAATTTCAATAACAATGCTTATAGAGGTAATTTTAATCCTAGGCCTTTTCCTAGTAATTTCTCTAATAATTATGGCAATTCCTATGGTAATCCTTCTTATTATAATAATAGGAACACCTCTGATCTTGAGAATAATATTAAAGAATTTATCAATACTCAAAAGGTTTTCAATGCTACAATGGAAGAAAAGTTGAATAAGATTGATGATTTGTCTAGAAGTGTTGATAGAATTTCTCATGATGTAGAAAATCTCAAGATAAAATTTTTTGTGCCTTAGGTTGAGGAATCAATTAAAGCTCTTTATGTTTCTATGGATGAAAGTAAGAAAAGAACCGCTATGCTTAGAGCTAGAAGAGAATTTTTAGAAAAAGCGTGTTCTAGTGATTGCTTTCATAAAAGTGATGAAGATCTTAAAATTATTGGTGTTTCTTATATTGATTCCTTGTTTAGTAAAATTAAAATTTATGATAAAGGGACTGGAGAAGAGTCAACTTTAGTTAGAAGGCGTCCCGATAATTCGGAGGGTGAAAATCTTGTTGAGAAAATTGATAAAAGTGGGTTTGAAGAGGTCAAGACTTCTAGTGATGTGCCCACTCTTTTGGATTACAAAGACTTTAATTATGATAGTTGCTCTTTGATTGATTGTATTTCTTTGTTGCAATCCATGATGAATTCACCCCATGCTTATGAACAAAATAAAGCTTTTACTAAACATATTGTTGATGCTTTGATGAAAGCTTCGGAAGAAAAGTTGGAATTAGAAGTTTCAATTCCTAGAAAATTGCATGATTAGTGGGAACCTACTATCAAATTCAAGATTAAAAATTATGAGTGTTTTGCTTTATGTGACTTTGGTGTTAGTGTTTCTACAATTCTGAAATCTTTATTTGATGTGTTTGGTCTTACCGATATTGAAGAATGTTCTTTAAATTTGCACTTGGCGGATTCTACTATTAAAAAGCCTATGGGAAGAATTAATGATGTTATTATTCTTGCAAATAGGAATTATGTGCCCATAGATTTTATTGTTCTTGATATTGATTGCGATCCATCTTGTCCAATTATTCTTGGTAGACCGTTTTTACGTACTATTGGTGTCGTGATTGATATGAAAGAAGGCAATATTAAATTTCAATTTCCACTAAGGAAGGGTATGGAACACTTCCCTAGAACAAGAATTAGGCCACCATATGAATCAATCATGAGGGCATCTTATGGATCTAGAAGCAAAGATGACAATACGTAGATCCTTGCTTTATGCCTAGCTAGGGGCGTAAAACAATAGCGCTTGTTGGGAGGCAACCCAACTTGTATATTTTTTTCCTTTTTGGTTTTCTTGATGTTTTCAATAAAATACCCAATTATGCCTCTGGTTAGAAGTGTTTTTGTGGTTTAAATTAGTGTTTGTGCCAAACAAAGCCTTTAGGATCTTGTTGGGTGTTAGTTGATTTGATCTTGTTGAAAAACAGAAACTTTTACGCTCAGAAAAATAATTTTAATAAATCACAAAAACGTGCTTTTGTTCTGAATGTTTTACACAAGATTGATATACAAATTTTCCATGTTGTCCTAATTTTTCAGAATTTTGGGAGTTACAGAAGTATTCGAAGTTCTCAGGTTGCTACAGACTGTTCTGTTTTTGACAGATTCTGTTTTCTTTGCGTTGTGTGCTTGTTTTGATGATTCTATGGTTTTCTTTGAAGAGTTTTTGCCATAGAAAAGTTGGAATACAGTAGATATAATGCAAAAATAAAATATGAATGGGTTTGCAACAGTACTTATAGTAGTGGTTTGCTTTCTTATACTAACGGATCTCACGAAGGTTTTGTTGAGTTTTGTGTGATTGAAGTTTTCAAGTTTTGGGTGATGTTACGATGGATGAAGGAATAAGGAGTAAGAAGAGCCTAAGATTTGGGATGCCCATGGAATTCCAAGCTATTATCCAAACAGAAGCAAGCAACTAAGCTTGGGGATGCCCGAGTGGCATCCCCTCTTTCTTCTAACGACCATCGGTATTTTACTCGGAACTATATTTTTATTTGTCACATACTATGAGTTTTGCTTGGAGCGTCTTGTATGATATGAGTCTTTGCTTGTTTTCCTTTTTGTTTTAAGTCTTGAATACTTTCTGGACACACCTATTTGAGAGAGCCAAAATTATGCCATGACTTGTTAGAATTGCTCTCTATGCTTCACTTAAATCTTTGTGAACTATGGAATTTCTCTAGTGCTTCACTTATATCTTTTTGAGCACGGTGTGCTTTGTTAATTTTTAAGAAATTCTCTCTTGCTTCACTTAAATTAATTTGAGAGAAAGAAATGTCATGCTCATGATCTTCATTATATTTGTTTGAGCTTATCAAAAGAAACACATGAAAATTAGGCCCAAAGTGATGGATATCCAAGAAGGATATAATAAAAACTTACATGAAGATCATTGGACAAAATAAACTTGATACCTTGTAATATTATTGAGATATGATGATGTGATATGTGAGTCATGTTGATGAGTAATTGTGCTTTAGTAAGAATATTGGTGTTAAGGTTTGTGATTCCCTATGCAAGCACGAAAGTCAATAGTTATGCAATGAAATTAAATCCTACTTGTGGTGCATTATTCGTAGTTAATTATGCTCAATGCTCGCTGATGAGATTTTTCGTTTCTTGGTTGGTCGGTTCTCAATCTTTTGCTAGCCTTCATTTTGCACTAAGTATGATCACTACTTGTGCATCCAAAATCCTTTAAACCAGTTTTGCCATATGAGTCTACTATACCTACCTATATGCGGTATTTTCGTGCCGTTCTAAGCAAATTTGCATGTGCCATCTCTAATTTTCAAAATAAATTTCTCTTTTGTGTGCTCGTACCGCTCATGAAACGGTATGGGGTGGCTAATATATTTCCATACTAGATATGTTATTCTCACGATGAGTGTTTATTCACTTGTCATTGCACGAGAGTAAGGCAAAGGTATTAGGGATGCCCAGTCCCGAAATGAAAAATGAATTTACTTTATGTTGTCAAATAATAAATTCCTTGGAAAGTGTTGGTATGGAAGGCACCCGTGGATACGGTTAGCCATGGAAAGTGAAAGTATGGTGGAAAATGGGATGAACTTTAATTTCTGTTTGGGAACTGTCAGTGTCAAAACCGGCGGATCTCGGGTAGGGGGTCCCGAACTGTGCGTCTAAGGCGGATGGTAACAGGAGGCGGGGGACACAATGTTTACCCATGTTCGGGCCCTCTCGATGGAGGTAATACCCTACTTCCTGCTTGATTGATCTTGATGATATGAGTATTACAAGAGTTGATCTACCACGAGATCGCAGAGGCTAAACCCTAGAAGCTATCCTATGATTCTGATTGTTGTTGTCCTACTGACTAAACCCTCCGATTTATATAGACACCGGAGGGGGCTAGGGTTACACAGAGTCGGTTACAAGGGAGGAGATCTACATATCCGAACTGCCAAGCTTGCCTTCCACGCAAAGGAGAGTCCCACCCGGACACGGGACGAAGTCTTCAATCTTGTATCTTCATAGTCCAACAGTCCGGCCAAAGGATATAGTCCGGCTGTCCGAGGACCCCCTAATCCAGGACTCCCTCAGTAGCCCCTTAACCAGGCTTCAATGACGATGAGTCCAGCGCGCAGATTGTCTTCGGCATTGCAAGGCGGGTTCTTCCTCCGAATACTCCATAGAAGATTTTGAACACAAGGATAGTGTCCGGCTCTGCAAAACAAATTCCACATACCACCGTAGAGAGTATAATATTTCCACAAATCTAATCTGCTGACAACTTTTCATAACGTGACATCACACCACGGCCTGGTCATTATTCAAACCGTTTTCTCAACCAGCTACTGCACATATTGCGAGGCGGTTTTCTTGGCACGTCTTATCGAAGCAGAGATCGTGTCCCCTTATCACGGGATTCTCATCAATACGGGTATGGGTAACCCAACCGTGCCTATTGGTATGACTCCTCGATTTCAGGCAAGTTCCAAACGGCCACGCGGAGGACGCTTTATATTCACCCTCTTTATAAAGGGGCCAAGGCTTGTCCTTTTCTTCTCGCGCTCGATCCTTCCCTTCCCCCACCTTGAATTCCAACACCCAAGGCTCGGGCTAAGCGCTTCGGACCTCCAATTATGTCCGGATCCAACCTTCAAGGTCGGTGGATGGCCTCCTCTATCACAGAGGAGGACATCAAGAAGCTAAGAGAAGCCAGGTATCTGACCGCCGAAATCTCGCACAGGCTGCCTGCTCAAGGACAGGTCATGCCCACTCCCGAACCCAGCGAGAGCGTCGTATTTGTTTCCCACTTCCTCCGAGGGCTAGGCTTTAGTCTTGATCCCTTTGTTAGAGGGCTTATGTTCTATTATGGGCTCGATTTCCATGATCTGGCTCCGGATTCCATCCTTCACATCTCATCGTTCATCGTCGTGTGTGAGGCCTTCCTCCGCATCACCCCACACTTCGGCTTATGGCTCAAGACCTTCAATGTGAAGCTGAAGATGATCAATGGGTGACACGCATAATGTGGAGGTGCCATAATAAGCAAAGGCGCCGATGCTCCATGGCCAAAGGGTTCCTTCCCGGAGGTGTCCAGCTTATGGCTGGGAGTGGTTTTACATCACAGCTCCCCGAGGTACCAAGTGGGTAGCCGCCCTGCCTTTCGCTCAGGCCCCCCGCCACAACTGGCGTCATGGGTCAACAAGGGGCTAGACTGGGGGCCAGTAAATGATGTGCCGACATTACAGAGTCGCATCCGAGATCTCCTCCAGAGAGATATCAACCTTGTCAAGGTAATGCAAGTTATGCTAGTTCGTCGAGTCCTGCCTTGCAAACGTCGACCTCTCTGTATGTGGGAGTTCAACCCGGAAGGACCGCGAACTATTCAGCAATTCTTCGGTGTGACGCTCGAAGAGATGTATGGATTGTTCTTCGGATCACGAATAAAGTGTCCGGACACCACCGAGGATGCGGGTCTGAGCTGCAATCGTCCAGACACCCATGTAAGTAATTCCGCAACCAAACACGCTGTCTTTTTACTTATCACAACATCATTCTGAAAAGTCGCTCTTTGACCAGGACTGGATAAAAAAGGCGAAGATGATCAAGTGTTCGGCCCCCCTTCCCAAAGGCTCACCGGATCCTGTACTAGCCAGGATGCTTGAGCTTGCACCTTATCAAGCGCCATCAGGGGAAGATAAAGGGAGGAATGAAGAAGCTGTGAGTGGGCCTCACGCATTACTCATCCAAACCGGGGGAATTAGTGTCTCTGCGAAGGAGGATAATCGGGGAGAAGAATCTGAAATTCCCTCTCCCCAAGGAAGGAAAAGGACCGCCTCTGAAGACTTGGAAACAAAGGTCTCCAAGTGAGGGAAGAAACCTTCGCCAAGGGGCCTTGCCCCGGAGGGCTTTCTTACCGCACAATGCCCTCATGGGGATCAGTCCTCCACCGAGCTGTAAGTAAACAAGAGTGCTTTATAGTAAATATATCCTGCTTTATTTCTGAGGACGATAACCGAGACGTATGTCTTGTAGTTCGAATCGTAGCCCTTCTCAACAGAGTTCGTCTTCGGGGGATCTTCTTCCGGAGATGATGGAGAGCGAAACGCCTCCCCGCCTCGAGGGGCGGATGACCCTGAGGTGTCGTCACAGAGGCTTTCTCCTGATCCGCCAAGGCCAGAAGGTAACCCTTCGGCCACCCAAAGTCCGGAGTATTCGGCTCCTAAGGAGAGCAAAAAAAAGAGTCTGGGACTGTCCGGTGCACAACCGGACGTGCTGATGGGTCTTCTGGAGCAAGCGGCTATCTCAGAGGCGCGTCGTACTTTAATGGGGACGGTGGTTGAAAGAATTTCATCTGCCAAAAGTGGATTGCATGAAGCTTTTATGAGCCTACGAAGAGGCTTTGAGGTACGCAAAGTAACATATATATTTTTGACGGTACCGCACACGCTAAGTGTGCTCTGTACAGATAGTAGCCCCTGAGACTCTGGTTGCCGTCCAAAGGTGGCAAACAGAGGATCATAGTCCCAGGTAGTGATCGCGCTGCTTACATGTGCAGGCGGCTGAGGGACCGGAGGCTGGCCGGACTGAGTTTGCCGAACTAAGGGGGCAGCTTGACGCCGCAGATGCCGACATCGCGCTTGTGAACAAGCGGCCTGACGAGGCACAGGGTATGTATTTCCGGGTGGCCAACAAATATTAAGAGGAGCATGATGCTAGTATCTATAATATGTTATTTATTGCAGATGGAGCTGCCGCCGTGGAGACCCTTCGGGCGGAACTTGCCCACGCCAAGGAACAAGCCAGGAGAAGTGATGCGGCCGCCCTAAAGGTGGCCGAAGAGTTAAAAGCCGAACAGGCTGCTCATCGCCAGAACGAAGATAAAATAGCCAAGATGGCTATTGAGCTGAAGGATGCCGCCGACCGGTATGAGCTTCTTGAAAAGGAAAGCCTGGCAAAAATGGCGGACCTGGAGAAAGCCATGGTAGCAGCCAAGGAAGCCTGCTCTAAAATCAGAGCGGCGAAGGAGGAGCTTCGTCAAGCCGGAGATATCACGGCAGGGAAGCCCTTTTTGTTATGGTCGAAGTTTGGAGATCCGAAGTATGCCCCTCTGGATCAGTTATGGAGTGCTGCAGACGCGTATTCGGACTTGGCAACGAGTGCTGCTGATGCGACTGAGTTTTTCAAGGATCAAAAAGATCACGAAGTGGAAAAGTTGTTCTGGTCGCAGTTCAGTGCTGCAATGCGTCCACTGCTGTTAAATGAACAAATGGCCGAGTGGCTGAACTCCATAGATTGTCCGGGCTTGCCATGAGGTCTATCGTGGATCATCTTTGGCCAGAAGGACCAAGGCCGAATAGTTATTTTAGTTTAGTGCAACGATTCCTTGGTGTTGTGCCGCATATCGACGCTGTGAAGAGGTCGGCATGCATAGAGGGTGCGCGGATGGCTCTTGCCCGTGTTAAGACATACTAGGCAGAGATGAAGGCCACCGCTATTGCAACCCAGGGTCCGGCCGTAGGCCAGGTCTGGGCCGAGACTATTTTGAAGAAGTCCTAGAAGGTGCTCGTTTAATAGAGGCTCAGTGCTCGAAGAATATCATGTTCGAGTGACATGTATCCCGATTGTAAAAATAATGCTATTTGAATTATGAAGGATGTGTTTATACTTGTGCCTGAAAGTATTATTATGCCTCCTGTGCGGCCATTTATGTATATATGTATATATATATATATATAACCTAAAAGTTTGCAGTCGTCGGCTTCAGCCCCCACGCATATAATGCGGGGGTGTTCGGAAAAGTGTGTATTCACACTTGATCCAACGTCTTGGTCCATTAAGGAGGTGATAACTCGGCAAACAAGGCAATCGGATTATATTGCTTTAACACTTTCACTTAGCCATAGGAGTTTGACAGTGGGGCTACTATATAGCCCCTGGTACTTCCGCGCTCATCCGAATACGAGGCACGTACATACATGGCTGGGAAATGGCCCTTCGTTAATGCGGAGGAATTGCGAAGATTCCGCTGGGTCATCGAGTGGTTGACCAGTCTCGTGCTTTATCATGACAGTCAGTTTTCGGCTTTCTCTACTGAGGTGCTCATCCAGATGAACCGGGGCACAATCGCAGTAGTTCTCCTGGTGCCACCTTAGCCGATAGAGCGGAACGTAAGGTAGCAAAACACAGGAGCCGAGTAAACCCAACTATTGACCAAAGACATGATTCGGAGCTGATGCATATAAGGCCAAACTCGCGACGCCGAACACTCCCTAAGGTATTCGGACTTTACAACATATACCGGGCTGAGTAACGCCCTTGATAATGAACCCTGAATTTTCAGGTACGTGCATTAGTCTGACGTGGCGAAATGTGAATAACGCCAGCATCCCTCTTGGTTGTGTTGAGTATCCGGAGGGTGTGAAACAACAAGAGACAGTAAAAAAGGTTTACACAGGGTCTTAATCTAAAAAGAAACCTTTGAATGGGGCCCTGCTGCACGTCTGTGCCTGTGTCTCCGTTGTGCCGTATCCTGGAAGGGTGTAGCACGATGATCATCTGCAAAAGAGAAAAACCCAGGTGAAAGTCTTCGTGCAAAAAAATTGGTTATTATTAATGAACCATTAAAATTCACCCTAAATAAGGTTAAGCCGAACTATAGTACTTTTTACATGCGGGAAACCCCTAGCACCACCTATGGGGGTATATCCATTAACCCAATCTCAGGTTTATCCGAGTTGTTACAGCTAGGGGTGCGCCGGACTCGTCTAGCCGTGTCCGCGGTCTTGACGACCGATCATTTATTCTGGTTGGAGAGGTCGTTCAGTGTTCGGCTGCTAAAGCCACCACACATTCTTGCGTACTTAAGGAACGCTCTGTGCTTCCGCTAACTATGATGGTGCCACGTGGACCGGGCATCTTAAGCTTAAGATAAGCGTAGTGCGGTACCACATTAAAACGAGCGAAGGCCGTTCTTCCGAGTAGTGCTTGGTAGCCGCTTCGGAATGGAGCGATGTTGAAGGTTAATTTTTCACTTCGGGAGTTGTCGGGAGAGCCGAATACAACCTCTAGTACTAGAGAGCCCATACAGTGGGCCCTTGGGCCCAGTATTACTCCTTTAAAGGTAGTATTGCTTTGGCTGATTCTTGCCGGGTCTATTGTGACGCCCGGGTAA
Organism: Aegilops tauschii subsp. strangulata; assembly: GCF_002575655.3. Taxonomy (NCBI): domain Eukaryota; kingdom Viridiplantae; phylum Streptophyta; class Magnoliopsida; order Poales; family Poaceae; genus Aegilops; species Aegilops tauschii. The sequence continues at coordinate 38,889,487 of NC_053036.3, forward strand.
TCAAGCTACAGTAACCCTCTGGTAATGATGCCACGTCACCACGATTACTATTGCTAATCTCGTGCTAGTTTAGAACCGATCCAAATTCAAATTTAAGATCAAGTCGAATAGTTGAAGTTTTCAAAAGTGAAAACTGAAATGTTGTAAATGTGTTAAATAAATCCTGGGTAATAGTGGTGAAGAAACCTAAATTTAATAAAATGATTAAGTGTTCAAAATAATTAAAACTGTAGGTTAAAAAATAAAATAAATGCCTTTTAAATTTTATAAAAGGTTAAACTATTTTAGTTGGGATAAGAATTAATGCGGCAGTAGTTTATTTAGAAGTACCAATTTAGGTGTTAGTGATAATTTTTACTAAAACTAAAATAAAATGTAACTAAAATAAAATAGGAAAGAATAAATAAAAAAAAGGAAATGAAACAAAGTAAAAAAACAAACAAACCCCCCTGGCCCACTGGGCCACGACCCAACAGGCCGGCCCACCTCGGTCCACCTAACCCACTACTACCCCCCACTACTCTGTAACCCTAACCCACGACTGCACAACCCCCCACCCCCCCGATCCCCTCTCCCCCCGACCCCCACCTCTCCTCTCTGCCCCCCTCGTCTCCCCCCTCTGCACCTCGGCAGCCTCGAGCCGGCCCCGACGCCCGTCCGCACCGCCCCATCCCCTCCGCCCCTGATCTGGAACTCGGGCTCGGCCCTGACGCCACCGCCGCACGGAGCTCGCCGTCGTCTGCCCCGTCCTCTCCCTCGCCGGCCTGCTTCCTCCTCCCCACCGGTCTGCCTCCACTCCGTCCACGTCGTCCCCGTCCCCCCACCTCGAGCACCGCGGCCCTTGACCCTGCGAACCCCGGTGAGGCCCCGGACCTCTCCCCCCTCCACCTCTTCCCCTCCGTCGCCGTGCACACACGCCGACCGGGCCCCGAACATGCTCACCGCATCGGCCATGGCCTCGCTCACCGACGCCCGCACGCGCCGGCCCCCCTGGCCGCGGCCGCGCACCCCTGCTTGACGACGGCCCGCGCGCGCTGCCCCCTGGCCAGCGTCGGCCGTCGCCAAGCCGCTCGCCCGTAGCGACCGCATTCCCCGCCGGCGCGCCCTCCACGGCTAGGGCCCCGGCGTCCCCCACCGGCGACTGCCCGCCTCGCCACGGCCTCGCCCTCCTCTGCACGCTCCATCGCCCTTGCTCCCCGCGCCTCGCCGCTGATTGCCGTGGCTCGCCCGCCGTCGCCCGCCTCTGTCACTAGCTCCGGCACCGCCGCCCCGTCGCCGTCCCTGGCCTCGCCCCGTCCACCACGGATCGCCCCCCCACTGGCCGGCGTTCTGGCTACCGGTGCCCACGCCGCGGGCTGCGTCCGGGGCCAGCCCCGTTCGGTCTCGGGCACGGGCACCACGCTCGCACCCAGCGCCCGAACCCACTATGGCCCCTAGGGCCAATGACAGGAGGGGCCCAACCCCTGAACGTTAAAAAAAGGAATTTAAAATAATAATAATAATAATAACTAAATATTAATTATTTAACTTAATTAATCTAGTTAATTAAACCTAATTAACCTGCTAATAAATCTAACTACTGTCAATTAGATAACAACCTATGACATGCGGGACCCACCCATTTAGTTGACTGGTCAACGGTCAACTTTTACCGCTTGCATCACGCTGATGTCATGATGACGTCATAAATGCCTTTTGATTTAATTAATTCTGCTAATCCTAATAATGATTTAAATCTTTTAAAATTAATATAAAATAAACCGTAGCTCGGACGAAAATACTTTGTACATGAAAGTTGCTCAGAACGACGAGAGGAATCCGGATACGCAGCCCGTTTGTCCGCCACACATCCCTAACATATCGAACTCGCAACTTTCCCCCTCCGGTTCATCTGTCCGAAAGAGCGAAACACCGGGAATACTCTCCCGGATGTTCCCCCCTTCGCCGGTATCACCTACTACCGCGTTTGGGCACACCTAGCATCACGCTTTGTCTTGTCATGCACCGTCATGCTTATGTTTGCATTATATTTATAGTTTCTTCCCCCTCTTCTCTCGTTAGACACCGGGACCGACGCCGCTACTACCCAGTACGACTACGGTGTTGACAACCCCTCCTTCTCGGCTGAGCTTCCAGGCAAGCCCCCCCCCCCTTGATCACCAGATATCGCCTATTCTTCTCTATACTGCTTGCATTAGAAGAGTGTAGCATGTTACTGCTTTCGGTTAATCCTATACTGATGCATAGCCTGTCATTGTTGCTACAGTTGTTACCCTTACCTGCTATCCTACTGCTTAGTATAGGATGCTAGTGTTCCATCAGTGGCCCTACACTCTTGTCCGTCTGCCATGCTATACTACTGGGCCGTGATCACTTCGGGAGGTGATCACGGGTATATATTATATACTTTACATACATGACACATGTGGTGACTAAAGTCGGGTCGGCTCGTTGAGTACCCGCAAGTGATTCCGATGAGGGGGCCGAAAGGACAGGTGGCTCCATCCCAGTAGAGGTGGGCCTGGGTTCCTGACGGCCCCCGACTGTTACTTTGTGGCGGAGCGACAGGGCAGGTTGAGATCACCTAGGAGAGAGGTGGGCCTGGCCCTGATCGGCGTTCGCGGATACTTAACACGCTTAACGAGATCTTGGTATTTGATCTGAGTCTGGCCATTTGGTCTATAAGCACTAGCCAACTACGCGGGAACAGTTATGGGCACTAGACGTCGTGGTATCAGCCGAAGCTCGTCTTGACGTCAGCGACGGAGCGGCACGCGCCGGATTGGACTGGAACGCCTGCTAGGCTTGGTCTGCTTCCGGCCGAGTACGCAACGTGCAGGTGTGCAATGGGCGATGGGCCCAGACCCCTACGCGCTTAGGATTTAGACCGGCGTGTTGACCTCTCTGTTGAGCCTAGGTGGGGCTGCGATGTGTTGATCTTCCGCGGCCGGGCGTGACCCAGAAAAGTGTGTCCGGCCAAATGGGATCGAGCGTGTTGGGTTATGTGGTGCACCCCTGCAGGGAAGTTTATCTATTTGAATAGCCGTGTCCCTCGGTAAAAGGACGACCCGGAGTTGTACGTTGACCTTATGACAACTAGAACTGGACACTTAATAAAACACACCCTTCCAAGTGCCAGATACAACCCGGTGATCGCTCTCTAACAGGGCGACGAGGAGGGGATCGCCGGGTAGGATTATGCTATGCGATGCTATTTGGTGAACTTACCATCTACTCTCTTCTACATGCTGCAAGATGGAGGTGGCCAGAAGCATAGTCTTCGACAGGATTAGCTATCCCCCTCTTATTCTGGCATTCTGGAGTTCAGTCCACCGATATGGTCCTTTACACATATACCCATGCATATGTAGTGTAGCTCCTTGCTTGCAAGTACTTTGGATGAGTACTCACGGTTGCTTTTCTCCCTCTTTTCCCCTTTCTATACCTGGTTTTCGCAACCAGATGCTGGAGTCCAGGAGCTAGAGATCCCGAGGATGATTCTACATGGAGTTCGGCTTCGAGGAGTAGTTAGGAGGTCCCAGGCAGGAGGCCTTGCCTTTTCGATCGTTGCTAATTTTGTGCTAGCCTTCTTAAGGCAAACTTGTTTAACTTATGTCTGTACTCAGATATTGTTGCTTCCGCTGACTCGTCTATGATCGAGCAATTTTATTCGAGCCCTCGAGGCCCCTGGCTTGTATTATGATGCTTGTATGACTTATTTATGTTTTAGAGTTGTGTTGTGATATCTTCCCGTGAGTCCCTGATCTTGATCGTACACGTTTGCATGCATGATTAGTGTACGGTCAAATCGGGGGAGTCACAAGTTGGTATCAGAGCCAACTGCCTGTAGGAATCCCCCTTTCCAACTCCTTGGCCGAAGTCGAGTCTAGTCATTGAAAAACTTTTACTAACATGGCTGTGTGGCTTACGGGCCCACGTCGCTATTGGGTGGTATTAGGATCTTTTACTCCTTGTCTATACTCTGGGACTCTGATCTCTCTTCTATTCGGGTTAAGTGAATTTTGCTAAATCTAACATTAGGATCTCGTTATCACTTTCACCCGGAGAGCCCCTTATTACTGATGATCGTCTGCTGCACGTGAAGACCCTGAAGATACTCTCCGCTGATAACCCGAGAACTTGTGTTCATCGCTTTTGCAATTCCCTTTCATCGATAAACTCCTATGGATAACCACGTATACTCGCCATTCATACAATGTTTCCCAGTTGATCTTGTTATTACAAGATACCCCAAAATTCTCTCTGTTATTCCGAAAATCCTTTGAGCTTACCGCCTTGCTGTTCTTTGTCACCTGAATACCCCTATGGATAATTCTCGCACTTACCGAGTATCCGCTCATCCCCAGTTGATTCAAGTATTTCACAAAAGTGTTCAAAATACCATTCGATCTTCCGAAAATCCTCAGGAGCCTTTTGCTCTTGAAATTCTTGCTTACTTGCATTATGATTAATCTTAAGTCTCGTAATCTTATTGGCATCTCTTGTCATTATCATTTTGGGTCCGTTGATTCAATCTGTTGCGAATGCTCGCAATCCTCAATCAGAGACTAGAATTCATCCTTCCGGCTCAGACGTCATTTGACACATGAGCTGGTTCTCGCCAATCAAATTGTCGTCGATTTTGCCCCTATGTCTATTGAAGTTATCCATCCTTGATCAGAGCGTTGCTCCTGATCCCCTGATTTGGAAATCATAATTCTTTTGCATTTGAACTTTGAATTAGTCAGTTGTTTCTATAATCAGATCTCCTCGCATTCTTCTTCCTCTGGTTGAGTACCGATGCTCACATCAGATCCCTTGTGGACCATCGGTTCCGTTGTTGGATTTTATCCGACAGTGTCCGTCATATTGAATAACCTTGTGAGCCTTTCCATGGGTATATAATGCCTTTGGTAAATTGTATCATCTGCTTTTGAACAATGCTCTACTTTCGAGCTTGTAATATTTACTATTGAAGCTTGTGGTATATGTTTCCACGATACCCTGGCGGGTTGAACGTACGCCTTCCCTAATCTGTGTGAACCCGAAAGATTACACGGGTCATACTTATCTGGTATTGCACCAGGTAAAAACTTTCAACAACTAATGTCATTTTCGAAATACGAGAGGTGAATGAAAGGTTATGCGTTGAACAAGTGGGAGTCGACCTTGAACCCTGAGTTCATGCCCATGGACACGATGTATACCTTATCATGGAAGCTTCTCTTAAAATAATTATCCCCTTGTTATAAGTTCATCTGGTATCCGTGGATGTGGTTCCGACCATATTCTCCTTTAAATACCATTTCTCGTGCAAGTTTAAGCACTTGTCCTCTGCAGAGCAATACCCCGTCCAACCTCTACTTTGGTCTGTCATCGAGTATTACCCCCTGGTATCTCGAGAATGCTAAGGAACTACTTAACTTCTTATGAGTTCTTCATCAACTAATATTCTTGCCGATTCCATTTTTCCAACGGGTTCTGAGTTGTTAGAACCCCTCTAGGACACCGATAAGTGAATCAATTCCACACTCCGATTCAATAACTCTAAGTAATTTTCGTTGCTTATGAGTTTAATAATCATTTAAGTCATTCCTAGCCTGATCGGCTATATCATTAGCGTGCTAAATTTTAACTGTGCTACCTGGTCCAACCGTGGAGCACAACTTTCGATGATGAGCTAAGCTTATGTCGATCTTCCTCATCTTATCGTCACCTCCAACAACAAGCTTGGTTTGGAGTTTGTGTCGTACCCTTGGTTCCAATAAATTTTCGCTTCACCATTCCTTTGACTTGATGTCATTGCCGATCGATTACATCTTCAAGAAACCTCTCGACAAGTGTGTCGTGATCATCGTCAACATTTTAACTTCTTTCGAGATATCAATTGAATTCATGATGAGAAATTCCATGCTTGTCCCTCGATGATCTGTGTTATCATCGACCACATCCATGCCTTCCTTTCAAACACACACTTGGTCTTGTTTTGAATGAACTTTAAGTTCCTTGCTATCCAGCAATTGTTCTTCTTTACCTTGGAAAATTAACATCTCTTTTGTCCTCAATGTTGTGAGAATTTCACCACCTCTTAAGAAATCTTGGTATGGTGATACTTCTCACCATCACCATTCCTTCTTGGGTCCTCGTGTTGATTCCAACCGGGGAACCAACGAGTGAGCGGTGCTGTTTGGATCCTGCCCTTCTAGCAACCCTATTGCTTTGAAGTTAATGGTCGGCCGTTCATTCTTAGACTATCGATTATTGAAACACCATTCCGACGTTGGTCGTGCAACCCAGCGCATATTTCGGGTGCACCTTTCAACCAATGTTTAATTGTGTATGTTTTCCTCGAGCATACATCATTATACCATTTGATCTGACAAATGTTATCTCCTTGTTCACATGATTATGGAAATCCAACTTTTTGGAAATCTCGAGGAATTGTCGCTGAGTCCATCAGCCACCCCCTCATCCTCTCCTTGAATTAATGATGAACTCTTGTTTTGAAACTCGCTTCCATGGTTTAATTCCCGAGAATCATACAATGTCACCTCGACAATTTGTGTTGCACCTTTTCTTCTCAGGCATCCTGAGTCTGAGTTATCCTGACACCAATCAGATCTGAATCTCGGTCAGATATGATGGTTGGAACATATTTCCAAGAGTTATAACATTGGTCTATTTATGACCCGGTAAGGTGATGTCATGCCTAACACACCTGGCCGGAGGACCTATTGTTATAAGTTTTCTTTTTTAGCAAGGCTATCCTTTTCTTCCATGAGGAAATTGTAAGACTTATTCTACAAGCGGTTCCCGATGGTCCCTTTTTGTTTCTAAAGTCTGATCTTCACCTGATAACCATGTCAAGGCTATCTCGATGCATGTCTATGGTACTCCGATTTTCAACAGGAACATTTGAAGCCCAATGCTAAATGTTTCCTGCTCAACTATCCAAACACTGATGTATGGGTAACATCTCGATTAATCCTTGCCTCTTATCTGAATGGTTGGGTACTTGCTCTCCTACCCTGTATGCCATGTTCTGCTTGTACATGGGAAGGATATACTCCTAATAATTGTGTGTGTAAACACATTTTCCTTTCCCTTGTTCTGTTTAATCTGATAATCATATTTTCCTTTCCATTGGTTGGTTTAACGTTTCTGGTGATCATTATGATCTAAGCAGTATTAATTCCCTGCTTGTGCAAACACCTCGGTGTACAACTGTGTCACTAAGACCCTGTTACTATTGTTGTGACATTCCGGTAACCACCGATGGACGAGAACTTTGCCTATTGGTCCGCCTCGTTTCAACGAGCAGGAAAATGGTTCTCTTCGTCCCTCGCCCTTGGTACCGACGATGTTGCTGACATATAACTGACAGGCTACCCTCTGACATGCCTTGCTATCATGATCGTGCAAGATGTCACCGCCCTTCCTACTTTAACCACATGGTGGGCCCATAACCCACAGTTCCACAGGATCAAAACCTGACTCTCCTGTGCACCCCCTGTTCCCAAATTTATTCATCGCGCGTGGCCTCGTATGTAATTCACGGACCACCGTCCTACTGATCTATTCTGGTATCAGACGCAATACTTACTCTCGCTGCTTGAACCCCTTTCACACTTTGTTTCAGGCATCGAACGATTCACCCTCTCGAAACTTCTCATGGTACTTACTTACCTTGCTCTCGATATTTTCTCAAGTTTCCATTCAAGAGTTACTTTCCGCCACCATCCCCGATGTTATCAACCAGATAGTCAACCTTTCAGAGGTCCGTTTTTCCGAAGTTACCCCTTGTCCTTCATATGTACAATGAAAATCCCGAAGAAAGGATGACGACTTGATCATGGTGACTTGAAGCAGAGTAATGAAGACATCAACGAAAGGGATCAACCTCTTTGAAAGGGGCAGCCAAGACCGACAAGACTCATTAGGTTTTCGCTACCAGCACTTTTTCCCCCTTGCTCCACCGCTTAAATCTCGGGACGAGATTTCTTGTAGTGGAAGAGAATTGTGACGCCCGGGTAATCAAGCTACAGTAACCCTCTGGTAATGATGCCACGTCACCACGATTACTGTTGCTAATCTCGTGCTAGTTTAGAACCGATCCAAATTCAAATTTAAGATCAAGTCGAATAGTTAAAGTTTTCAAAAGTGAAAACTAAAATGTTGTAAATGTGTTAAATAAATCCTGGGTAATAGTGGTGAAGAAACCTAAATTTAATAAAATGATTAAGTGTTCAAAATAATTAAAACTGTAGGTTAAAAAATAAAATAAATGCCTTTTAAATTTTATAAAAGGTTAAACTATTTTAGTTGGGATAAGAATTAATGCGGCAGTAGTTTATTTAGAAGTACCAATTTAGGTGTTAGTGATAATTTTTACTAAAACTAAAATAAAATGTAACTAAAATAAAATAGGAAAGAATAAATAAAAAAAGGAAATAAAACAAAGTAAAAAAACAAACAAACGCCCCTGGCCCACTGGGCCACGACCCAACAGGCCGGCCCACCTCGGTCCACCTAACCCACTACTACCCCCCCCCCACTACTCCGTAACCCTAACCCACGACTGCACAACCCCCCACCCCCCCCCCCCCCGATCCCCTCTCCCCCCGACCCCACCTCTCATCTCTGCCCCCCGATCGGATCTGGATCGGGGCGGTTGGCCCCGACGCCGGCGACGCCGCCCCGTCTCCCCCCTCTGCACCTCGGCAGCCTCGAGCCGGCCCCGACGCCTGTCCGCACCGCCCCATCCCCTCCGCCCCCGATCTGGAACTCGGGCTCGGCCCTGACGCCACCGCCGCGCGGAGCTCGCCGTCGTCTGCCCCGTCCTCTCCCTCGCCGGCCTGCTTCCTCCTCCCCACCGGTCTGCCTCCACTCCGTCCACGTCGTCCCCGTCCCCCCACCTCGAGCACCGCGGCCCTTGACCCTGCGAACCCCAGTGAGGCCCCGGGCCTCTCCCCCTCCACCTCTTCCCCTCCGTCGCCGTGCACACTCGCCGACCGGGCCCCAAACGTGCTCACCACATCGGCCATGGCCTCGCTCACCGACGCCCGCACGCGCCGGCCTCGCTCACCGACGCCCGCACGCGCCGGCCGCCCTGGCCGCGGCCGCGCACCCCTGCTTGACGACGGCCCGCGCGCGCTGCCCCCTGGCCAGCGTCGGCCGTCGCCAAGCCGCTCGCCCGTAGCGACCGCATTCCCCGCCGGCGCGCCCTCCACGGCTAGGGCCCCGGCGTCCCCCTCCGGCGACTGCCCGCCTCGCCACGGCCTCGCCCTCCTCTACACGCTCCATCGCCCTTACTCCCCGCGCCTCGCCACTGATTGCCATGGCTCGCCCGCCGTCGCCCGCCTCTGTCACTAGCTCCGGCACCGCCGCCCCGTCGCCGTCCCTGGCCCGCCCCGTCCACCGCGGATCGCCCCCCACTGGCCGGCGTTTTGGCTGCCGGCGCCCACGCCGCGGGCTGCGTCCGGGGCCAGCCCCGTTCGGTCTCGGGCACGGGCACCACGCTCGCACCCAGCGCCCGAACCCACTATGGCCCCTAGGGCCAATGACAGGAGGGGCCCAACCCCTGAACGTTAAAAAAAGGAATTTAAAATAATAATAATAATATAATAATAACTAAATATTAATTAATTAACTTAATTAATCTAGTTAATTAAACCTAATTAACCTGCTAATAAATCTAACTACTGTCAATTAGATAACAACCTATGACATGCGGGACCCACCCATTTAGTTGACTGGTCAACGGTCAACTTTTACCGCTTGCATCACGCTGATGTCATGATGACGTCATAAATGCCTTTTGATTTAATTAATTCTGCTAATCCTAATAATGATTTAAATCTTTTAAAATTAATATAAAATAAACTGTAGCTCGGACGAAAATACTTTGTACATGAAAGTTGCTCAGAACGACGAGAGGAATCCGGATACGCAGCCCGTTTGTCCGCCACACATCCCTAACATATCGAACTCGCAACTTTCCCCCTCCGGTTCATCTGTCCGAAAGAGCGAAACACCGGGAATACTTTCCCGGATGTTTCCCCCCTTCGCCGGTATCACCTACTACCGCGTTTGGGCACACCTAGCATCACGCTTTGTCTTGTCATGCACCGTCATGCTTATGTTTGCATTATATTTATAGTTTCTTCCCCCTCTTCTCTCGTTAGACACCGAGACCGACGCCGCTACTACCCAGTACGACTACGGTGTTGACAACCCCTCCTTCTCGGCTGAGCTTCCAGGCAAGCCCCCCCTTGTTCACCAGATATCGCCTATTCTTCTCTATACTGCTTGCATTAGAAGAGTGTAGCATGTTACTGCTTTCGGTTAATCCTATACTGATGCATAGCCTGTCATTGTTGCTACAATTGTTACCCTTACCTGCTATCCTACTGCTTAGTATAGGATGCTAGTGTTCCATCAGTGGCCCTACACTCTTGTCCGTCTGCCATGCTATACTACTGGGCCGTGATCACTTCGGGAGGTGATCACGGGTATATATTATATACTTTACATACATGACACATGTGGTGACTAAAGTCGGGTCGGCTCGTTGAGTACCCGCAAGTGATTCTGATGAGGGGGCTGAAAGGACAGGTGGCTCCATCCCGGTAGAGGTGGGCCTAGGTTCCTGACGGCCCCCGACTGTTACTTTGTGGCGGAGCGACAGGGCAGGTTGAGACCACCTAGGAGAGAGGTGGGCCTGGCCCTGGTCGGCGTTCGCGGATACTTAACACGCTTAACGAGATCTTGGTATTTGATCTGAGTCTGTCCAGTTGGTCTATACGCACTAGCCAACTACGCGGGAACAGTTATGGGCACTCGACGTCGTGGTATCAGCCGAAGCTCTTCTTGACGTCAGCGACGGAGCGGCGCGCGCCGGATTGGACTGGAACGCCTGCTAGGCTAGGTCTGCTTCCGGCCGCGTACGCAACGTGCAGGTGTGCAATGGGCGATGGGCCCAGACCCCTGCGCGCTTAGGATTTAGACCGGCGTGTTGACCTCTCTGTTGAGCCTAGGTGGGGCTGCGACGTGTTGATCTTCCGCGGCCGGGCATGACCCAGAAAAGTGTGTCCGGCCAAATGGGATCGAGCGTGTTGGGTTATGTGGTGCACCCCTGCAGGGAAGTTTATCTATTTGAATAGCCGTGTCCCTCGGCAAAAGGACGACCCGAAGTTGTACCTTGACCTTATGACAACTAGAACTGGATACTTAATAGAACACACCCTTCCAAGTGCCAGATACAACCCGGTGATCGCTCTCTAATAGGGCGACGAGGAGGGGATCGCCGGGTAGGATTATGCTATGCGATGCTATTTGGTGAACTTACCATCTACTCTCTTCTACATGCTGCAAGATGGAGGTGGCCAGAAGCGTAGTCTTCGACAGGATTAGCTATCCCCCTCTTATTCTGGCATTCTGCAGTTCAGTCCACCGATATGGTCCTTTACACATATACCCATGCATATGTAGTGTAGCTCCTTGCTTGCGAGTACTTTGGATGAGTACTCACGGTTGCTTTTCTCCCTCTTTTCCCCTTTCTATACCTGGTTTTCGCAACCAGATGCTGGAGTCCAGGAGCTAGAGATCCCGAGGATGATTCTACATGGAGTTCGGCTTCGAGGAGTAGTTAGGAGGTCCCAGGCAGGAGGCCTTGCCTTTTCGATCGCTGCTACTTTTGTGCTAGCCTTCTTAAGGCAAACTTGTTTAACTTATGTCTGTACTCAGATATTGTTGCTTCCGCTGACTCGTCTATGATCGAGCAATTGTATTCGAGCCCTCGAGGCCCCTGGCTTGTATTATGATGCTTGTATGACTTATTTATGTTTTAGAGTTGTGTTGTGATATCTTCCCGTGAGTCCCTGATCTTGATCGTACCCGTTTGCATGCATGATTAGTGTACGGTCAAATCGGAGGAGTCACATCTATCCCCATTTTGCGGACTGTGTCCTGATATATCAGATTAAGACTACTGCCGTCGTCCATAAGGACTCGGGTGAGATGGTATCCGTCAATTATTGGGTCTAGCACCAAGGCGGCTGATCCTCCGTGTCGGGTACTGGTCGGGTGATCCCTGCGATCGAAAGTGATCGGGCAGACCGACGAAGGGCTGAACTCGGGGGCGATGGGCTTTTTGGCACATGCGTCTCGGAGTGCGCATTCGCTCCTCCCCTTTGTTACGTGAATCATGTTCACTGTTTTGACCTCTGGTGGGAATTTTTTCTGTCCCCCAGTGTTTTGCTGGCGAGGCTCATCCTCGTCTTCTCTTGGTGTCTCTCTCCCCTTGTGTTCGGCATTTAACTTGCCGGCCTGCTTGAAGACCCAGCATTCTCTGTTGGTGTGATTTGCAGGTTTGTCGGAGGTGCCATGAATCTGACATAATCTGTCTAGAATCTTGTTTAGGCTGGACGGTCCATCTCTGCTGCCTTTGAATGGCTTTTTCCGTTGACCAGGTCGAGAGCCCCTGAATCCGGCGTTTACCGCCGTGTTGTCTGGGCTGTTTTCATTGTTTCGACGCTTACTTTTATTGCGTCGTGGTTTTCCATTGCCATCCCTAACTTCGGATGTGCCTGGATCGCTGGTGCCGCTATGGGCCAGCCAACTATCTTCGCCCGCGCAAAAGCGGGTCATAAGGCTTGTTAGGGCTGCCATTGTCCTCGGTTTTCCTGGCTGAGGTGTCTGGCGAGCCATTCGTCCCGGATATTGTGTTTGAAAGCCGCTAAGGCTTCGGCGTCCGGGCAGTCGACAATTTGATTCTTCTTAGTGAGGAATCTGTTCCAAAGCTTTCGGGCTGACTCTCCGGGCTGTTGAATTATATGACTTAAATCGTCTGCATCCGGAGGTCGGACATAAGTCCCTTGAAAATTAGCCCTAAAAGCATCTTCAAGCTCTTCCCAACTCCCAATGGAGTTTTCGGGGAGGCTCTTCAGCTAGTGCCGAGCTGGTCCCTTCAACTTTAGGGGTAAGTATTTGATGGCGTGGAGATTATCTCCGCGAGCCATGTGGATATGAAGGATAAAGTCCTCGATCCAGACCCCAAGGTCTGTCGTTCTGTCATATGCCTCTATGTTCACGGGTTTGAATCCCTCTGGAAATTCATGATCCAGCACCTCATCGGTGAAGCATAGGGGGTGCGCGGCACCCCTGTATTTGGATGTGTCATGGCATTCTGACGGTTGTAGTGCTCGGTTTTGCTTCTGTGCCGGGGCTCGCTTCCTAGATCCGTAGATGGACCTGGTCATACCGGATTTTTTGTGCAAGCCTTCACGTAGACCGTGAGCTGACTTATGCGCGACATTGTTAGCCGCCCTATCGCGGCCACGGGGTGGTCGATCCAGCTGATCGGCCATTTTATTTTTCGGCTGTATTGGCTCTATAGCCTCGTCATCGAATTCAGGCAGCAGCTTGCACTTTGGATAGCTCTTTGTGTGGTGACTGCCACCGTACTTTTCTGTAGTGTCGAGCACTTTGTTCCATCTACTGTTGAATGTATTTTGCGCGGCCTTAAGCCTTTGCTTCTGCTTCTTCAGGCTCCTCGCGGTGGCAATAAGCCTTCTATGGAGATTCTCTTGCTCCAAGCGCCTTTCCGGGATGATGTGTGCGTCGTCGTCCGGACTATTCTCTTCTTCGGAGACAGGTTGATTAGCTTTACCCTTGGCCTCGCCGTGATCGGACGGCGGCTCCGTACTATGTTCGTCGTCCGTTGGTTCATCCTGCTCTGTTGCTGGATCTATGTGGTCGTCGTTTCTTTTGGAGTCGACCGGGGTATTGTTTTTTCCTGCGCTGTTTTCGCTGTTTTTGTCGAGGCAGGATTTGGAGAGGCGTCTACGTCGTCGCTTTGGTTGCTTCTCGAGGGAACTATCCTTCGCTGCATCCTTCCGTTCCTCGTCATTGTCTTCTTTGGGTGTATCCACCATATATACATCGTGTGATGAGGTGGCTGTCCAGTGCCCTGTGGGCGGTGGTTCCTGTTCCTCTCCTGCATCGTCGTCCATACCGTCAATGTCTTCGGAGTCAAAATCGAGCATGTCGGTTAGGTCGTCGACAGTGGCTATTAAGTGGGTGGTGGGTAGGGAACGAATTTCTTCGTCGTCCGCTTCCCACTCAAGCCGGACATAGTTCGGCCAAGGGTCTCCTGACAAGGAGAGAGACCTTAATGAATTTAGCACGGCGCCCAGGGGCGAGTGCTGAAAGATATCCGCGGAGGAAAACTCCATGATCGGCGCCCAATCAGATTCGATAGGTACGGATGCAGGCGGTTCGGAGCCCGTGGCCGGGGACGAATCCAAGTGTCTGGCAACACGGGTCTCATAGGAGGTGAAATCAGTATTCGGCTCTATCGCCACCGAGTGTGCGGCCTCCGTGGCGGGGTCCATCCACCCGCCCTCGGACGACGCACTCTGCCCCGGATTTAGGGCCGGAGTAGCCACAGGTGTGATCTCCTGAACGCCGTCCGACGGCAGAGTTAGGTCATGCTCGTCGTGACCGTGCGGCGCTCCTGATATAAGCTCGGATCCGTCAAAGATCAAATCTCCACAGATACCGGCAGTACAATTTAAATTTCCAAACCTGACCTGACGGCCAGGGGCGTAACTCTTGATCTGCTCCAAATGGCCAAGCGAGTTGGCCCGCAGTACGAAGCCGCCGAATACGAAGATCTGTCTGGGGAGAAAAACCTCACCCTGGATTGCATCGTTGTTGATGATCGAAGGAGCCATCAAGCCTTATGGTGACGGCACAGTGGAACTCTCAATGAAAGCACCAATGTCGGTGTCAAAACCAGCGGATCTCGGGTAGGGGGTCCCGAACTGTGCGTCTAAGGCGGATGGTAACAGGAGGCGAGGGACACAATGTTTACCCAGGTTCGGGCCCTCTCGATGGAGGTAATACCCTACTTCCTGCTTGATTGATCTTGATGATATGAGTATTACAAGAGTTGATCTACCACGAGATCGTAGAGGCTAAACCCTAGAAGCTAGCCTATGATTCTGATTGTTGTTGTCCTACGGACTAAACCCTCCGGTTTATATAGACACCGGAGGGGGCTACGGTTACACAGAGTCGGTTACAAGGGAGGAGATC
This sequence comes from Aegilops tauschii subsp. strangulata, assembly GCF_002575655.3. NCBI lineage: Eukaryota > Viridiplantae > Streptophyta > Magnoliopsida > Poales > Poaceae > Aegilops > Aegilops tauschii. The sequence goes on from NC_053036.3 coordinate 38,904,586, forward strand.
TACATATCCGAACTGCCAAGCTTGCCTTCCACGCAAAGGAGAATCCCACCCGGACACGGGACGAAGTCTTCAATCTTGTATCTTCATAGTCCAACAGTCCGGCCAAAGGATATAGTCCGGCTGTCCGAGGACCCCCTAATCCAGGACTCCCTCAGGAACCGCCTATGATATATCTAGCATGAAAAGTATTGGGAACTACTCGATCGTTCTCGTTGACAGGAAAAGCATGCCTCCCAAAATGTTTTTATCTCTATCTTTTTCGCTTTGAGCTCTAGCACCTCTACAAATCCCTACTTCCCTCTGCGAAGGGCCTTTCTTTTACTTTATGCAATTTTTATTTTTAATTTGAGTCTCCAACTTCTCTGATAAAGCACCACCTAAGGGGCACTATGATCATACTTGAGCATTGGGTGTAGCTAATATGCGAGTGTGTTTCATGAATGGATAAATGATTGAGCATAATGGGCTAGCGATAACTTATTTTAGCGTTGATATTTTGAAAGACATGGTTGCTTGTTGATATGCTTGAGTATTTAAGTCCTCATGTCAAAACTAGACTATTGCTTTGAACCATATAAAAGTCCAAATGTCCATGCTACAAAGAAAAGATATGTGATGAACATGTTAGGCAGCATTCCACATCAAAAATTCTGTTTTTATCATTTACCTACTCGAGGACGAGCAGGAATTAAGCTTGGGGATGCTGATACGTCTCCAATGTATCTAATATTTTTTATTGTTCCATGCTGTTATATTATCATTCTTGAATGTTTTACAATCATTTGTAGTCATTTTATATCATTTTTTGGTACTAACCTATTGACATAGTTCCCAGTGCCAGTTGCTGTTTTCTGCATGTTTTTTACATCGCAGGAAATCAATATCAAACGGAGCCCAAATGCAGTGAAACTTTTTGTGGAATTTTTTTGGACCAGAAGACATCCAGTGGGCCAAGAAAGTATCTGAGGGGTGCTCCGAGGGGAGCACAACCCACCAGGGCGCGCCTGGGGGCCCAGGCGCGCCCAGGTGGGTTGTGCCCACCTCGGTGGCCTCCCGCAACGCCTCTTTGCTCTATAAATACCCCAATATTCTAAAAACCCTAGGGGAGTCAACGAAAATCAATTCCAGCCGCCGCAAGTTCCAGAAACACCATATCCAATCTAGACACCATCACAGAGGGGTTCATCATGCCCATTGGTGCCTCTCCGATGATGCGTGAGTAGTTCTTTGTAGACCTACGTATCCATAGTTAGTAACTAGATGGCTTCCTCTCTCTCTTTTGATTCTCATACAATGGTCTCTTGGAGATCCATATGATGTAACTCTTTTTGCGGTGTGTTTGTTGGGATCCGATGAACTTTGAGTTTATGATCAGATCTATCTTTTTATCCTTAAAAGTTATTTGAGTCTTCTTTGATCTCTTATATGCATGATTGCTTATAGCCTCGTATTTCTTCTCCGATATTTGGGTTTTGTTTGGCCAACTTGATATATTTATCGTGCAATGGGAAGAGGTGCTTTGTGATGGGTTCGATCTTACGGTGCTTGATCCCAGTGATAGAAGGGGAACCGACAAGTATGTATCGTTGCCATTAAGGATAACAAGATGGGGTCTATTTCTATATAAATAGATCTTGTCTACATCATGTCATCGTTCTTATTGCATTACTCCGTTTTTCCATGAACTTAATACACTAGATGCATGCTGGATAGCGGTTGATGTGTGGAGTAATAATAGTAGATGCAGGCAGGAGTAGGTCTACTAATCTTGGACGTGATGCCTATATAATGATCATTGCCTGGATATCGTCATGATTATTTGAAGTTCTATCAATTGCCCAACAGTAATCTGTTCACCGACCGTTTGCTATTTTTCTCGAGAGAAGCCACTAGTGAAACCTATGGCCTCGGGTCTATTTTCTCATCATATACTTTCAGATCTATTTTGCTATTTGCCTTTTTATTTATTTGCAATTTTTATTTTCAGATCTATTAAACCAAAAATACAAAAATACCTCGCTGCACTTTATTTTATTTGGCGATCTATCTATCAATTTATTACAACTTTCTCACGTCCATTTGCCAATTTCTGGCGCCGTTGCCCGAAAGGGATTGACAACCCCTTTAATACGTCGGGTTGCGAGTATTTGTTATTTGTGTGCAGGTACCGTTCACGTAGTGTTGCGTGGTTCTCCTACTAGTTCTATAACCTTGGTCTCATCATTGACCGAAATATCTACCGTTGCTGTGCTGCATCATCCCTTCCTCTTTGGGAAAATACGCGCTGCTGGGGCTCGACGCCTTTTCAAAATTCCATGCTATCCCACATTACGGGTACATGAAGCTTAAGATGTCGGGCCCAAATGGGGCGATCACCATATCAAGTAACCCCGAGAGAGCACTATGAGCCGAGAATAAAACAGCATCGCTCGCCCTCGAGTTACTAGCCGAGGCCTTCTCGGCCGAGGAGTTGACATCACACCGGGCCACGGTTGATAGGGACGATGTCATTCTTGACAAAAGACCCAAATCAACTTCATTCAAACCAGCCGATGAGATTGTCAAATTTCGAGTGCACCCAACGGACCCAAACAAAACAGTTCCCATTGGGGCACAATTGGTACCAGAAGTCGACGAAGCTCTACGTAATTTCCTAAGGGAAAACTGACACATCTTCGCCTGGCATCCCTCCGGTATGCAGGGATCCCATGCAACCTAGCAGAGCACACTTTGAATATAATTAAAGGCTCGAAACCAGTCAAGCATGCGCTCTGACGGTTCTCGGACCCCAAGTGTCAAGCTATGGGCGAGGAGTTAGCCAGGCTACTTGAGGTCGAATTCATTAAAGAAATTAAGCACCCGACTGGCTAGCCAACTTGGTTATGGTACCAAAATAGGACAAGTCCTAGCGCCTATGTGTCGATTTCAAAGAGCTCAATAAAGCCTGTCCAAAGGATCCTTTCCCTTCACCACGCATCGACCAGATCGTGGACGCCACTGCAGGGCACGATTCTCTATGCTTCCTGGACGCCTACTCGGGGTACCATCACGTAATTTGTGCACATAGCGGGCCGGGCCATCATGCGCCACCGAGCGTTCCTCCCGAGAGATTTTAGAAAGGATCGGAAACTTCTGTGCCCCTATTTCTGTTGGTTTTCCTAATTTTTTGGTTATGTTGCAGTTTCTATTTTAATTGTGTGTTTTTTTAAATTATTTTTTCAAATTTGTTATCATTTTTTAAGTTTATGTTTTAAAATTCATGAACTTTTTTCAAAATCTAAAAAAAATCTACAAACATCGTTTGAAATCCGTGATTTTTTTAATTTGTGAACTTTTTCGAAATTCACTGAACTTTTTTAATTCTCGCGATCATTTTTCTGAATCTACGGCCATTTTCTGAATCTGCTATCATTTTTCTAAATTCATGAATATATTTTGAAATCACAAACATTTTTTAAATACACTAATGTTTTTTGAAGTCGTCTGAACATATTTTTATTCACAATGTTTTTTGTATAAATTAATTTTTTCAAATTAAACAAAAATAAATATTGGAACTGAAAAAAAACCAGAAAAATAGACATGTGCTATCGCTGTCTCTACTTGTGCTCGCTCGGCAAATCCTCCCAATTCCTATTCGGCTCCTCTGCGCCAGTTAACGCGCAAGTATTTTGTTAACTGGCGCTTGAAGGCGTTGTGCATGGGAACTGGATCCCATTTCTGTCTTTTTGTTCGTTTAGGTTTTTCTGGACCTGTTTTGTTTGTTTTTTCTTTCTTTTTTCCTTTCTCTTGTTCTCTTTTATTTTCAAAATTTGTGAACTTTTTTAAATTCATGAACTTTGTTTTGAAAATCTGTGAACTTTTTTCAATGTCGTGATTTTTTTAAATTGATTTTTTTTTCAAATTCGTGAACTTTATATTTTCAAAATCGTTGAACTTTTTTCAAGTTAGTATTTTTTTCAAAACCAACGAACTTTTATAAATTCATGTTATTCTTATTTCGAAATAAATGAAATTTTTGCCAATGCACAAACTTTTTTCAAACTTATGTCAAATACGTGAACATTATTTTTCAAAATTAATTAACTTTTTCAAATCGTCGTACTTTTTTTTCTTCCAAAATCCACGAAGTTTTTCTGTTTTTGCTTATCAGTTTATTAACAATGCTTGTGCTAGCATGACTACCTGCAGATGTCTTCTTTGCTAGTCTTTGCTCCTGGACATATACTGCCGAGAGGTAGTCTTTGTATTTTGGTTTAATATCTTGTATATTGGCTGGAGCTGTACCACCGGATATATCAAGTTGTACTAGAAAAACATATTTTATGGATGTTATGGTGACACACACTTCATTTCGTTGAGATATCATTTTTTCCCCAAGTTCTCATGTTTGGGGTGCAGTGTTCATGAACCTTAATACTGTTGCTGCTCATGAGTAAGATAAACCTGGTGAGAAAAAGAAATACTATGTGTCAGTTATGGCAGTCAATACCATCCTGCATCAAGTATTAGAAAATAAATAAGCTAACTTAAACAAGAAAATACATGAGATATTCAGTGATTCAGTCAGACTTGCAGATACATCAGAGATTCAGGCAACTTGCAGTTAAAACAAAGGTTATATGACAGTAGCAATACTACCATTAATTTTTCCCCAAAATCCCCGAACGTTTTTATATTTCTTGTTTTTTTAATTAGTGAACATTTTTTTTTCAAAATGGATGAACATTTTCAAATCTACGAACTATTTTTCAATATCTCACGATTTATTTTTTCTAATCAATGAACTTTTTCCAAATTCATTTTTTAATTTCAAAAATGATGAACTTTTTTCAAGTCCACTTTTTTTTTAAACTTATTGCAAATACGTGAACTATTTTTTCAAAATTCGGGAACATGTTCTGTTTTTGCTTATAATTTCATTTACAATGCCTGTGTTAGCAAGACTTCCATCAAATGTCTTCTTTGCTAGTCTTTGCTCCTGGACATATACTGCCGAAAGATAGTCTTTGTTTTGGTTGTGGAATTTTGTATATTGGCTGGAGCTGTACCACCGGACATATCAAGTTGTACTTGAAAAACATATTTTCTGGATGTTATTTCATTTCGTTGAGATAGCATTTTTTCCCCAAGTTCTCATGTTTGGGGTACAGTGTTCACGAACCTTAGTACTCCCTCCGTCCGGAAATACTTGTTATCGAAATGGATAAAAGGGGATGTATTTAGATGTATTTTAGTTCTACATACATCTCTTTCTATCTATTTTGATGACAAGTATTTCCGGACGGAGGGAGTACTACTCAGTAGAATCTAGGCAACACGTTTGTCGCCAACTGTTGCTGCTCATGAGTACGATAAATCTGGTGAGAAAAAAAAATACTATGTGCCAGTTATGGCCATATATAAGCAGTTCATGGTATTTTTTTCCTTTTCATTTTGCCTAGCAGAGAAGGTGCCTGCTGTTGTGGAGCAGCAAACTGAAGTAATGAGCTTGCAAATGTTGAAATCCCAGGACTGTTCTTTGGTGATGTGTCACTTGATACAAAATTCCCTTCTCCTAATTATCTAGGTTCCGTTTCCCTTTTGGCCTGAAAGAAATGTTGGGGCCTCATTTCTGCCTGTGGTACAATGCAGTCATGCCGGGCACCAAAATTAAGCTCAGGAGGTGACAAGGCATGGCTGCTGCTCTTTCAAAACCGAGTCTTATTCGCCTCAGATGATACGACAGTGTTTACTACACCATGAACAATTTGTTTTGGTCTGCCAAGCCCGTGTATGAAAAGCGGTAATCGCCTCACCGTGTTAGCATGGCTGCGTTGCATGGGTTCATTCTGTAAAATGACAACCGTTGTAATGTACTACTTGCTCTATAACTTAATATAAGATGTTTTTTGTAATAACGATAGTACCAAAAAACGTCTTATATTAAGTTATGGAGGGAGTATGCTTTAAGGCACTGCATGGATTCTAAAAACACACAAAACAGAAGAACGATTCTAAAAGGAATTAAGGACCGTCAGCTCATTGTAAAAGCTACTACATTTTCCAGTTATGTGAAATGCATGATCCAAAAAAAATTGCAGGACCATCAACTCATTGCAAGTACCCTACAGTGAAACGCTTTGTCTACGAAGCCGTGGCAGTCACATCACACGATGAATGTCAGAAGAGCTACTACATTCCAGCATCACTACAAAATTGTTCAGCCATTGGTCGCAACACTTTCAGTAGTTCTGAATCGAGACCTGCTGGGTTTTCTGAATCTGTATCTATCCATCTATAGGCAAAAGTTGACGCCATCATATCCGAGGCAGCGAAACTTGTGAACAGGTGAACTGTGGGGACTCCCGCTCTGATCTTCCTCTACTGTGCATCGACAGCCGGGTATCGCAGCGTGTCGTAGCCTGAATTAGCAGAAATTATGTGCGAGTTAGGCGGCAGACCAATAATAATCAATAAAAAGATCAAGAAGCAAAAAACCTGAAACAACATAATGTGCAAGAAACTAAACATTTTATACACTATTGCAAGATACTGGACCTAAATTTTATTCACGGTTTAGAAAATTATTAGTATCTTCTCTGCTAAGGTGAAATGAGATGACTGAACTTGATTTGGCCTTTTAGCTTCCATAGTTTCTACTAGCGGCAAACATATGGAATGGACGAACTGAATTATCTTAATCAAGAACAGAAATGTCCAACTAGCTTTGATAAATACACTATTTCCATCCAACTACTTTTACTTTCAGACAATTCCCAGGTTCTAACAGAATGTATCATAATATTACGACTGGTCATGTACAAAACCTGAATACAAATCATGTGCAGAAACAAGATTTAATTTACCACAGTTGGAACCTGAATTTTGTTCAGAGGTTATTCAAACACAAGCAAAATGGGCTAAATCAAATGGATATGATCACCATCTTCTCTGTTAAGGCTGAAAAGAGATGAATCAACAAGATTACAACAGTTTCAGACCTCAACAGATTCAGATAACTGTTTTTCAGACTATAACAATTTCAGTAAACTGTTCTTCAGACCACAACAGTTTCAGTAAACTATACCAAAGTCTGAACGTCGTGTGTAACAAATTCAGTCAAAGATTCACCATTAGGAGATATATGTGCATAGGAAGTTGGGGCATGGAGAGAGGCTCTCACCAGGGGTCCCGGCCAGGAAGACGACGATCTCAAGGGTCCCACCATAGCCACCGTTGGGCAGGTCGACGACGAGCGGGGTCAGCCTCCCATGGCGGCCCGCTCGGACGCACATGGCGATGTTCGGGTCGTCCTCGTCGATGTGGGCCGCCAGGTAGCCTCTCAGGCTGAACGCGGACCTCCCCCTGAACCAGAACTGGCGCCAGCCGTCGTCCTCGGGGTCCTCGGGGTAGTGCCCGTCCTCGAGCGCCAGCACGAACCGGATGCGCCGTCCGGGAGAACTAAATATGGCGGAGAATATCGGGCGATTCTGCAGTTGAATCGCAGAGAAGCAACCATGGTTATGTTCTGGAGATCAAGAACTGCTCGAAAATTCGGCAAGAACAGAACTGCAGTTCAAATGAACGACGCCGAATAATCTAATTCGCTCAATCGATAGGAGCAATTCAAGAAAGGGGTCATGGCGAACTCACCGGGCTATGATCGGCAGGCATGGCCGCCTCTCCCGGGATGGGCTCGACGCCTCGGATCTCCCGTTCCGCTCCCCGGCGCGTGAATATGGCGGAGAGGTCTATTAGGGGAGTCTGCAGTCAACCATTAACCATAGTTATGTTCGGGAGATCTGCAACTGAAAGAAACTAACACAATTCGCAATCGCCGAAAGCAATTCAAGAAGCGGGTCATGGGCTCATGGCGAGCTCACCGGAAGCGGGCCAGGAATGGCAGGCATGCCCGCCTCTCTCAAGGGGATGGGCTCGACGATCCAGTACATCATGGAGCTGGCCTTGTCGTCTACGGTGACGCCGGCGGAGTTCCAGGGGAGGTACTTGCCGTTGGCGCGGAGGTAGCTGCCGCCGACATGGCGGAGCATGACGACGTCGTCCGCGAAGTCCGACACGACGGCCCGCCACATGATGGCCTCCACCTCCGGCTGATCGTAGTCGCGCAGTTCCGTGCGGAGGCCGTTGTGGCCGCGCCGCGCCGGCCTGGCCGTGGCGGCGAGGTAGCGGCCGTAGGCGGCGTTGTGGAGGAGCAGGTACGGGCCACCGCCGTCGCGGTCTCCATCGCCGTCTCCGTCTCCTTCGCCGTCGCCGTCTCCGCCGTCGTAGATGTGCACTGCCCACGCCGCGTTCATGGAGGCGCGGGGCTGGCTGAGCGTGACGCTCTCCCCGTCGTCGGCGGCGTGGAGGTAGGTGCGCTGCACGCGGCTCCGCAGCCGCACGTGGTGCCCGTCCTGGAAGCGGTCCATCGGTCGCCGGCGCCGGAGGGCGGATGCGGTGGGCTGCTGCGCCTGCGCGGTGGGGAGAGGAGGGCCGGGGTTCTTGGTTCGTTGGGACTCCAGCCGGCGAGGAAAGCTGTTGGTTGAGGCGGTTGCGTTGGGCGCCAAAGGCGATGTATTTCAAGGCGCGGCAGGTGCGGGCTTTGGGCGGGCTTGCGGGCCGTATCCTCTGCCAAAGCCCACACTACCTAACACCGTCTCTTCCTGCACAGGCCCGCACGAGCCTCTTTCCTTATCATAGTTGATAGACATTTAACGAGAGTTGCTAAAAAAAAGTTGATAGTCATTTACACCTCAAAAAAAAAAGTTGATAGTCATTCTATTACAACCAGCTGTTGGACGTCCGGACAATATTCGACTGTTCTACTTCCCATAGCTATTATGTTTCCCTTGTAATCCCTAAGAATAGATCCACTTATTTTGCTTTGTATAATAGAGAGTAGAGGGGAGAAGAAACATAAGATCCAACTATAATAGCAAAGCTCGCGATACATCAAGATCGTGCCAAATCAAGAACACAAGAGAGAGATCAAACACACAGCTACTGGTACATACCCTCAGCCCCGAGGGTGAACTACTCCCTCCTCGTCATGGAGAGCGCCGGGATGATGAAGATGGCCACCGGTGAGGGTTCCCCCCTCCGCCAGGGTGCCGGAACAGGGTCCCGATTGGTTTTTGGTGGTTACAGAGGCTTGCGGCGGCGGAACTCCCGATCTATTCCGTTCCCCGAAGGTTTTAGGGTATATGGATATATATAGGCGGAATAAATACGTCAGCGGAGCCACGAGGGGCCCACGAGGGTGGAGGGCGCGCCCCCTACCTCGTGGCTCCCTCGTTTCTTTCCTGACGTGCACTCCAAGTCTATCAGGTTGTTTTCCTTTCAAAAATAACTTCTCCAGAAGGTTTCATTCCGTTTCGACTCCGTTTGATATTCCTTTTTCTTCGAAACACTGAAACAAGGGAAAAAACAGGAACTGGCACTGGGCTCTGGGTCAATAGGTTAGTCCCAAAAATAATATAAAATTGTTTAATAAAGCCCATAAACATCCAAAACAGATAATATAATAGCATGGAACAATCAAAAATTATAGATACGTTGGAGACGTATCAGCATCCCCAAGCTTAATTCCTGCTCGTCCTCGAGTAGGTAAATGATAAAAACAGAATTTTATGTGGAATGCTACCTAACATATTTATCAATATAATCTTCTTTACTGTGGCAAGAATATTCAGATCCATAAGATTCAAGACAAAAGTTTAATATTGACATGAAAACAATAATACTTCAAGCATACTAACAAAGCAATCATGTCTTCTCAAAATAACATGGCTAAAGAAAGTTATCCCTACAAAATCATATAGTCTGGCTATGCTCTATCTTCACCACACAAAATATTTAATTCATGCACAACCCCGATGACAAGCCAAGCAATTGTTTCATACTTTTGATGTTCTCAAACTTTTTCAATCTTCACGTAATACATGAGCGTGAGCCATGGACATAGCACTATAGGTGGAATAGAATGGTGGTTGTGGAGAAGACAAAAAGGAGAAGATAGTCTCACATCAACTAGGCGTATTAACGGGCTATGGAGATGCCCATCAATAGATATCAATGTGAGTGAGTAGGGATTGCCATGCAACGGATGCACTAGAGCTATAAGTGTATGAAAGCTCAACAAAAAAAACTAAGTCGGTGTGCATCCAACTCGCTTGCTCACGAAGACCTAGGGCATTTTGAAGAAGCCCATCATTGTAATATACAAGCCAAGTTCTATAATGTAAAATTCTCACTAGTATATGAAAGTGACAACATAGGAGACTCTCTATCATGAAGATCATGGTGCTACTTTGAAGCACAAGTGTGGTAAAAGGATAGTAGCATTGTCCCTTCTCTCTTTTTCTCTCATATTTTTTATTTGGGCCTTCTCTCTTTTTTATGGCCTCTTTTTTTAGTCCGGAGTCTCATCCCGACTTGTGGGGGAATCATAGTCTCCATCATCCTTTCCTCACTGGGACAATGCTCTAATAATGATGATCATCACACTTTTATTTACTTACAACTCAAGAATTACAACTCGATACTTAGAACAAAATATGACTCTATATGAATGCCTCCGGCGGTGTACCGGGATGTGCAATGAATCAAGAGTGACATGTATGAAGGAATTATGAACGATGGCTTTGCCACAAATACGATGTCAACTACATGATCATGCAAAGCAATATGACAATGATGAAGCGTGTCATAATAAACGGAACGGTGGAAAGTTGCATGGCAATATATCTCGGAATGGCTATGGAAATGCCATAATAGATAGGTATGGTGGCTTTTTTGAGGAAGGTATATGGTGGGTGTATGATACCGGCGAAAGGTGCGTGGTATTAGAGAGGCTAGCAATGGTGGAAGGATGAGAGTGCGTATAATCCATGGACTCAACATTAGTCATAAAGAACTCACATACTTATTGCAAAAATCTATTAGTTCTCGAAACGAAGTACTACGCGCATGCTCCTAGGGGGATAGATTGGTAGGAAAAGACCATCGCTCGTCCCCGACCGCCACTCATAAGGAAGACAATCAATAAATAAATCATGCTCCGACTTCATCACATAACGGTTCACCATACGTGCATGCTACGGGAATCACAAATTTTAACACAAGTATTTCTCCAATTCACAACTACTCAACTAGCATTCTAATATCACCATCTTCATATCTCAAAACAATCATCAAGTATCAAACTTCTCATAGTATTCAATGCACTTTATATGAAAGTTTTTACTATACCCGTCTTGGATGCCCATCATATTAGGACTAATTTCAAAACCAAAGCAAATTACCATGCTGTTCTAAAGACTCTCAAAATAATATAGGTGAAGCATGAGAGTTCATCTATTTCTTCAAAATAAAACTACCATCGTGCTCTAAAAGATATAAGTGAAGCACTAGAGCAAATGACAAACTACTCCGAGAGATATAAGTGAAGATCAATGAGTAGTTGAATAAATATGTAACTATGTGAAGACTCTCCCATTTAATAATTTCAGATCTTGGGATATTATTCAAACAGCAAGCAAAGCTAAAGAAAATAAAACGACGCTCCAAGCAAAACACATATCATGTGGTGAATAAAAATATAGCTCCAAGTAAAGTTACCGATGAACGAAGACGAAAGAGGGGATGCCTTCCGGGGCATCCCCAAGCTTAGGATCTTGGTTATCCTTGAATATTACCTTGGGGTGCCTTGGGCATCCCCAAGCTTAGGCTCTTTCCACTCCTTATTCCATAGTCCATCGAATCTTTACCCAAAACTTGAAAACTTCACAACACAAAACTTAACAGAAAACTCGTGAGCTCCGTTAGCGAAAGAAAATAAAATACCACTTCAAGGTACTGTAATGAACTCACTCTTTATTTATATTGGTGTTAAACCTACTGCATTCCAACTTCTCTATGGTTTATAAACTATTTTACTAGCCATAGAGTCATCAAAATAAGCAAACAACACACGAAAAACAGAATCTGTCAAAAACAGAACAGTCTGTAGTAAACTGTAACTAACGCAAACTTCTGGAACTCCAAAAATTCTAAAATAAATTGTTGGACCTGAGGAATTTGTCTAGTAATCATCTGAAAAAAGAATCAACTAAATAGCACTCTCCAGTAAAAAGTTTAAGCTAATCTCGTGAGTGCTAAAGTTTCTGTTTTTTACAGCATGATCATAAAGACTTCACCCAAGTCTTCCCAAAGGTTCTACTTGGCACAAAAACTAATTAAAACAAAAAACCACATCTAAACAGAAGCTATATGGATTATTTATTACTAAACAGAACCAAAAAGCAATAAACTAAAATAAAATTGGGTTGCCTCCCAACAAGCGCTAACGTTTAATGCCCCTAGCTAGGCATGATCATTTCAATGATGCTCACATAAGAGATAAGAATTGCAACATAAAGAGAGAATAATGAAGAATATGAGTAGAACATTTAAGTCTAACCCACTTCCTATGCATAGGGATTTTATGAGCGAACAACCTATGGGAACAATAATCAACTAGCATAGGAAGACATAACAAGCATAACTTTAAAACTTTAAGCACATAGAGAGGAAACTTAATATTATTGCAATTCCTACAAGCATATATTCCTCCCTCATAATAATTTTCAGTAGCATCATGAATGAATTCAACAATATAACCAGCACCTAAAACATCCTTTTCATGATCTACTACCATAGAATTTTTATTACTCTCCACATAAGCAAAATTCTTCTCATTCAGAATAGTGGAGTATCATAAGAGACTTGAATACTATAAATTGTTTCCACATTAAATGAGTAATGTTCAGAAAAAGGGTAATCATAATCATGACAAGTTTTATAAGTATAGTCATCACTACTTTTTATAGCATAAGTTTCATCACAATAATCATCATAAGTAGCAACTTTGTTCTCATCATAATCAATTGAAACCTCTTCCGAAATAGTGGATACATCACTAAATAAAGTCATGACCTCTCCAAATCCACTTTCATAAATATTATAAGATTCAACATCCTCCAAAATAGTGGGATCATTACTTCCTAAAGTTGACACTCTTCCAAACCCACTTTCATCAATATAATCATCATAGGTAGAAGACATGCTATCATCATTGTAAATTTGCATATCAAAACTTGGGAGACTAAAAATATCATCTTCATTAAACGTAGCATCCCCAAGCTTGGGACAAACATTAATTGCAGCAAATATATTCTCAAAAACATCATCTTCATCAAACATAGCATCCCCAAGCTTGGGCCTTTTCATATCATAAGCATAATCACTCTCATCATTAATAGTATATATAGCACCAATAGTATAGAAATTATCATATTCTTCCAAGAAAGTGCCAAAAAGATTTTCAAGATCATAAGGAGTATCATTATCTTCCCAATCATAATCATCACAACAAGCAATAGGCATAACGAGATCATCATCAAGTGCATCATCTTCCACAATTATTTTTGATTCATTTTCATGAGGCACAACAATAATAGGAGCAACATTATTTGGGAGAGATATCTTTTTACCTCTCTTCCTTTTTCTTTTCTTCTTCTTCACCTCATGTGTGGGTTCAATCCTCTTTTTGGAGCTCCTTATTAATGAGATTGGTTGAATAGAAGGCTCCTCCTCGTTACCTGATTCATCGTAAGAAATAATAGGAGAATAATGGGAAGTCTCTTCCCCTTTCGTTAGCATTCTCTTCATCTTCTATTTGTTTTCTTTTCTTTATGTAATTGGCAATATAAGGGTTTTCAAAGCAATTCACCGCACAATACATATAAATTTCCTCTAGATCTAAACCAAGAAGTTTATAACGGGCAAATTCTGGAAGATGCTTAGTTATACATTTCATTTCTTCGTAGCCCATAAGCAAACTAAGTTCATTATAATGTGCAAGGGAAATCAAGTCATCAAAATTTTTGGACACGATTAGATCATGAAACAATTTGCATCGGATAGCTAAATGACCCCGTTCATTGCAAAGTCCACAAGTACGGCCAAGGAAATTCAAATTTTCAGCACAAACATCTAGCCTTTCTTGCAACAATTTAGTTTCTAAATGCTTATGCCTCTTGCAATATCTATCTTCCCTATTTGGTGTGTACTTGCAAACAAATGCACTCCGCAAAAATTGACATGTTTATAGGACACATTTTCATCATAACTAGTGCAATCATCATTAGTATGGGTATTCAAGGAGTTCATACTAACAACATTGCAATCATACTCATCATTCAAAGATTTAGTGCCAAACATTTTAATGCATTCTTCTTCTAACACTTTGGCACAATTTTCCTTTCCATCATACTCACGAAAGATATTAAAAAGATGAAGCGTATGAGGCAAACTCAATTCCATTTTTTTGTAGTTTTCTTTTATAAACTAAACTAGTGCTAAAACAAGAAACAAAAAGATTCGATTGCAGGATCTAAAGATATACCTTCAAGCACTAACCTCCCCGGCAACGGCTCCAGAAAAGAGCTTGATGTCTACTACGCAACCTTCTTCTTGTAGACGTTGTTGGGCCTCCAAGTGCAGAGGTTTGTACGACAGTAGCAAATTTCCCTCAAGTGGATGACCTAAGGTTTATCAATCCGTGGGAGGCGTAGGATGAAGATGGTCTCTCTCAAGCAACCCTGCAACCAAATAACAAAGAGTCTCTTGTGTCCCCAACACACCCAATACAATGGTAAATTGTATAGGTGCACTAGTTCGGCGAAGAGATGGTGATACAAGTGCAATCTGGATGGTAGATATAGGTTTTTGTAATCTGAAAATATAAAAACAGCAAGGTAACAAGTGGTAAAAGTGAGCGTAAACGGTATTGCAATGCGTTGAAACAAGGCCTAGGGTTCATACTGTCACTAGTGCAAGTTCTCTCAACAATAATAACATAACTGGATCTTATAACTATCCCTCAACATGCAACAAAGAGTCACTCCAAAGTCACTAATAGCGGAGAACCAACGAAGAGATTATGGTAGGGTACGAAACCACCTCAAAGTTATTCTTTCCAATCAATCCGTTGGGCTATTCCTATAAGTGTCACAAACAGCCCTAGAGTTCGTACTAAAATAACACCTTAAGACACAAATCAACCAAAACCCTAATGTCACCTAGATACTCCAATGTCACCTTAAGTATCCGTGGGTATGATTATACGATATGCATCACACAATCTCAGATTCATCTATTCAACCAACACATAGAACCTCAAAGAGTGCCCCAAAGTTTCTAACGGAGAATCAAGACGAAAACGTGTGCCAACCCCTATGCATAAGTTCATGGGCGGAACCCGCAAGTTGATCACCAAAGCATACATCAAGTGAGTAACGTGATATCCCATTGTCACCACTGATACGCACGGCAAGACATACATCAAGTGTTCTCAAATCATTAAAGAGTCAATCCGATAAGATAACTTCAAATGAAAAACTCAATCCATTACAAGAGAGTAGAGGGGGAGAAGAAACATAAGATCCAACTATAATAGCAAAGCTCGCGATACATCAAGATCGTGCCAAATCAAGAACACGAGAGAGAGAGAGATCAAACACATAGCTACTGGTACATACCCTCAGCCCCGAGGGTGAACTACTCCCTCCTCGTCATGGAGAGCGCCGGGATGATGAAGGTGGCCACCGGTGAGGGTTCCCCCCCTCCGGCAGGGTGCCGGAACAGGGTCCCAATTGGTTTTTGGTGGCTACAGAGCTTGCGGCGGCGGAACTCCCGATCTATTCTGTTCCCCGAAGGTTTTAGGGTATATGGATATATATATATATAGGCGGAAGAAATACGTCAGGGGAGCCACGAGGGGCCCACGAGGGTGGAGGGCACGCCCTAGGGGGGTGGGCGCGCCCCCTACCTCGTGGTTCCCTTGTTTCTTTCCTGACGTGCACTCCAAGTCTATCAGGTTGCTTTCCTTCCAAAAATAACTTCTCCAAAAGGTTTCATTCCGTTCCGACTCCGTTTGATATTCCTTTTCTTCGAAACACTGAAACAAGGGGAAAAATAGGAACTGGCACTGGGCTCTGGGTCAATAGGTTAGTCCCAAAAATAATATAAAAGTATTTAATAAAGCCCATAAACATCCAAAACAGATAATATAATAGCATGGAACAATAAAAAATTATAGATACGTTGGAGACGTATCAAGCGGCGACCTGTTTGTTCACCTCCCAGGGACGGCGAGCACCGGGGCGCCCACCGAGGGGGAGGTGTTCGATGACGAGGTGCTCGCCGCCGCCGGGCTCGAGGTTGTCGACGAACCAAGCACCGGTGGCGGCGGTTCCCAGGAAGAGCGGCTCCTCTAGGCCATGAGTGCTAACTTCCAGAAGCTCCAGGCGATTCATCATGCTCACCTGGACAAGGCCAAGTCCAAGATGGCGGTGGTGGACAAGGCGGAGGCGGACCTCGAGGAGCGCGTCGCCGAGGCGCAGGCTTGGTTCCGCCAGGCCCACAAGGACTTGAAGGCCGCCCAGGACGTGCTGGCTGAGCGCAAGCTGGAGCTTGTCATGAAGCAGGCCGACATCGAGAAGGCCCAGGAGCTGGCGAAGCAGCAGGCCGCTCAGGACGAGGCCGCTCGGCACCAGCACCATGCCGTGCTGAACTCCCAGGAGGAGGACCTTGCCGCTCGCGAGGAGAGGCTTGCCGCAACACTCCGTGTCAAGGATGAGGAGGTGGAGAAGCTTGTTGTGCAGCGGACCCAGGAGCTGGAGCAGAGGCACAAGGAGGCGCTCAATGCCCAAGCCCTGGTCCATGCCGGCAAGGTGAAAGAGCTGGAGGTGGAGGGGGACGGGTTGAAGGACCAGGCCCTGAAGGTGGCGAAGGAGAAGGACACGCTCAACGGTGCTCCGGTGGAGGCGCAGGGCGCAGTCCTCGGCAAGGCTGAGCAACTCTCCAAGGCCAACGACTCCATCAAAGACCTGAAGCTGAAACTGGAGGGTCTCGAGGAGACGCTTTCGGGGGCCAGGGCCCGGGAGGGGGCCCTGACCAAGGATCTGGAGAAGGAGAGGCAACTACGGAAGAACGAGGCCGCAGACCACGCGGATTACGTGAAGGACGAGAACCCCTGGGTCAGCCGCCTCGAGGACGTAGCCGACAGGATCACCACGCAGCTGGCTACCATGGGGATGCCAAATGTGAGGTACGTCCCGGAGCCGAACGTAAGTCCCAACGCCAAACTGACCCTGTTCTTCGAGAGTGTTCTTGGAGCCCTGGAGCTGTTCCGCTCTAACAGGGCGGCCTCGCTGGCCGATGAGGCGCGGAGGCTTTGCCGGGGTGCCATGACCAAGGTTCTCACTGGAACCCCAACCTCGACTTCGACGCCGCGCTGGAGAGCTTACCGGAGGATGCGGGCCTCGCGACGCTCGAGGAGCGTATCAAGCCCATCATCACCCGCATCGACGGAATCCAGAGGGTAGAGGGCCAGCGCTGGGATTAGGCACCCCGTTCTTCATCGCCGCTGCAGGTTCATGACCAAGACAATTTTTATCTTTAGTTAGAACCGCGGCACAATTGTTGTAATATAACTCTGCAGTACTTTTAATATCATGCATGCTATCTTCCCGTCAGACCTCCCTGATACGTCCATTTTGCATCATGCTTTTATATCAATATTTATTGCATTATGGGCTGTTATTACACGTTATGTCACAATACTTATGCCTATTCCCTCTTATTTAACAAGGTTTACATGAAGAGGGAGAATGCCGGCAGCTGGAATTCTGGGCTGGAAAAGGAGCAAATATTAGAGACCTATTCTGCACAGCTCCAAAAGTCCTGAAACTTCATGGAAGTTATCTTTGGAATTAAAAAAAATACTTGCGAAAGAATCCACCAGAGGGGGCCCACACCCTGGCCACGAGGGTGGTGTTGAGGAACATAGTAATTTCAAAAAATTCCTACGCACACGCAAGATCATGGTGATGCATAGCAACGAGAGGGGAGAGTGTTGTCCACCTACCCTCGTAGACCGAAAGCGGAAGTGTTAGCACAACGCGGTTGATGTAGTCATACGTCTTCACGATCCGACCGATCAAGTACCGAACGCACGGCACCTCCGAGTTCAGCACACGTTCAGCCCGATGACGTCCCTCGAACTCCGATCCAGCCGAGTGTTGAGGGAGAGTTTCGTCAGCACGACGGCGTGGTGACAATGATGATGTTCTACCGACGCAGGGCTTCGCCTAAGCACCGCTACAGTATTATCGAGGTGGACTATGGTGGAGGGGGGCACCGCACACGGCTAAAAGATCAAACGATCAATTGTTGTGTCTCCAAGGGGTGCCCCCCTCCCCGTATATAAAGGAGTGGAGGAGGGGGAGGGCCGGCCCTCTCTATGGCGCGCCCTAGGAGGAGTCCTACTCCCACCGGGAGTAGGATTCCCCCCTTCCAAGTAGTAGGAGTAGGAGTCAAGAAAAGGGAAGAGGGAAGAGAAGGAAGGAGGGGGCGCCGCCCCTCCCCCTAGTCCAATTCGGACTAGTCAATGGGGGGGCGCGCGGCCTGCCTCTCCCTCTCCCCTAAAGCCCAATAAGGCCCATATACTTCTTCCCCCGTATTCCCGTAACTCCCCGGTACTCCGGAAAATACCCGAACCACTCGGAACCTTTCCGATGTCCGAATATAGTCGTCCAATATATCAATCTTTACGTCTCGACCATTTCGAGACTCCTCGTCATGTCCCCGATCTCATCCGGGACTCCGAACTACCTTCGGTACATCAAAACACATAAACTCATAATATAACCATCATCGAACTTTAAGCGTGCGGACCCTACGGGTTCGAGAACAATGTAGACATGACCGAGACACGTCTCTGGTCAATAACCAATAGCGGAACCTGGATGATCATATTGGCTCCCACATATTCTACGAAGATCTTTATCGGTCAAATCGCATAACAACATACGTTGTTCCCTTTGTCATCGGTATGTTACTTGCCCGAGATTCGATCGTCGGTATCTCAATACCTAGTTCAATCTCGTTACCGGCAAGTCTCTTTAGTCGTTCCGTAATACATCATCCCGCAACTAACTCATTAGTTACAATGCTTGCAAGGCTTATAGTGATGTGCATTACTGAGTGGGCCCAGAGATACCTCTCCGACAATCGGAGTGACAAATCCTAATCTCGAAATACGCCAACCCAACAAGTACCTTTGGAAGCACCTGTAGAGCACCTTTATAATCACCCAGTTACGTTGTGACGTGTGGTAGCACACAAAGTGTTCCTCCGGTAAACGGGAGTTGCATAATCTCATAGTCATAGGAACATGTATAAGTCATGAAGAAAGAAGTAGCAACATACTAAACGATCGAGTGCTAATCTAACGGAATGGGTCAAGTCAATCACATCATTCTCCTAATGATGTGATCCCGTTAATCAAATAACAACTCTTTGTCCATGGTTAGGAAACATAATCATCTTTGATTAACGAGCTAGTCAAGTAGAGGCATACTAGTGACACTCTGTTTGTCTATATATTCACACATGTATCATGTTTCTGGTTAATACAATTCTAGCATGAATAATAAACATTTATCATGATATAAGGAAATAAATAATAACTTTATTATTGCCTTTAGAGCATATTTCCTTTAGTCTCCCACTTGCACTAGAGTCAATAATCTAGTTCACATCACCATGTGATTTAATACCAATAGTTCACATCACCATGTGATTAACACCCATAGTTCACATCGTCATGTGACCAACACCCAAAGGGTTTACTAGAGTCAATAATCTAGTTCACATCGCTATGTGATTAACACCCAAAGAGTACTAAGGTGTGATCATGTTTTGCTTGTGAGAGAAGTTTAGTCAACAGGTCTGCCACATTCAGATCCATATGTATTTTGCAAATTTCTATGTCAACAATGCTCTGCACGGAGCTACTCTAGCTAATTGCTCCCACTTTTAATATGTATCCAGATTGAGACTTAGAGTCATCTGGATCAGTGTCAAAATTTGCATCGACGTAACCCTTTACGACGAACCTTTTTGTCATCTCCATAATCGAGAAACATATCCTTATTCCACTAAGGATAATTTTGACCGCTGTCAAGTGATCTAATCCTAGATCACTATTGTACTCCCTTGCCAAAATCAGTGTAGGGTATACAATAGATATTGTACACAGCATGGCATACTTTATAGAACCTATGGCCAAGGCATAGGGAATGACTTCCATTCTCTTTCTATCTTCTGCCGTGGTCGGGCTTTGAGTCTGACTCAATTTCACACCTTGTAACACAGGCAAGAACTCTTTCTTTAACTGTTCTATTTTGAACTACTTCAAAATCTTGTCAAGGTATGTACTCATTGAAAAACTTATCAAGCGTCTTGATCTATCTCTCTTGATGCTCAATATGTAAGCAGCTTCACCAAGGTCTTTCTTTGAAAAACTCCTTTCAAACACTCCTTTATGCTTTGTAGAATAATTCTACATTATTTCCGATCAACAATATGTCATTCACATATACTTATTAGAAATGCTGTAGTGCTCCCACTCACTTTCTTGTAAATACAGGCTTCACCGCAAGTCTGTATAAAACTATATCCTTTGATAAACTTATCAAAGCGTATATTCCAACTCCGAGATGCTTGCACCAGTCCATAGTTGGATTGCTGGAGCTTGCATATTTTGTTAGCACCTTTAGGATTGACAAAACCTTCTGGTTGCATCATATACAACTCTTCTTTAATAAATCCATTAGGGAATGCAGTTTTGTTTATCCATTTGCCAGATTTCATAAAATGCGGCAATTGCTAACATGATTCGGACAGACTTAAGCATAGATATGAGTGAGAAACTCTCATCGTAGTCAACACCTTGAACTTGTTGAAAACCTTTTGCGACAATTCTAGCTTTGTAGATAGTAACACTACTATCAGCGTCCGTCTTCCTCTTGAAGATCCATTTATTTTCTATGGCTTGCCGATCATCGGGCAAGTCAACCAAAGTTCACACTTTGTTCTCATACATGGATCCCATCTCAAATTTCATGGCCTCAAGCCATTTCGCGGAATCTGGGATCATCATCGCTTCCTCATAGTTCGTAGGTTCGTCATGGTCAAGTAACATGACCTCCAGAACAGGATTACCGTACCACTCTGGTGCGGATCTCACTCTGGTTGACCTACGAGGTACGGTAGTAACTTGATCTGAAGTTACATGATCATCATCATTAGCTTCCTCACTAATTGGTGTAGGAGTCACAGGAACAAATTTCTGTGATGAACTACTTTCCAATGAGGGAGCAGGTACAGTTACCTCATCAAGTTCTACTTTCCTCCCACTCACTTCTTTCGTGAGAAACTCCTTCTCTAGAAAGGATCCATTATAAGCAACGAATATCTTGCCTTTGGATCTGTGATATAAGGTGTACCGAACTGTCTCCTTTGGGTATCCTATGAAGACATACTTCTCCGATTTGGGTTCGAGCTTATCATGTTGAAACCTTTTCACATAAGCATCGCAGTCCCAAACTTTAAGAAACGACACCTTAGGTTTCTCGCCAAACCACAGTTCATACGGTGTCATCTCCACGGATTTAGATGGTGCCCTATTTAACGTGAATGTAGCTGTCTCTAATGCATAACCCCAAAATGATAGTGGTAGATCAGTAAGAGACATCATAGATCGCACCATATCTAATAAAGTACGGTTATGACGTTCGGACACACCATTACACTGTGGTGTTCCAGGTGGCGTGAGTAGTGAAACTATTTCACATTGTTTTAACTGAAGGCCAAACTCGTTAACTCAAATATTTTATTTCTGTGATCATATTGTAGAAACTTTTATTTTCTTGTTACGATGATTCTCCACTTCACTCTGAAATTCTTTGAACTTTTCAAATGTTTCAGACTTGTATTTCATCAAGTAGATATACCCATATCTGCTCAAATCATCTGTGAAGGTCAGAAAATAACGATACCTGCCGCGAGCCTTAACACTCATCGGACCGCATACATTAGTATGTATTATTTCCAACAAGTCAGTTGCTCGCTCCAATGTTCCGGAGAATGGAGTTTTAGTCATCTTGCCCATGAGGCATGGTTCGCAAGCATCAAGTGATTCATAATCACGTGATTCCAAAAGCCCATCAGCATGGAGTTTCTTCATGCGCTTTACACCAATATGACCTAAACGGCAGTGCCACAAATAAGTTGCACTATCATTATTAACTTTGCATCTTTTGGCTTCAATATTATGAAAATGTGTATAACCACGATTGAGATCCAACAAACCATTTTCATTGGGTGTATGACCATAGAAGGTTTTATTCATGTAAACAGAACAACAATTATTCTCTAACTTACATGAATAACCGTATTGCAAAAAACATGATCCAATCATATTCATGCTCAACGCAAACACCAAATAACACTTATTTAGGTTCAACACTAATCTCGAAAGTGTAGGGAGCGTGCGATGATGATCATATCAATCTTGGAACCACTTCCAACACACATCGTCACTTCACCCTTAACTAGTCTCTGTTCATTCTGCAACTCCCGTTTCGAGTTACTACTCTTAGCAACTGAACCAGTATCAAATACCGAGGGGTTGCTACGAACCCTAGTAAAATACACATCAATAATCTGTATATCAAATATACATTTGTTCACTTTTCCATCCTTCTTATCCGCCAAATACTTGGGGCAGTTCCGCTTCCAGTGACCAGTCCCTTTGCAGTAGAAGCACTTAGTCTCAGGCTTAGGTCCAGACTTGGGCTTCTTCACTTGAGCAGCAACTTTGCTTGCCGTTCTTCTTGAAGTTCCCCTTCTTCCCTTTGTCCTTTTCCTTGAAACTAGTGGTCTTGTCAACCATCAACACTTGATGCTCTTTCTTGATTTCTACCTTCGTCGATTTCAGCATCGCGAAGAGCTCGGGAATTACTTTCGTCATCCCTTGCATACTATAGTTCATCACAAAGTTCTACTAACTTGGTGATGGTGACTAGAGAATTCTTTCAATCACTATTTTATCTGGAAGATTAACTCCCACTTGATTCAAGCGATTGTAGTACCCAGACAATCTGAGCACATGCTCACTGCTTGAGCTATTCTCCTCCATCTTTTAGCTATAGAACTTGTTGGAGACTTCATATCTCTCAACTCGGGTATTTGCTTGAAATATTAACTTCAACTCCTGGAACATCTCATATGGTCCATGACGTTCAAAACGTCTTTGAAGTCCCGATTTCCGTTAAGCATGGTGCACTAAACTATCAAGTAGTCACATATTGAGCTTAGCCAAACGTTCATAGCGTCTGCATCTGCTCCTGCAATAGGTCCGTCACCTAGCGGTGCATCGAGGACATAATACTTCTGTGCAGCAATGAGGATAATCCTCAGATCACGGACCAAGTCCGCATCATTGCTACTAACATCTTTCAACATAGTTTTCTCTAGGAACATATCAAAAATAAAAACAGGGGAGCTAAACACGAGCTATTGATCTACAACATAGATATGCTAATACTATCAGGACTAAGTTCATGATAAACTAAAGTTCAATTAATCATATTGCTTAAAGAACTCCCACTTAGATAGACATCCCTATAATCCTCTAAGTGATCACATGATCCATTTCAACTAAACCATGTCCGATCATCACGTGAGATGGAGTAGTTTCAATGGTGAACATCACTATGTTGATCATATCTACTATATGATTCACGCTCGACCTTTCGGTCTCAGTGTTCCGAGGCCATATCTGTTATATGCTAGGCTCGTCAAGTTTAACCTGAGTATTCCGCGTGTGCAACTATTTTGCACCCGTTGTATTTGAACGTAGAGCCTATCACACCCGATCATCACGTGGTGTCTCAGCACGAAGAACTTTCGCAACGGTGCATACTCAGGGAGAACACTTATACCTTGATAATTTAGTGAGAGATCATCTTATAATGCTACCGTCAATCAAAGCAAGATAAGATGTATAAAAGATAAACATCACATGCAATCATAATATGTGACATGATATGGCCATCATCATCTTGTGCCTTTGATCTCCATCTCCAAAGCATCTTCATGATCTCCATCGTCACCGGCATGACACCATGATCTCCATCATCTTGATCTATATCAATGTGTCGTCACATGGTCGTCTCGCCAACTATTGCTCTTGCAACTATTGCTATCGCATAACGATAAAGTAAAGCAATTATTTGGCGCTTGCATCTTATGCAATAAAGAGACAACCATAAAACTTTTGCCAGTTGCCGATAACTTCAACAAAACATGATCATCTCATACAACAACTTATATCTCATCACGTCTTGACCATATCACATCACAACATGCCCTGCAAAAACAAGTTAGACGTCCTCTACTTTGTTGTTGCAAGTTTTACGTGGCTGCTACGGGCTGAGCAAGAACCGTTCTTACCTACGCATCAAAACCACAACGATAGTTCATCAAGTTAGTGCTGTTTTAACCTTCTCAAGGACCGGGCGTAGCCACACTCGGTTCAACTAAAGTTGGAGAAACTGACACCCGCTAGTCACCTGTGTGCAAAGCACGGTGGTAAAACCAGTCTCGCGTAAGCGTACGCGTAATGTTGGTCCGGGCCGCTTCATCCAACAATACCGCCGAACCAAAGTGTGACATGCTGGTAAGCAGTATGACTTGTATCGCCCACAACTCACTTGTGTTCTACTCATGCATATGACATCTACGCATAAAACCTAGCTCGGATGCCACTGTTGAGGAACGTAGTAATTTAAAAAAAATTCCTATGCACACGCAAGATCATGGTGATGCATAGCAACGAGAGGGGAGAGTGTTGTCCACGTACCCTCGTAGACCGAAAGCAGAAGCGTTAGCACAACGCGGTTGATGTAGTCGTACGTCTTCACGATCCGACCGATCAAGTACCGAACGCACGGCACCTCCGAGTTCAGCACACGTTCAGCCCGATGACGTCCCTCGAACTCTGATCCAGCCGAGTGTTGAGGGAGAGTTTCGTCAGCACGACCGCGTGGTGACAATGATGATGTTCTATCGACGCAGGGCTTTGCCTAAGCACCGCTACAGTATTATCGAGGTGGGCTATGGTGGAGGGGGGCACCGCACACGGCTAAAAGATCAAACGATCAATTGTTGTGTCTCCAAGGGGTGCCCCCCTCCCCGTATATAAAGGAGTGGAGGACGGGGAGGGTCGGCCCTCTCTATGGCGCGCCCTAGGAGGAGTCCTACTCCCACCGGGAGTAGGATTCTCCCCCTTCCAAGTAGTAGGAGTAGGAGTCAAGGAAAGGGAAGAGGGGAGAGAAGGAAGGAGGGGGCGCCGCCCCTCGCCCTAGTCCAATTCGGACTAGTCAATGGGGGGGCGCGCGGTCTGCCTCTCCCTCTCCCCTAAAGCCCAATAAGGCCCATATACTTCTTCCCCCGTATTCCCGTAACTCCCCGGTACTCCGAAAAATACCCAAACCACTCGGAACCTTTCCGATGTCCGAATATAGTCGTCCAATATATCGATCTTTACGTCTCGACCATTTCGAGACTCCTCGTCATGTCCCCGATCTCATCCGGGACTCCGAACTACCTTCGGTACATCAAAACACATAAACTCATAATATAACCATCATCGAACTTTAAGCGTGCGGACCCTACGGGTTCGAGAACAATGTAGACATGACCGAGACACGTCTCTGGTCAATAACCAATAGCGGAACCTCGATGATCATATTGGCTCCCACATATTCTACGAAGATCTTTATCGGTCAAATCGCATAACAACATACGTTGTTCCCTTTGTCATCGGTATGTTACTTGCCCGAGATTCGATCGTCGGTATCTCAATACCTAGTTCAATCTCGTTACCGGCAAGTCTCTTTAGTCGTTCCGTAATACATCATCCCGCAACTAACTCATTAGTTACAATGCTTGCAAGGCTTATAGTGATGTGCATTACTGAGTGGGCCCAGAGATACCTCTCCGACAATCGGAGTGACAAATCCTAATCTCGAAATACGCCAACCCAACAAGTACCTTTGGAAGCACCTGTAGAGCACCTTTATAATCACCCAGTTACGTTGTGACGTTTGGTAGCACACAAAGTGTTCCTCCGGTAAACGGGAGTTGCATAATCTCATAGTCATAGGAACATGTATAAGTCATGAAGAAAGAAGTAGCAACATACTAAACGATCGAGTGCTAATCTAACGGAATGGGTCAAGTCAATCACATCATTCTCCTAATGATGTGATCCCGTTAATCAAATAACAACTCTTTGTCCATGGTTAGGAAACATAATCATCTTTGATTAACGAGCTAGTCAAGTAGAGGCATACTAGTGACACTCTGTTTGTCTATATATTCACACATGTATCATGTTTCTGGTTAATACAATTCTAGCATGAATAATAAACATTTATCATGATATAAGGAAATAAATAATAACTTTATTATTGCCTCTAGGGCATATTTCCTTCAGGTGAGTGGCGCGCCCTACCCCCCTGGGCATGCCCCTGCCTCGTGGGCCCCCTGGCAGGCCTCCGGTGCCCATCTTCTACTATATGAAGTCTTTCGTCCGAGAAAAAATAAGAATCAAGCTTTCGGGAAGAAACTCCGCCGCCACGAGGCGGAACCTTGGCGGAACCAGTCTAGGGCTCCGGCAGAGCTGTTCTGCCGGGGAAACTTCCCTCCGAGAGGGGGAAATCATCGCCATCGTCATCACCAACGATCCTCCCATCGGGAGGGGGTCAATCTCCATCAACATCTTCACCAGCACCATCTCCTCTAAAACCCTAGTTCATCTCTTGTATTCAATCTTTGTCCCAAAGCCTCAGATTGGTACCTGTGGGTTGCTAGTAGTGTAGATTACTCCTTGTAGTTGATGTTAGTTGGTTTATTTGGTGGAAGATCATATGTTCAGATCCTTTATGCATACTAATACCCCTCTGATTATGAACATGAATGTGATTTGTGAGTAGTTACGTTTGTTCCTGAGGACATGGGAGAAGTCTTGCTATAAGTAGTCATGTGAATTTGGTATTCGTTCGATATTTTGATGAGATGTATGTTGTCTTTCCTCTAGTGGTGTTATGTGAACGTCGACTACATGACACTTCACCATGTTTGGGCCTAGAGGAAGGCATTGGGAAGTAATAAGTAGATGATGGGTTGCTAGAGTGACAGAAGTTTAAACCCTAGTTTATGCGTTGCTTCGTAAGGGGCTGATTTGGATCCATATGTTTCATGCTATGGTTAGGTTTACCTTAATACTTCTTTTGTAGTTGCGGATGCTTGCAATAGGGGTTAATCATAAGTGGGATGCTTGTCCAAGAAAGGACAGCACCCAAGCACCGGTCCACCCACATACCAAATTATCAAAGTAACGAACACGAATCATATGAGCGTGATGAGAACTAGCTTGACAATAATTCCCATGTGTCCTCGGGAGCGCTTTTCTCCATATCAGTGTTTGTCCAGGCTTGTCCTTTGCCACAAAAAGGATTGGGCCATCTTGCTGCACCTTATTTACTTTCATTACTTGTTACCCATTACAAATTACCTTATCACAAAACTATCTGTTACCGATAATTTCAATGCTTGCAGAGAATACCTTGCTGAAAACCGCTTATCATTTCCTTCGGCTCCTCGTTGGGTTCGGCACTCTTACTTATCGAAAGGAGTACGATAGATCCCCTGTACTTGTGGGTCATCAAGACTCTTTTCTGGCGCCGTTGCCGGGGAGTGAAGCGCCTTTGGTAGGTGGAATGTGGTAAGGAAAAATTTATATAGTGTGCTGGAATTTACTGTCACTTGTTACTATGGAAAATAATCCTCTGAGGGGCTTGTTCGGGGTATCTTCACCCCGACCAGTAGAGCAAAGAGTTGCTCCTCAACCTACTGAACCTACTGAAAATGTTTACTTTGAAATTCCTTTGGGTATGATAGAGAAACTGCTAGCTAATCCTTTTACAGGAGATGGAACATTACATCCCGATTTGCACCTAATCTATGTGGATGAAGTTTGTGGATTATTTAAGCTTACGGGTATGCCCAAGGATGTTATCAAGAAAAAGGTCTTCCCTTTATCTTTGAAGGGAGAGGCATTGACATGGTTTAGGCTATGTGATGATATGGGATCATGGAACTACAACCGATTGAAATTGGAATTTCATCAGAAGTTTTATCCTATGCATCTTGTTCATCGTGATCATAATTATATGTATAGTTTTTGGCCTCGCGAAGGAGAAAGCATCGCTCAAGCTCGGGGGAGGCTTAAGTCAATGTTATATTCATGCGTCAATCATGAGCTCTCAAGAGAAATGATTATTCAAAAATTTTATGCCCGGCTTTCTCTCAACAATCGCTCCATGCTCGATACTTCTTGTACTGGATCTTTTATGATGAAGACTGATACGTCTCCGTCATATCTATAATTTTTTATTGTTCCATGCCAATATTCTACAACTTTCATATATTTTTGGCAACTTTTTTTACTATTTTTGGGGACTAACATATTGATCCAGTGCCCAGTGCCAGTTCTTGTTTGTTGCATGTTTTTGTTTCGCAGAATATCCATATCAAACGGAGTCCAAACGGGATAAAAACGGACGGAGATTATTTTTGGAATATTCGGAGAATATGGGAAGGAAAATCCACGCGAGACGGTGCCCGAGGGAGGCACGAGGCAGGGGGGCGCGCCCCACCCCCTGGGTGCGCCCCAGACCCTCGTGGGCCCCCCGTAAGGCGGTTGATGCCCTTCTTCGGCCGCAAGAAAGCTAATTTTTAGGAAAAAATCACGGCGAAGTTTTCAGTCCAATCGGAGTTACGTATCTCCATATATATACGAAACGGTGAAAGGGCAGCCAACCAGAACGCAGAAACAGAGAGAGACAGAGAGACAGATCCAATCTCGGAGGGGCTCTCGCCCCTCCCATGCCATGGAGACCAAGGACCAGAGAGGAAACCCTTCTCCCATCTAGGCAGGAGGTCAAGGAAGAAGAAGAAGGAGGGGGGCTCTCTCTCCCTCGCTTCCGGTGGCGCCGGAGTGCCACCGGGGGCCATCATCATCACCACAATCTTCACCAACAACTTCACCGCCATCATCACCAACTCTTCCCCCCTCTATGCAGCGGTGTAACCCCTCTTTTACCCGCTGTACTCTCTACTTAACCATGGTGCTCGACGCTATATATTATTTCCCAATGATGTATGGCTATCCTATGATGTTTGAGTAGATCCGTTTTGTCCTATGGGTTAATTGATGATCGTAATTGGTTTGAGTTGCATGTTTTATTATTGGTGCTGTCCTATGGTGCTCTCCGTGTTGCGCAAGCGTGAGGGATCCCCGCTGTAGGGTGTTGCGATACGTTCATGATTCGCTTATAGTGGGTTGCGTGAGTGACTTAAACACAAACCCGAGTAAGGGGGTTGTTGCGTATGGGATAAAGAGGACTTGATGCTTTAATGCTATGGTTGGGTTTTACCTTAATGACCTTTAGTAGTTGCAGATGCTTGCTAGAGTTCCAATCATAAGTGCATATGATCCAAGCAGAGAAAGTATGTTAGCTTATGCCTCTCCCTCAAATAAAATTGCAATAATGATTACCGGTCTAGTTATCGAATGCCTAGGGACAAATAACTTTCTCGTAACAAAAAGCTCTCTACTAAAACTAATTTAGTTGTGTCTTTATCTAAACAGCCCCTACTTTTTATTTACGCACTCTTTATTATCTTGCAAACCTATCCAAAAACACCTACAAAGTACTTCTAGTTTCATACTTGTTTCGGTAAAGCGAACGTCAAGTGTGCGTAGAGTTGTATCGGTGGTCGATAGAACTTGAGGGAATATTTGTTCTACCTTTAGCTCCTCGTTGGGTTCGACACTTTTACTTATCGAAAGAGGCTACAATTGATCCCCTATACTTGTGGGTTATCAACACCTTTTTCCGGCGCCGTTGCCGGGGAGCAATAGCGTGGGGTGAATATTCTTGTGTGTGCTTGTTTGCTTTATCACTAAGTAATTTTTATTTGCTGTTCTTAGTTGTTTTCTATCTTTAGTTATGGGTAGGAAACGCAAAATACCAAAAAAAATTAGTTGTACCTACTGAACCAATGGTTGAAGAACCACTCAAAACTATCACACTCCTGAAGCTTATTACTTGGATCATCTTCGATCCCTATGTGCTCGTGCTGAAACCCCAACTAGCTTAGTTGAGGGAAAATCTTTAGATGAGCATGCTTGTTATGTGCGACACCGTATATCTGAAAAAGGGAAACATTTACTGGATCAAATTCATTGTTTGCAATGCTATGCTTGGAATTTATGTGAAATATATGATGTTACTTGTTGTTCTGAAAACCCTAAGAAACACCTTCCCTACCAATGTGAGTTTATTGATAATGGAATCGTATCTTCGTATGCTAAGGTTGTTTATAATTACTATGATGTTCAACAAATTGAAGAATTTGTTGCTTTTAAGGGTGCTTACGAAATTGCTTCTTTGATTGAAATGTATGATGCTACTCTTTACAAATCTGAAAATTTTGCCATACTTAAATATTGCTATGATAATTATGCTTCTAATGCCTATGTTGAACCATATATTGAGGACTACTCCACTGTCCAAGAAGAGACTAATATTTTGCAGGAGTCTATGGAAGAAGAAATTGATGAAACTGTGAGCTCATTGGATGAAAAAGATGATGAGGAGAGCGAAGAACAAAAGGAGGAAGAGCATATTAGCTACCCGTGCCCACCTTCTAATGAGAGTAACTCTTCAACTCATACATTGTTTAATTTCCCTTCGTGCTTACCGAAGGATGATTGCTATGATGACTATTATGATCCCGTGGATTCTCTTGAAATATCCCTTTTTGATGATGCTTGCTATGCTTGTGGCCAAGATGCCAATATGAATTATGCTTATGGAGATGAACTTGCTATAGTTCCTTATGTTAAACATGAAATTTTTGCTATTGCACCCACACATGATAGTCCTATTATCTTTTTGAATTCTCCCAACTACACTATATCGGAGAAGTTTACCCTTATTAAGGATTATATTGATGGGTTGCCTTATACCGTTGCACATGATGATTTTGATGAATATAATATGCATGTGCTTGCTGCTCCTACTTGCAATTATTATGAGAGAGGAACTATATCTCCACCTCTCTATGTTTCCAACACGATAAAATTGCAAGAAACTGTTTATACTATGCATTGGCCTTTACTTTGTGTGCATGAATTGTTCTTTTATGACATGCCGATGCATAGGAAGAGAGTTAGACTTCGTTGTTGCATGATATATGTTGCCTTGTGCTCACTACTAAATGCCAAATCATTGCCAATTAAAATTGGCGTTGATATACCTTGGGATCCGGGTGGATTCACTACTTGAGCACTATATGCCTAGCTTAATGGCTTTAAAGAAAGCGCTGCCAGGGAGACAACCCGGAAGTTTTAGAGAGTCATTTATTTATGTTGAGTGATTTTATATAGTTTAAAAACAAAAAAATAAAGAGGGGAACCCGAAACTTTTCAAAAAGAAAAGCGAAAGTGAGAAAGACGAGCATTGTTGAAGTGGGAGCTAGCCTTGAACTTTGTTCATGCTCACGGAAATTTGTGAATCTTGATTACAGAAACTTTTCAACAAAAATAATTATCCCCTTGTACTATTCCATTGTATTATAAAAATAATGTGCCAAGGTTTGCCTTTAGGATGTTTACAATGCTTGTTGGTTTGTACGGTGCAGGACAGAAACTTTGGCTGTAGTGCGTGATTTTACATTTTTTACTGGAATGTGAAATGGTTCTGATTCTTTTCGCACTGTCTTTATATACAAATTTTTTATTGTTCCTAATTTTGGCAGAATTTTTCAAGTATCAGAAGTATGGTGAATGTTCAGATTATTACAGACTGTTCTGTTTTAGACAGATTCTGTTTTTGATGCATAGTTTGCTTGTTTTGATGAAACTATCGATTTATATCAGTGGATTAAGCCATGGAAAAGTTATATTACAGTAGCTATAATGCAAAAACAAAATATGAATTGGTTTGCAACAGTACTTAGAGTAGTGATTTGCTTTATTATACTAACGGATCTTACCGAGTTTTTTGTTGAAGTTTTGTGTGGATGAAGTGTTCGATAATCGAGAAGGTCTCGATGTGAGAAGAAGGAAGAGAGGAAAGAGCTCAAGCTTGGGGATGCCCAAGGCACCCCAAGTAAATATTCAAGGAGACTCAAACGTCTAAGCTTGGGGATGCCCCGGAAGGCATCCCCTCTTTCTTCAACAAGTATCGGTATGTTTTCGGATTCGTTTCGTTCATGCGATATGTGCAAATCTTGGAGCGTCTTTTGCTTTAGTTTTCGTT
This sequence comes from Aegilops tauschii subsp. strangulata, assembly GCF_002575655.3. Classification (NCBI taxonomy): domain Eukaryota; kingdom Viridiplantae; phylum Streptophyta; class Magnoliopsida; order Poales; family Poaceae; genus Aegilops; species Aegilops tauschii. The sequence goes on from NC_053036.3 coordinate 38,936,916, forward strand.
TTTCTTTTATTCACCATGATGGTATGAGATAGTCCTTGGTTGATTTATAGAATGCTCTTTGCACTTCACTTATATCTTTTGAGTATGGCTTTATAGAATGCTTCATGTGCTTCACTTATATCATTTGAAGTTTGGATTGCCTGTTTCTCTTCACATAGAAAACCGCCATTTGTAGAATGCTATATTGCTTCACTTATATTTGTTAGAGCGTGGGCATATCTTTTGTAGATAGAATTAAACTCTCGTGCTTCACTTATATCTATTTAGGGAGTTGACAGGAATTGGTCATTCACATGGTTAGTCATAAAATCCTACATAAAACTTGTAGATCACTGAATATGATATGTTTGATTCCTTGCAATAGTTTTGCGATATAAAGATGGCGAAATTAGAGTAATGCTAGTGGGTAGTTGTGGATTGTAGAAATACTTGTGTTGAAGTTTGTGATTCTCGTAGCATGCACGTATGGTGAACCGTTATGTGATGAAGTCGGAGCATGATTTATTTATTGATTGTCTTCCTTATGAGTGGCGGTCGGGGACGAACGATGGTCTTTTCCTACCAATCTATCCCCCTAGGAGCATGCGCGTAGTACTTTGTTTCGATGACTAACAAATTTTTGCAATAAGTATGTGAGTTCTTTATGACTAATGTTGAGTCCATGGATTATATGCACTCTCACCCTTCCATCATTGCTAGCCTCTTCGGTACCGTGCATTGCCCTTTCTCACCTCGAGAGTTGGTGCAAACTTCGCCGGTGCATCCAAACCCCGTGATACGATACGCTCTATCACACATAAGCCTCATTATATCTTCCTCAAAACAGCCACCATACCTACCTATCATGGCATTTCCATAGCCATTCCGAGATATATTGCCATGCAACTTCCATCATCATCATATACATGACTCGAGCATTCATTGTCATATTGCTTTGCATGATCGTAAGATAGCTAGCATGATATTTTCATCGCTTGTCCGTTTTTTGATATCTTTGCTACGCTAGATCATTGCACATCCCGGTACACCGCCGGAGGCATTCATATAGAGTCATATCTTTGTTCCAGATATCGAGTTGTAATATTGAGTTGTAAGTAAATAAAAGTGTGATGATCATCATTATTAGAGCATTGCCCCAGTGAGGAAAGGATGATGGAGACTATGATTCCCCCACAAGTCGGGATGAGACTCCGGACTTTACAAAAAAAATAAAAGAGACCAAAGAAGCCCAAATAAAAAAGAGGCCAAAGAAGCCCACCAAAAAAATGAGAGAAAAAGAGAGAAGGGGCAATGTTACTATCCTTTTACCACACTTGTGCTTCAGAGTAGCACCATGATCCTTCATATAGAGAGTCTCTTGAGTTATCACTTTCATATACTAGTGGGAATTTTCATTATAGAACTTGGCTTGTATATTCCGATGATGGGCTTCCTCAAATGCCCAAGGTCTTCATGAGCAAGCAAGTTGGATGCACACCCACTTAGTTTCCAGTTTGAGCTTTCATACACTTATAGCTCTTAGTGCATCCGTCGCATGGCAATCCCTACTCCTCACATTGACATCAATTGATGGGCATCTCCATAGCCCATTGATTAGCCACGTCGATGTGAGACTTTCTCCTTTTTGTCTTCTCCATACAACCTCCACCATCATATTCTATTCCACCTATAGTGCTATGTCCATGGCTCACGCTCATGTATTGCGTGAAAGTTGAAATGGTTTGAGAACATCAAAAGTATGAAACAATTGCTTGGCTTGTCATCGGGGTTGTGCATGATTTGAATATTTTGTGTGGTGAAGATGGAGCATAGCCAGACTATATGATTTTGTAGGGATAACTTTCTTTGGCCATGTTATTTTGAAAAGACATGATTGCTTTATTAGTATGCTTGAAGTATTATTGTCTTAATGTCAAATGATAGACTATTGCTTTGAATCACTCATGTCTTAATATTCATGATACATGATCAAGATTATGCTAGGTAGCATTCCACATCAAAAATTATCTTTTTTATCATTTACCTACTCGAGGACGAGCAGGAATTAAGCTTGGGGATGCTGATACGTCTCTGTCGTATCTATAATTTTTTATTGTTCCATGCCAATATTCTACAACTTTCATATATTTTTGGCAACTTTTTTTACTATTTTTGGGGACTAACATATTGATCCAGTGCCCAGTGCCATTTCCTGTTTGTTGCATGTTTTTGTTTCGCAGAATATCCATATCAAACGGAGTCCAAACGGGATAAAAACGGATGGAGATTATTTTTGGAATATTCGGATAATATGGGAAGGAAAATCCACGCGAGACGGTGCCCGAGGGAGGCACGAGGCAGGGGGGTGCGCCCCACCCCCCTGGGCGCGCCCCTGACCCTTGTGGCCCCCCCGTAAGGCGGTTGATGCCCTTCTTCGGCCGCAAGAAAGCTAATTTTTAGGAAAAAATCACGGCAAAGATTTCAGTCCAATCGGAGTTACGGATCTCCATATATATATGAAACGATGAAAGGGCAACCAACCAGAACGCGGAAACAGAGAGAGACAGAGAGACAGATCCAATCTCGGAGGGGCTCTCGCCCCTCCCATGCCATGGAGACCAAGGACCAGAGAGGAAACCCTTCTCCCATCTAGGGAGGAGGTCAAGGAAGAAGAAGAAGGAGGGGGGCTCTCTCTCCCTCGCTTCCGGTGGCGCCGGAGTGCCACCGGGGGCCATCATCATCATCACCGCAATCTTCACCAACAACTTCACCGCCATCATCACCAACTCTTCCCCCCTCTATGCAGCGGTGTAACCCCTCTTTTACCCACTGTACTCTCTACTTAACCATGGTGCTCGACGCTATATATTATTTCCCAATGATGTATGGCTATCCTATGATGTTTGAGTAGATCCGTTTTGTCCTATGGGTTAATTGATGATCGTAATTGGTTTGAGTCGCATGTTTTATTATTGGTGCCGTCCTATGGTGCTCTCTGTGTCGCGCAAGCGTGAGGGATCCCCGCTGTAGGGTGTTGCAATACGTTCATGATTCGCTTATAGTGGGTTGCGTGAGTAACTGAAACACAAACCCGAGTAAGGGGGTTGTTGCGTATGGGATAAAGAGGACTTGATGCTTTAATGCTATGGTTGGGTTTTACCTTAATGACCTTTAGTAGTTGCGGATGCTTGCTAGAGTTCCAATCATAAGTGCATATGATCCAAGTAGAGAAAGTATGTTAGCTTATGCCTCTCCCTCAAATAAAATTGCAATAATGATTACCCGTCTAGTTATCGATTGCCCAGGGACAAATAACTTTCTCGTAACAAAAAGCTATCTACTATAACTAATTTGGTTGTGTCTTTATCTAAACAGCCCCTACTTTTTATTTATGCGCTCTTTATTATCTTGCAAACCTATCCAAAAACACCTACAAAGTACTTCTAGTTTCATACTTGTTTCCGGTAAAGCGAACGTCAAGTGTGCGTAGAGTTGTATCGGTGGTCGATAGAACTTGAGGGGATATTTGTTCTACCTTTAGCTCCTCGTTGGGTTCGACACTCTTACTTATCGAAAGAGGCTACAATTGATCCCCTATACTTATGGGTTATCAAAGACTATTGAATTCAAATGGGATTTATTGGAAATAATTAAACGCAACTCTGAAGATTGGGACCTCGACGAAGGTAAGGAGTCAGGTATAACACCTAAGTTTAATTGTGTTAGATCTTTTATGGATATCGATGTTTTCCATGAATTTAGCACTAAATATGGACTTGACTCTGAGATAGTAGCTTCTTTCTGTGAATCCTTTGCTACTCATGTTGATCTCCCTAAGGAGAAGTGGTTTAAATATAATCCTCCCATTGATGTAAAAGTAGTTGCACCTATTAAAGTTGAAGAAAGGACTATCACTTATAATGATCCTATCGTTCCCACTGCTTATATTGAGAAACCATCTTTCCCTGTTAGTATAAAGGATCATGCTAAAGCTTCAACTATGGTCAATAAAAGTAATATTAAGACACCCAAACCCCCTGAGCAAATTAAAGTTGAACCTAGTATTGCTATGGTTAAAGATCTCTTGGCTGATAATATTGACAGGCATGTTATTTACTTCTGTGAGGAAACTGCTAGAATTGCTAGACCTGATACTAAAAATAAACATAGACCTGTTGTAGGCATGCCTGTTATTTCTATTAAAATAGGAGATCATTGTTATCATGGCTTATGTGATATGGGTGCTAGTGCAAGTGTAATACCTCATTCCTTACACAAAGAAATTATGCATGAGATTGCACCTGCTGAGATAGAAGAATTGATGTTACAATTAAGCTTGCCAATAGAGACACTATTTCACCAGTTGGGATTGTTAGAGATGTTGAAGTCTTGTGTGGGAAAGTTAAATATCCTGCTGATTTTCTTGTTCTTGGTTCTCCACAAGATAACTTTTGTCCCGTTATAATTGGTAGACCCTTCTTGAATACTGTTAATACTAGGATAGACTGCGAAAAGGATGTTGTTACTATTGGTTTTGGGGATATGTCTCATGAGTTTAACTTTGCTAAATTTCGTAGACAACCCCGTGACGAGGAATTGCCTAGTAAAGATGAAATTATTGGTCTTGCTTCTATTGCTGTGCCTCCTAATGATCCTTTAGAACAATATTTGTTAGACCATGAAAATGATATGTTTATGAATGAAAGAAGGGGAATAGATGAGGTATTATTTAAACTGGGACCTATTTTGGAACACAACTTGCCTGTTGAAATACTAGGGGATCCCCCTCCACCCAAGGGTGATCCCGTGTTCGAGCTTAAACCACTACCTGATACTCTTAAATATGCTTACTTGATGAAAAGAAGATATATCCTGTTATTATTAGTGCTAACCTTTTAGAGCATGAAGAAAAGAAATTATTGAAAACTCTGAAGAAGCACCGTGCTGCTATTGGATATACTCTTGATGATCTTAACGGCATTAGTCCCACTCTATGCCAGCACAAAATAAAATTGGAGAAAGACGCTAAACCAGTTGTTGATCACCAACGACGGTTAAATCCTAAGATGAAAGAAGTGGTAAGGAAAGAAATGCTAAAGCTTCTGGAGGTAGATATAATTTATCCCATTGCTGATAGTCAGTGGGTAAGTCATGTCCATTGTGTCCCTAAGAAGGGAGGTATTACTGTTGTTCCTAATGATAAAGATGAATTGATCCCACAAAGAATTATTACAAGTTATAGAATGGTAATTGATTTCCGCAAATTAAATAAAGCTACTAAAAAGGATCATTACCCTTTACCTTTTATTGATCAAATGCGAGAAAGATTATCCAAACATACACGTTTTTGCTTTCTAGATGGTTATTCCGATTTCTCTCAAATACCTGTGTCAAAAGAGGATCAAGAAAAGACCACTTTTACTTGCCCTTTCAGTACCTTTGCTTATAGATGTATGCCTTTTGGTTTATGTAATGCACCTGCTACCTTTCAAAGATGCATGATGGCTATATTCTCTGATTTTTGTGAAAAGATTGTTGAGGTTTTCATGGATGATTTCTCCGTATATGGAACTTCTTTTGATGATTGCTTGAGCAACCTTGATCGAGTTTTGCAGAGATGTGAAGAAACTAACCTTGTTTTGAATTGGGAGGAGTGCCACTTTATGGTTAATGAAGGTATTGTCTTGGGGCATAAAATTTCTGAAAGAGGTATTGAAGTTGATAAAGCTAAATTTGATGCTATTGAAAAGATGTCGTGTCCCAAGGACATTAAAGGTATCAGAAGTTTCCTTGGTCATGCCGGTTTTTATAGGAGGTTCATTAAGGACTTCTCAAAAATTCCTAGGCCTCTGACTAATCTCTTACAAAAAGATATTCCTTTTGTCTTTGATGATGATTGTGTAGAAGCATTTGAAATACTTAAGAAAGAATTGATTTCTGCACCTATTGTTCAGCCACCTGATTGGAATTTACCCTTTGAAATTATGTGTGATGCTAGTGATTATGCTGTAGGTGTTGTTCTAGGGCAAAGAGTTGATAAGAAATTAAATGTTATTCAATATGCTAGTTAAACTCTAGACAATGCCAAGAGAAATTATGCTACTACCGAAAAAGAAATTTTAGAAGTTGTTTTTGCTTGTGATAAGTTCAGACCTTACATTGTTGATTCTAAAGTAACTATTCACACTGATCATGCTGCTATTAAATATCTTATGGAAAAGAAAGATGCTAAACCTAGACTTATTAGATGGGTTCTCTTGCTACAAGAATTTGACTTGCATATTATTGATAGAAAGGGAGCTGAGAACCCCGTTGCAGACAACTTGTCTAGGTTAGAGAATGTTCTTGATGACCCACTACCTATTGATGATAGCTTTCCTGATGAACAATTAGTTGTCATAAATGCTTCTCATACTGCTCCATGGTATGCTGATTATGCTAATTACATTATTGCCAAATTTATACCACCTAGTTTCACATACCAGCAAAAGAAAAAGTTTTTCTATGATTTAAGACATTACTTCTGGGATGACCCACACCTTTATAAAGAAGGAGTAGATGGTGTTATTAGACGTTGTGTACCTGAGCATGAACAGGAACAGATCCTACGCAAGTGTCATTCCGAGGCTTATGGAGGACACCACGCTGGAGATAGAACTGCACATAAGGAATTGCAATCCGGTTTTTATTGGCCTACTCTCTTCAAAGATGCCCGTAAGTTTGACTTATCTTGTGATGAATGTCAAAGAATTGGTAATATTAGTAGACGTCAAGAAATGCCTATGAATTATTCACTCGTTATTGAACCATTTGATGTATGGGGCTTTGATTACATGGTACCGTTTCCTTCCTCTAATGGGTATACACATATTTTAGTTGCTGTTGATTACGTTACTAAGTGGGTAGAAGCTATTCCAACTAGTAGTGTTGATCATAACACCTCTATTAAGATGCTTAAAGAAGTTATTTTTCTGAGGTTTGGAGTCCCTAGATATTTAATGACTGATGGTGGTTCACATTTTATTCATGGTGCTTTTCGTAAAATGCTTGCTAAGTATGATGTTAATCATAGAATTGCATCCCCATATCACCCACAGTCTAGTGGTCAAGTAGAATTGAGTAATAGAGAGCTCAAATTAATTTTGCAAAAGACTGTTAATAGATCTAGAAAGAATTGGTCCAAGAAACTTGATGATGCATTATGGGCCTATAGAACTGCATATAAAAATCCTATGGGTATGTCTCCATATAAAATGGTTTATGGAAAAGCATGTCACTTACCTCTCGAACTAGAACATAAGGCATATTGGGCCATTAAAGAACTCAATTATGATTTCAAACTTGCCGGTGAGAAGAGGTTATTTGACATTAGCTCACTTGATGAATGGAGAACCCAGGCCTATGAGAATGCCAAACTGTTTGAAGAAAAAGTTAAAAGATGGCATGACAAAGGATACAAAGCGTGAGTTTAATATAGGAGATTATGTGTTGCTATTCAACTCTCGTTTAAGATTTTTTGCAGGAAAACTTCTCTCTAAATGGGAAGGTCCTTACGTTATCGAGGAGGTCTATCATTCTGGTGCCATAAAAATCAACAACTTCGAAGGCACAAATCCGAAGGTCGTGAACGGTCAAAGAATCAAACATTATATCTCAGGTAATCCTATAAATGTTGAACCAATGTTATTGAAACCGTAACCCCGGAGGAATACATAAGAGACACTTTCCAGAACGTTTCAGACTCCGAAAAGGAATAGGTATGTGGTACGGTAAGTAAACCGACTCCAAAACAGTTCTAATGGCAATTTTTCTCTGTTTTGGAATATTTAAGAAAATAGGAAAATAAGAAGTAGTCCGGGAAGGACACGAGGCTTCCACGAGGGTGGAGGGCGCGCCCCCTGCCTCGTGCGCTCTCCCGACTCCGTTTTCTTGCACGATACTTCTTTTGGTCGGTAAAAATCATTATATAATCTCCCGAAGGTTTTGACCACCGTACCACGCAAATATCCTCTGTTTTTGTTTCGAGCAGTTTTCCTGACAGATCTAGATCACCATGACGTCTCCAAGTGCCCCGAAGGACAAGTTCTTCGAGAAGGTTATCAATCCCTACCTCGCGGAGGTGCTGCAACACCCTCAAACCATTGAGATGCATGATGGGTTGCTGCACATCCGCGATGTCGAGGGGCCAAGGAGGACCGAAAGCGTGGAGACAAGACTTGAAGCAATGGAGTAACAAGTTTTCAAGTGCCAAGGGATGGTGGAACGCAGACTCAACGCCAACCACATGATGATCGCGGAGTTCACCAACAACCACAAGCTAGATGCCAAGAACATTGGGGAGACCATCTTCAAGCTTCACGAGAAAATCGAGCACCTCCAAGCCCAGATCTATGACCTGCAAAACCAAAATTGTGAGTATGAACATAGATTCAAGAGGATGAGTTTGGCTGCAGATTTGAGGATTCCGGAGACTCGATCATCCCTCTATGATGGTGAGCCTATGCCTTGGAAGATGGACGACAAGCCTACATCATCAACAACTCCATCATCACCACTTCTGAGGAAGGAGACATAATCACATGGGTATGGGCACTCCCCTTGGCAACTGCCAAGCTTGGGGGAGGTGCCCCGGTATCGTATCACCATCACACTCCTATCTTTACCATTTTTCTTAGTTCGATCCTTTTGGTAATATCTTGATCTAGTAGAATAAAGTTTTAGTATGATTTAGTTTTGAGTTTTACTTTATGATCCTTCTATGTAATCGAGTCCGTGAGCTATATATAATAAGGATTAGTGTTGAGTCAAGGGCTTGATTACCTTGGTATGATCTTGAGAGAAAAGAGAAAGAATAAAAAAGAAGTAAAGAGATCATATTGATCTTATGGAGAGTAATGACTTCACATATAAAGAGTATGATGAATAAAAATTGTTGAGAGTTGACAAACATAGTTTTGGTCATCGTTGCAATTAATAGGAAGTAATAAAGAAAGATAGGTTTTCACATATAAATATACTATCTTGGACATCTTTTATGATTGTGAGCACTCATTAAAATATGACATGCTAAAGAGTTGATGTTGGACAAGGAAGACAACGTAATGGGTTATGTTTTCTTATATATGAAATAAAGTATATTGTCATGGATCATCCAACATGTTGAGCTTGCCTTTCCCCCTCATGCTAGCCAAATTCTTTGCACCAAGTAGAGATACTACTTGTGCTTCCGAATATCCTTAAACCCAGTTTTGCCATGAGAGTCCACCATATCTACCTATGGATTGAGTAAGATCCTTCAAGTAAGTTGTCATGTTGCGTGCAATAAAAATTGCTTTCTAAATATGTATGATCTATTAGTGTGGAGAAAATAAGCTTTATAAGATCTTGTGATATGGAAGCAATAAAAGCGACGGACTGCATAATAAAGGTCCATATCACAAGTGGCAATATAAAGTGACGTTCTTTTGCATTAAGATTTCGTGCATCCAACCCTAAAAGCGCATGACAACCTCTGCTTCCCTCTGCGAAGGGCCAATCTTTTACCTTTGTCTTATACCTTATGCAAGAGTCATGGTAATCTTGACCTTTACTTTTTACATTTTATCCTTTGGCAAGCACCTTGTGTTGGAAAGATCCTGATATATATATATATATATATATATATATATATATATATATATATATATATCCAATTGGATGTAAGTTAGCATGAATTATTATTGTTGACATTACCCTTGAGGTAAAAGGTTGGGAGGCGAAACTATAAGCCCCTATCTTTCTCTGTGTCCGATTAAAACTCCATACCCATAAAGTATTGCATGAGTGTTAGCAATTGTGAAAGACTAAATGATAGTTGAGTATGTGGACTTGTTGAAAAGCTCTTATATTGACTCTTTCCGATGTTATGATAAATTGCAATTGCTTCAATGACCGAGATTATAGTTTGTTAGTTCTCAATGAAGTTTCCGATTTATACTTGACATTGTGAATAGATTATTACTTGAGCATAAGAAATCATATGACAATATCCATATATGTTGCTGTTATAAGAATGATCATGATGCCCTCATGTCCGTATTTTATTTTATCGACACCTCTATCTCTAAACATGTGGACATATTTATCGTTATCGGCTTCCGCTTGAGGACAAGCGAGGTCTAAGCTTGGGGGAGTTGATACGTCCATTTTGCATCATGCTTTTATATCAATATTTATTGCATTATGGGCTATTATTACACGTTATGTCACAATACTTATGCCTATTCTCTCTTATTTTACAAGGTTTACATGAAGAGGGAGAATGCCGGCAGCTGGAAATCTGGGCTGGAAATGCAGCAAATATTAGAGACCTATTCTGCACAGCTCCAAAAGTCCTGAAACTTCACGGAAGTTATTTTTGGAATTAATAAAAAATACTGGCGAAAGAATCCACCAGAGGGGGCCCACACCCTGGCCATGAGGGTGGGGGCGCGCCCTACCCCCTGGGCGCGCCCCCCTGCCTCGTGGCCCCCCTGGCAGGCCTCCGGTGCCCATCTTCTGCTATATGAAGTCTTTCGTCCGAGAAAAAATAAGAAGCGAGCTTTCGGGAAGAAACTCCGCCTCCATGAGGCGGAACCTTGGCAGAACCAATCTAGGGCTCTGGCAGAGCTGTTCTGCCGGGCAAACTTCCCTCCGGGAGGGGGAAATCATCGCCATCGTCATCACCAACGATCCTCTCATCGGGAGGGGGTCAATCTCCATCAACATCTTCACCAGCACCATCTCCTCTAAAACCCTAGTTCATCTCTTGTATCCAATCTTTGTCGCAAAGCCTCAGATTGGTACCTGTGGGTTGCTAGTAGTGTTGATTACTCCTTGTAGTTGATGCTAGTTGGTTTATTTGGTGGAAGATCATATGTTCAAATCCTTTATGAATATTAATACCCCTCTGATTATGAACATGAATATGATTTGTGAGTAGTTACGTTTGTTCCTGAGGACATGGGAGAAGTCTTGCTATAAGTAGTCATGTGAATTTGGTATTCGTTCGATATTTTGATGAGATGTATGTTGTCTTTCCTCTAGTGGTGTTATGTGAACGTCGACTACATGACACTTCACCATTGTTTGGGCCTAGAGGAAGGCATTGGGAAGTAATAAGTAGATGATGGGTTGCTAGAGTGACAGAAGCTTAAACCCTAGTTTATGCGTTGCTTCGTAAGGGGCTGATTTGGATCCATATGTTTCATGCTATGGTTAGGTTTACCTTAATACTTCTTTTGTAGTTGCGGATGCTTGCAATAGGGGTTAATCATAAGTGGGATGCTTGTCCAAGAAAGGACAGCACCCAAGCACCGGTCCACCCACATACCAAATTATCAAAGTAACGAATGCGAATCATATGAGCGTGATGAAAACTAGCTTGACGATAATTCCCATGTGTCCTCGGGAGCGCTTTTCTCTATATAAGAGTTTGTCCAGGCTTGTCCTTTGCTACAAAAAGGATTGGGCCATCTAGCTGCACCTTATTTACTTTCATTACTTGTTACTCGTTACAAATTACCTTATCACAAAACTATCTGTTACCGATAATTTCAGTGCTCGCAGAGAATACCTTGCTGAAAACCGCTTATCATTTCCTTCTGCTCCTCGTTGGGTTCAACGCTTTTACTTATCGAAAGGACTACAATAGATCCCCTATACTTGTGGGTCATCACTCCCCTTGTATGTTCGTACCCTACGCTTATTGAGATAAGGCTGCCGACGCGTAAACCCATGCTGTGGTGCTTGAAGGATGGATCCTTAGCACCTTGCCGAAAGGGCGCTTGCTGCCGACCGGCCACCTTGCCGCTGCCAGAGCGGTTGCTTGAACTGTCGAGCGGACTCGAAGCAGGACAAGAGCGCTACTGGCAACGGGTAGGCCACCTTGCCGCCACTAGCGCGGCCGCATGAACTGTCGAGCAGGCTCGAGACAGAAACAAGGGCGTTGCCCATAACGGAAGGGTCCCATTGCATGCAGGTTTCCCATGCAAAGAACGAGGTCTCTCGGGGAGGACAACCTTATATAACTGAAAATAACCAAGATTTCGCGTGACTTAGCTTTTCTATCGTGGCGCGGGCGTTCACCGCATCTCCAGGCGACGCCGCCCGTTTGGTCGTCTTCTTCCTTGGAATGACGACCATAATGAAGCCGCTGCTCCAACCAGACCAGATATCCACAACTGCGCCCCCTACCTGGCGCGCCAAAGATGTCGGGGAAACGACACCTATGGGATCACTGGAATCCCTTCTACGGTTGGCGAGCGCGGGATTGTGCAAAGAGCGGGTCTGGCGGTCAGCACAAGGATCGTTTACCCAGGTTCGGGCCGCGAGGATGCGTAATAGCCTAGTCCTGCTTTGGTGTGTGTATTTGAGTGTTCTTGAGTTCTTGAGCTAGCTACGGTGCCTGCATAGCCCAAAAGATCCGAATCCTTCTCCTGGACGCCTCGGGCCTCCTTTTATAGACAAAAAGGGGTCACCACAGTGGCACACAGGAGGTGGAAAGGTGTACAGTGTGCAAGCCTATCGCTTGTTGATAATCCCCAAGTGTAGGGAATCATCGTAGCAATTTCCAAAGGTGGAACTGATAAGTATGGAGTGTCGAACCCACAAGGAGCTAAAGGTAAGATCAATATTCTCTCAAACCCTATCTGCCACTGATACGACTCTACGTACACCGAACGTTTGCTTCCAACTAGAAACGAGAAATAAAACTATGTGGTGGGTATGAAGAGGATAACTTTGCATGATATCGGAGAGCTAAATTATAAAAGTAGCTGCTGTTATCATAAAGTTAGAATATATTACTAAATATTATAAATAGCGAGTGTGGAATAATGATGGATCGGTGTGCGGAATTGTCCTAGGCAATTGTTAACAAGACCGATAGTCATCATTGCATTCATATGAGGGAGAGGCATAAGCTAACATACTTTCTCCTTTTGGATCATATGCACTTATGATTGGAACTCTCGCAAGCATCCGCAACTACTAAAGATCATTAAGGTAAAACCCAACCATAGCATTAAAGCATCAAGTCCTCTTTATTCCCATACACAACAACCCCCTTACTCGGGTTTGTGTTTCAGTCACTCACCAACCCACTCTAAGCGAATCATGAACATATTGCAACACCCTACAGCGGGAATCCCTCATGCTTGCGCGACACGGAGGGCACCATAGGACAGCACCAAAATAAAACATACAACTCGTACCAATCTAGATCATCAATCAACCAAAAGACAAAGGATATCTACTCAAAACATCATAGGATGGCAACACATCATTGGATCATAATATGTGACATAAAGCACCATGTTCAAGTAGGGATTACAGCGGGGTGCGGGAGAGTGGACCGCGTAAAATAGATGAGGATGGTGATGATGATGGTGATGTTGATGAAGACGATCACCGCGGCGATGATTCCCCTCCCGATGGCACTCCGGCGCCACCAAGAGAGAGGAGGAGAGGTTCTCCCCCTTGTGCTTCCTCCTCCATGGCCTCCCCCTAGATGGGGAGAGGTTCTCCCTCTGGTCCTTGGCCTTCATGGCGATGATGGCCCCTCCGGGATCCTCCTCCATGGCCTCCGGTGATGATGGCCCCCCTCCGGCAGGGTGCCAGAGAGGGCCTTGATTGATTTCTCGTGGCTACAGAGGCTTGCGGTGGCGGAACTTTCGTTCTTGGTTATTTTCTGGGGGTTTCTGTATTTATAGGAATTTTTGGCATTGGTTTCACGTCAAGGGGGTCTCCGAGTCGTCCACGAGGCAGGGGCCCACGCCCAGGGGGGTGGGCACCCCCCCACCCTCGTGGACAGCCCGGGACTCTTCTGGCCCAACTCTTTTGCTACAGGGGCTTCTTTTGGTCCATCAAAAATCAACAAAAATTGGCACGTCAATTGGACTCCGTTTGGTATTCCTTTTCTGTAGAACTCAAAAACAAGGAAAAACAGAAACTGGCACTGGGCTCTAGGTTAATAGGTCAGTCCCAAAAATCATATAAAATAGCATAAATGCATATTAAACATCTAAGATGGATAATATAATAGCATGAATACTTCATAAATTATAGATACGTTGGAGACATATCACTTGTCATTACGGGACAAGACGCATTAAATGCGCTCCCTTAGGTGTCCCGTTGCTTTATTGGGGATGGCAACGAGGCCCGTCCCGTCCGTCGCCGCCCCGCCTCGCTCCGACGGGCGTCCAGGCCAACGATGCATGCAGCGCCACGTAGGCTGGCAGGCTGCTGAGATGGCGTGGTGGTAGGGTCTTCAAGAAGATTTGCATGCCACCACGTATGTGTTTGCTGAGCTGGCCTGGAAGCTGCATGTCGCCATGCAGGTGCCTGCCCAGCTGGTCGGGCTGGCAGCTGCATGGGAACGGCGGTGGAGCCTTGGCAGATGCGGGCTCGATTGTGGCTTCGCAGGTGACTTCGGCAAGGGCCTTGCCGGGGTCCCGGCAAGGGCCTTGCTGGGGTCCCGGCAAGGGTCTTTCCGCGGCATCGTGGTCGTCCCCGGCAAGGATCTTGCCGGGGGTCTCGTGGATTTCCTCGGCTAGGATCCCGCCGAGGATCGTCATCTTCTGGTCTTCATTTGATCTTGTATGCTTCTGATCTTCACAAAGATCTGCATGCCACCACAGAGGTGCCTCCCGAGCCCTAGTTCCAATGTGGTTGACGGCGTTGGAGCCCTCGGCTCAAGGCTGGCGTGCTCTGCGGGCATTGGGCAAGTTGCCCCGGCAAGGCTCTTGTCGGGGCTGCGGAGGCCGCCCCGGCAAGACCCTTGCCGGGGGAGCCCACCTCGCCCTTCTTCTCTTTGTGTCTCTGGTCTTGGCGTTGCTCTTGTTGTCTTGTGCCTTCGGCTTCCCTCCTCTGCCCTGCTTAGTGTGGCCATGGGCGCGGGTCTAACTACCCGTGCACAAGTAAAGGGGTGAAAAGGAGAGCCCCTACTTTTGTATACCGACACCATGTCCCAAGACGGACTTCACGAGCCTGCCGGACTGTCTACGGCCACCAAACCCAGTATGGGAGAGCCGGTTGAAGTGGCGTCACTGGCAACCATCACAAAGCCAGACCCCTCTCCGGGCACTGATCCGAACCCTCGGAGTCAGCACCGTGTGAGTCCGGCCGGGGGGTATCCCCCCCACCGTACTCCGTGGATTTTCCTCTGTCCGAACAAACCTCGCCTTTAAGCGAGGCTCTGGACTTAATGCGATCCCTTGTCATTACAGAGGAGCAACGTCTGAACTATGCCCAGCCCGGACTAGGGGCTGAGAGCAGGGAATTTCGCTTCCCACCCACCTCCCACTTCATAGCCACTGTCGAGGACTTAACCGACATGCTCGATTACGGCTTCGAAGACATCGACGGTATGGATGACGATGCCGGAGAAGATGAGGCCCAAAACCCGCCGTTTACCGGACGCTGGACAGCCACTTCCTCATCTGACGTGTACATGGTGGATACACCCAAAGAGAATAGCAGCGACGACAAGGAAGACCCAGTCGAGGATAAACCTCCTGAGATACAACCAAAGCGCCGACGTCAGCGGCACCGCTCCAAGTCACGCCGTGGAAAAGACAGCAATACCGGCATAGGAGAAAACAATACTCCGGACGATGCCGAAGACAATGAAGACCCCGTTGAGCCAACTTCCGAACAGGACGAACGGGAAGACGGGCAAGTTAGCCCTGATGAACAAGCCATAAACGAAGACTCGGAGGACAGTAATTATCATCTTCTCTCCGAGGATGAGGTGAGCCTCGGCAACGAGGATTTTATCGTGCCTGAGGAACCTCTCGAGCAGGAGTGCTTCAAGCGCCGGCTGATAGCCACTGCAAGGAGCCTAAAAAAGATGCTGCAGCAGCTTCAAGCTGACCAAGATCTGCTCAACGATAGATGGACTAATGTCCTGGCAGCCGTGGATACGGCCTCGAGCGCCCAGCCAAAAGTTATCCGAAGCGCAAATTGTTACCTCAGTTCGATGACAAGGCGCTGGAGCCCGCACCATCATCGCGCAAAGCGGCTGACCGACCACCACGTGGCCGGGACAAAGCAGCAACTCAAGCCGAACACCAGCCCGTACTACCTCACCGTAAAGGCAGAACAGCTCTGGGACATACATATGACCTGCGGCAGGACTTGGACATCAGAGCAGGTCAAAACAGATCGATCTATGGATCGCGGGGGCGTGCCCCGACACGCGACAATGGCTATCTAACCGGACGCAACAATCATAATCACGTCCGGGCTGAGAACCGCAGACAAACTCCATCCAAGCTATGTCGCGACGTGGCCTCATATAGAGGCGCCGCACACCCCCTTTGCTTCACTGATGAGGTAATGGAGCACGAATTCCCAGAAGGGTTTAAACCCGTAAACATCAAATCATATGATGGGACAACAGACCCCACGGTATGGATCGAGGATTTTCTTCTCCATATTCATATGGCCCGCGGTGATGATCTCCATGCCATCAAATACCTCCCACTAAAACTCAAACGACCAGCTCGGCACTGGTTGAACAGTCTGCCTGAAAACTCCATTGGCAGCTCGGAGGACTTGGAAGAAGCCTTCCTTGACAACTTCCAAGGTACATATGTTCGACCTCCGGATGCCGACGACTTAAGTCACATAATTCAACAACCCGGAGAGTCAGCCAGGAAATTCTGGACTATGTTCTTAACCAAAAAGAACCAGATCGTCGACTGTCCGGATGCCGAAGCCCTAGCGGCCTTTAAACATAGCATCCGGGACGAATGGCTCGCCCGACACCTCGGCCAAGAAAAGCCGAAGTCAATGGCAGCCCTCGCGGCGCTTATGACCCGCTTTTGCGCGGGCGAAGATAGCTGGCTAGCCCGTAGCAATAACAATGCAAGCGAACCTAGCACTTCGGAAGCCAGAAATAGCAACGGCAAGCCCCGACGCAACAGACACAAGCGTCGAAGCAACGGTGATAATACCAACGACACGGCAGTCAACGCCGGATTCAGTGGCTCCAAGTCCGGCCAGTGGAAGAAGTCGTTCAAAAGGAACAATTCGGGCTCATCCAGCTTGGACCGCATACTCGATTGTCCATGCCAGATACACGGCACCCCCGATAAACCAGCCAATCACACCAACAGGAGTTGCTGGGTTTTTAAACAGGCCGGCAAGATAAATGTCGAGAACAAGGAGAAGTGGTCGCAAAGCGAGGACGATGACGAGGAGCCTCGTCCACCGAACACAGGGGGACAGATGAAGTTCCCCCCTCAGGTCAAAACGGTGAACATGATATAAGCTACCCATATCCCCAAGAGGGAGCGCAAGCGTGCGCTCAGGGACGTCTATGCGATAGAGCCAATCGCCCCAAAATTTAATCCATGGTCGTCATGCCCGATCACCTTCGATCGCAGGGATCATCCGACCAGTATCCGTCATGGCGGTTTAGCCGCACTGGTCCTCGACCCAATAATCGATGGATTCCACCTCACGCGAGTCCTCATGGACGGCGGCAGTAGCCTTAACCTGCTCTATCAGGATACGGTGCGCAAAATGGGCATCGATCCATCAAGGATCAAGCCCACCAAAACTACCTTAAAGGAGTCATACCAGGTGTAGAGGCCCGTTGTATGGGCTAAATCACACTGGAAGTTGTCTTCGGGTTCCCGGACAACTTCAGAAGCGAAGAGTTGATCTTCGATATCATCCCCTTCTGCAGTGGCTATCACGCACTGCTCGGACGAACCGCATTCGCTCGATTTAATGTGGTTCCACACTATGCTTATCTCAAGCTCAAGATGCCCGGACCACGCGGGGTCATAACAGTCAATGGAAACACGGAGCGTTCCCTCCGAACTGAAGAACACACCGCGGCCCTGGGAGCAGAAGTACAGAGCGGCCTTTTAAGGCAAAATTTTAATTCAGCGGCCAAGCTCCCGAACACTGTCGAACGAGTCCAGACTACTCCGCAGCTTGACAGTCTGGCTCTTCAGGAGTCAGACTAGCAATTCGGCCTCCATCTCAGTCCTGACCAAATGGCTGCATACGTACCGTAAGTACATAACTACGCACTCAAAATACCATGGGTAGAGACGGAGGCATAACCATACTGTGGTCCACAATACGGCTTCGACCTTCCCCGGACACACATACTTTCAGTTTTATTTTTATCCTTTTTCAAGTTTCTTTTGCCATAGGCCCCTAACAGCGGTCTGATCATCAGTTCTTTCGAAGGACGGGTACACCAAGGTGGCAGGCGGCACAGACGTGTGGGGGAATCTCTAGGCGTTCCCTTCGATGAACGTCCTACCTGTTTTCAGGATCCGCACATAGCTCCCTCTTGGTCTTGGCATGTTAAATAGCCAGGTTGCTTATTGCACTATTTGTACAAATACGTTTTGACGTATCAATCAAATTATAATGAAAAATTTTTGCAGGCCAACTTATGTGGCACTAGCTTACAATTTCATTTTATTTTGTTATTTTTATCGATCGCACACGTACACTCCGATACGCTTCAATTCGCCAGAGGCTTTACTACGCTCCATACTATGGCAATAAAGTCCGAATACTTTTACAGTATAGTTCGGCGCCCCGAATTTCAGCATTATATGCATTGGCTCCGAATCATGTCTTTGGTCAATAGTTGTGTTGCCCAGCTCCTGTGCTTACTACCTTACGTTCCGCTCTATCGGCTAGGGTAGTAAAGGGAGAACTACTGCGATTGTGTTCTGGTTTATCCAGATGAGCACCTCAGTAGAGAAAGCCGAAAATGGACTATCATGATGCGGCGTGAGCCGGTCAGCTGTTCGGAGGTTACAAATCTTTTGCAATTTTTTCCGCATTATGCGACGGATCGGCCTCAGTCCGACCAGGTGTTTACAACACCCAAATCCAAATTAAATGCTAACTAGGGGCTGCGCCTACATTTTTTATTGTCGAACTCCTATGGCTAAGTGAGGGTGCTAAAGCCACATAGTCCGATTGCCTGGTTCGTTGCGCTAAACACCTCCTTCAAAGACCAAATTTTTGGATCAAGAGTGTTTAGATTCCATCCCGAACACCCCCGTACTACGTACGTGGGGGCTGAAGCCGACGACTGGCCAACTCTTAGATTTAACAAAACAGCCGCACAGGAGGTAAAATTTTAAAAATCACAAGCATTATATTACATATCAGCTTTGTTTCACCATACAGGACAGGATAACATGAATGTATTCATTCAAAGATAACGTCCTTCGCACATTGCTCCGCCACAGTGCGGGATCCCTCCAGGACATCATCAAAATAATGTTCTGGTGTGCGATGCTCCTTGCCAGCGGGCGGCCCCTCGGTCGCGAGCTTGACGGCGTTCATCTTCGCCCACCGCACCTTGACGCGGGCGAAGGCCATCCGCGCACCCTCGATGCAGACCGACCGCTTGATGACGTCAAGCCAAGGGCAGGCATTGACCAACCACTTCACGAGCCCGAAGTACCTGCTGGGTATAGCTTCGGCAGGCCACAACCAGATTATTAAATCCTTCATGGCTAGTTCGGCCACCGTATGCAGTTCGACCAGCTATTTTAGCTTGTCGCTAAAGGGCACCAGATGTTCTGGCGCAAGGTATTGCGACCAGAACAGCTTCTCCGTCGAGCTCCCCTCTTCGGCTCGGAACAACTCTGCAGCGTCGGCTACACTGCGCGGCAAATCCGCAAATGCTCCTGGAGAACTCCAAAGCCGGGTTAGTAAGAGATACCTCTTCTTCACATATTTGCTCTGCATAATGAAGGCCCTACCCGCTGCAATCTACTTGGCCTCTTGAATCTCCTGGAGAACGCCCTGGGCTTCAACCCGGGCATCTTGTGCGCTTTGGCGAGCCTTGGCGAGTTCAGTCTCTTGATCAGCAATATTGCATTCCAAGGACTCGCATTTCTTCACGGCGTCCTGGAGCTCTTGCTGGACCTCACCGACCCTGGCCTCGTGCTTTTCGCGGGTGGCTTGTTCCTTGGCCGCTCTCTCCTCGGCCTCGGCCAATGCCTTCTTGAGGTCTCTACCTCGGTCGCCGCTCCTACAAATACCATGGCACTATAGTCAACATAAATCATCAATCCTTTCTGATATACAGCAGGTCATTACATACCTTGATTGTCTTCCAGCTGTTTTTTCACACGGTCGAGCTCTTCCTCAGTCCGCTCCAGACTCTACTTCAGTCCGGAGACCTCAGCAGCATGAGAGGTTGCAGCCAGCAACGACGCCTGCTTATTCACATAGACATGTCCAGTTAGTCTCCTGCGAAAGTTATTTGACCCTCTGTCCGGATTTTCTTTCCGAACACCGGAAAGAGTCTCAGGGACTACTGTCTACACTGTGCATTCTTCTTACACAATTACTCCGCTTACCTCAAAGCCTGTCAGCAGGCTGGTGCAGGCTTCGGTCAGTCCGCTCTTAACGAACCAAACCCTCTCAACCACCGTACCCATAAGGATACGGTGTTCCTCCACAATGGAAGCGTCTCGCAGCGCTTCCAGTAGATTATCTGGTGCCTCTGGATGGACAGAGGTCACCAGCGGAATAGGCGCACCTCCTCCCTTCGAAGGAGGCTGCTTGCTTGATTCCAGAGCCGTGTAGGTCTCCGGGATGGTATTCGGCTGGGGGCCGAATTGGATATGGCCCCCATCGCCAGTCTCCATGGGGATTTTCTCCCCCAGGTGTCCGGCGGCCGAGGGGTCACCCTCTGGCGGCACCCTGACGGCCTCCTGAACCTCTCCCTGGCCTGGGAAGGTCCTTTGGGAGAGCACCTCGGCGCCGCCCTTGGCCTTGGGAGAGTAAGCCACCGACGGTGGCTCGCTGGCCATCACCTTTGAATCCAGCGAGCCTCCCGATGAGGATCGCAGGGAGCTGTCGTGGGCTGGGCTGCAGTGCATGACTTAACATGTTAAAGCCATGGAATAAAGGATCCGGATACATGAGACATTTTTGAGTACTTACGATTCGGCCAGGGGCTTATCCTTGGGGCGCCACTCGGAGCTGCTATAGTGTCCCCCGCGGAGTTATCCGCAAGGGAAACCTTCCCCTTCTTGGACGCCTCTACCTCCAGATGCGTGGAGGCCATCCTTTTATTCCTTCCCCCCTTGGGGGGAGAGTTACTTTCTTCCTCCTCCTCCTCCTCCTCGTCGGCGGCAGGTGGGGAGTGGGCTTCGGCGTCTTCGGACGTCATGTCCGGAGTGCCCTTATGGCGGAGACCACCTCTGGTCCCCTTGACCTTCTTCTTGGCCTTCTTCTCCGGCACCTGATAGGGCGCCGGAACCAGCATCCTCGTTAGAAGCGGGATGGCTGGGTTTTCAGGCAGTGGAGCCGGACACTGAATCCGCTCCGCCTTCTTTGTCCAGCCCTGAAAGAACAAATAGGGAGGCTTAGATATCTTCCTTGAATAAGCAAGGGATACACCTTGAAATATGAAAAACTTATCGAACTGGCGGGATGGGCCAGGTCGTGCCCGCGGTCCTCTTCTTCGGCCACGACTCGTTGGACTTGAAAAGCACCTTCCAAATGTCTTCGTGCATAGTGCCGAAGAACTGCAGCAAGGTCTGGTGCTTGGCCGGATCGAACTCCCACAAATGGCAAATCCGGCTTTTGCATGGAAGGATCCGGCGAACTAGCATCACCTGGATCACATTGACAAGCTTGATGTTCTTGTCTACCATGCTCCGGATGCGCATCTGGAGCGCTGTCGACTCGTCCGACGAAGACCAGTCTAGGCCCTTCTCTAGCCAGGAAGTGAGCCGCATCGGGGCTCCGGACTGGAATTTGGGAGCCGCGGCTTAGGTGGCTTCGCGGGGCTCTGTGACATAGAACCACTGTTGTTGCCACCCTTTGACGGTTTCCACAATGGTACCCTTGGGCCATGTGACGTTGGGCATCTTGCTCACCATGGCGCCTCCGCACTCCGTGTGTTCGCCACCCACCACCTTTGGCTTTACATTAAAGATCTTTAGCCACAATCCGAAGTGGGGTGGGATGCGGAGTAAGGCCTCGCAAGCGACAATGAATGCCGAGATGTTGAGGAAGGAGTTGGGGGCCAGATCGTGGAAATCCACCCCGTAGTAGAACATGAGTCCGCGGACAAATGGGTGAAGAGGAAATCCCAATCCGTGGACGAAGTGAGGGATGAATACCACCATCTCATGGGGTTTTGGGGTGGGGATGATTGCTACCTCTTGAGCACTGTGTTGGTTTTCCCTTGAAGAGGAAAGGGTGATGCAGCAAAGTAGCGTAAGTATTTCCCTCAGTTTTTGAGAACCAAGGTATCAATCCAGTAGGAGGCTACGTGCGGGTCCCTCGCACCTACACAAAACAAATAAATCCTCGCAACCAACGCGATAAGGGGTTGTCAATCCCTTCACAGTCACTTACGAGAG
This sequence comes from Aegilops tauschii subsp. strangulata, assembly GCF_002575655.3. Taxonomy (NCBI): domain Eukaryota; kingdom Viridiplantae; phylum Streptophyta; class Magnoliopsida; order Poales; family Poaceae; genus Aegilops; species Aegilops tauschii. Next base: position 38,959,292 of record NC_053036.3, read on the forward strand.
TGAGATCTGATAGATATAATAGGATAACATTTTTGGTATTTTTGTGATAAAGATGCAAAGTAAAATAAGAGCAAAGTAAAAAGCAAAGGCAATAACAAAGTGTTGGAAGATTAATATGATGAAGATAGACCCGGGGGCCATAGGTTTCACTAGTGGCTTCTCTCAAGAGCATAAGTATTTTACGGTGGGTGAACGAATTACTGTTGAGCAATTGACAGAATTGAGCATAGTTATGAGAATATCTAGGTATGATCATGTATATAGGCATCACGTTCGAGACAAGTAGACCGACTCCTGCCTGCACCTACTACTATTACTCCACTCATCGACCGCTATCCAGCATGCATCTAGAGTATTAAGTTCATGAAAACAGAGTAACGCCTTAAGCAAGATGACATGATGTAGAGGGATAAATTCATGCAATATGATAAAAACCCCATCTTGTTATCCTCGATGGCAACAATACAATACGTGCCTTGCTGCCCCTGCTGTCATTGGGAAAGGACACCGCAAGATTGAACCCAAAGCTAAGCACTTCTCCCATTGCAAGAAAGATCAATCTAGTAGGCCAAACCAAACTGATAATTCGAAGAGACTTGCAAAGATAACCAATCATACATAAAAGAATTCAGAGAAGATTCAAATATTGTTCATAGATAAACTTGATCATAAACCCACAATTCATCAGTCTCAACAAACACACCACAAAAAGAAGATTACATCAAATAGATCTCCACGAGAGACGGGGGGAACATTGTATTGAGATCCAAAAAGAGAGAAGAAGCCATCTAGCTACTAACTATGGACCCGAAGGTCTGAGGTAAACTACTCACACTTCATCGGAGAGGCTATGGTGTTGATGTAGAAGCCCTCTGTGATGGGTGCCCCCTCCGGCGGAGCTCTGGAACAGGCCCCAAGATGGGATCTCGTGGGTACAGAAGGTTGCGGCGGTGGAATTAGGTTTTTGGCTCCGTATCTGATCGTTTGGGGGTACGTAGGTATATATAGGAGGAAGAAGTACGTCGGTGGAGCAACGTGGGGCCCATGAGGGTGGAGGGCACGCCCTGGGGGGGCGGGCGCGCCCCCCTACCTCGTGGCCTCCTGGAAGCATCTCTTACGTAGGGTCCAAGTCTCCTGGATCATGTTCGTTCCAAAAATCACGCTCCCGAAGGTTTCATTCCGTTTGGACTCCGTTTGATATTCTTTTTCTGCGAAACTCTGAAATAGGCAAAACAACAACAATTCTGGGCTGGGCCTTCGGTTAATAGGTTAGTCCCAAAAATAATATAAAAGTGGATAATAAAGCCCAATATTGTCCAAAAAGTAGATAATATAGCATGGAGCAATCAAAAATTATAGATACGTTGGAGACGTATCAATGATCTGCCCCTGGGCTGGAAGCCGGTGGGCGATTTCCGGGGCTAAGTACCCGGCCTCCCGGGGCTTGGTGATATCCTTCTCCTTGAAGGAGGAAACCATCCACTTTCCCTGCGCTCCGGACATGACTGGAGTACTTTCTTGAGACGGAAAGGATGAGAACTTGGGCGCTGGAGCTCGAGAATGGGTGGGCAGAGAGAGAGAGAAGGCGTGGGTAGAAAGGGGTGAATCCTTATCTCCATATAAAGGCAGCGAATATAAAGCCCAATATTGTCCAGAAAAGTAGATAATATAGCATGGAGCAATCAAAAATTATAGATATGTTGGAGAAGTATCAAGCATCCCCAAGCTTAATTCCTGCTCGTCCTCGAGTAGGTAAATGATAAAAACAGAATTTTTGATGCAGAGTGCTACTTGGCATAATTTCAATGCAATTCTTCTTAATTGTGGTATGAATATTCAGATCCGAAAGATTCAAGATAAAAGTTCATATTGACATAAAAATAATAATACTTCAAGCATACTAACTAAGCAATTATGTCCTCTCAAAATAACATGGCCAAAGAAAGTTCATCCCTACAAAATCATATAGTTTAGTCATGCTCCATTTTCGTCACACAAGAATGCTCTCATCATGCACAGCCCCGATGACAAGCCAAGCAATTGTTTCATACTTTAGTAATCTCAAACCTATAAACTTTCACGCAATATATGAGCGCGAGCCATGGACATAGCACTATGGGTGGAATAGAGTATGATGATGGGGGTTATGTGGAGAAGACAAAAAGGAGAAAGTCTCACATCAATGAGGCTAATCAATGAGCTATGGAGATGCCCATCGATTGATGTTAATGCAAGGAGTAGGGATTGCCATGCAACGGATGCACTACAGCTATAAATGTATGAAAGCTCAACAAAAGAAACTAAGTGGGTGTGCATCCAACTTGCTTGCTCACGAAGACCTAGGGCACTTGAGGAGGCCCATTGTTGGAATATACAAGCCAAGTTCTATAATGAAAAATTCCCACTAGTATATGAAAGTGATAAAACAAGAGACTCTCTATCATGAAGATTATGGTGCTACTTTGAAGCACAAGTGTGGCAAAGGATAGTAGCATTGTCCCTTCTCTCTTTTTCTCTCATTTTTTTGGGCCTTCTCTTTTTTATGGCCTTTCTCTCTCTCTTTTTTATTCCTCACTTGGGACAATGCTCTAGAAAATGATGATCATCACACTTCTATTTATTTACAACTCAATGATTACAACTTGATACTAGAACAAAGTATGACTCTATACGAATGCCTCCGGCGGTGTACCGGGATATGCAATGAATCAAGAGTGACATGTATGAAAGAATTATGAACGGTAGCTTTGCCACAAATACTATGTCAACTACATGATCATGCTAAGCAATATGGCAATGATGAATGAGTCATGATAAACGGAATGGTGGAAAGTTGCATGGCAATATATCTCGGAATGGCTATGGAAATGCCATAATAGGTAGGTATGGTGGCTGTTTTGAGGAAGATATAAGGAGGTTTATGTGTGAAAGAGCGTATCATATCACGGGGTTTGGATGCACCGGCGAAGTTTGCACCAACTCTCAATGTGAGAAAGGGCAATGCACAGTACCGAAGAGGCTAGCAATGATGGAAGGGTGAGAGTGCGTATAATCCATGGACTCAACATTAGTCATAAAGAACTCACATACTTATTGCAAAAATCTACAAGTCGTAAAAAACCAAGCACTACGCGCATGCTCCTAGGGGGATAGATTGGTAGGAAAAGACCATCGCTCGTCCCCGACCGCCACTCATAAGGAGGACAATCAAAGAACACCTCATGTTTCATATTTGTTACATAATGTTTACCATACGTGCATGCTACGGGACTTGCAAACTTCAACACAAGCATTTCTAAAATTCACAACTACTCAACTAGCACGACTTTGATATTATTACCTCCATATCTCAAAACAATCATCAAGCATCAAACTTCTCTTAGTATTCAACACACTCATAAGAAAGTTTTTACTAATCTTGAATACCTAGCATATTAGGATTATTTAAGCAAATTACCATGCTATTTAAGACTCTCAAAATAATCTAAGTGAAGCATGAGAGATCAATAGTTTCTACAAAACAAATCCACCACCGTGCTCTAAAAGATATAAGTGAAGTACTAGAGCAAAACTATATAACTCGAAAGATATAAGTGAAGCACATAGAGTATTCTAATAATTTCCAAATCATGTATGGCTCTCTCAAAAGGTGTGTACAGCAAGGATGAATGTGGTAAACTAAAAATCAAAGACTCAAATCATACAAGACGCTCCAAGCAAAACACATATCATGTGGTGAATAAAAATATAGCTCCAAGTAAAGTTACCGATGGAAGTAGACGAAAGAGGGGATGCCTTTCGGGGCATCCCCAAGCTTTCGCTTTTTGGTGTCCTTAGATTATCTTGGGGGTGCCATGGGCATCCCCAAGCTTAGGCTCTTGCCACTCCTTGTTCCATAATCCATCAAAATCTTTCACCCAAAACTTGAAAACTTCACAACACAAAATTCAACAGAAATCTCGTGAGCTCCGTTAGCGAAAGAAAACAAAAGACCACTTCAAGGTACTGTAATGAACTCATTCTTTATTTATATTGGTGTTAAACCTACTGTATTCCAACTTCTCTATGGTTTATAAACTATTTTACTAGCCATAGATTCATCAAAATAAGCTTACGTAGGGTCCAAGTCTCCTCGATCATGTTCGTTCCAAAAATCACGCTCCCGAAGGTTTCATTCCGTTTGGACTCCGTTTGATATTCTTTTTCTGCAAAACTCTGAAATAGGCAAAAAAACAGCAATTCTGGGTTGGGCCTCCGGTTAATAGGTTAGTCCCAAAAATAATATAAAAGTGGATAATAAAGCCCAATATTGTCCAAAAAAGTAGATAATATAGCATGGAGCAATCAAAAATTATAGATACGTTGGAGACGTATCAATGATCTGCCCCTGGGCTGGAAGCCGGTGGGCGATTTCCGGGGCTAAGTACCCGGCCTCCCGGGGCTTGGTGATATCCTTCTCCTTGAAGGAGGAAACCATCCACTTGCCCCGCGCTCCGGACATGACTGGAGTACTTTCTTGAGACGGAAAGGATGAGAACTTGGGTACTGGAGCTCGAGAATGGGTGGGCAGAGAGAGAAGGCGTGGGTAGAAAGGGGTGAATCCTTATCTCCTTATAAAGGCAGCGAATATCAAGCGCCTCCCCACTCGCCTTAAAACTCGCCTGTTTCCCAAGGGCCGTGCAGACGGCGCGGTTGGATTACCCACGCCCGTATTGATGAGAATCCCGTAATAAGGGGACATGATCTCTGCTTTGACAAGATGTGCCAATGAAACCGCATCTCAAAACATGGAGCGGCAGGCCGAAAAACGTTTCGAAATCATGACCGGGTGGTGACGTGGTGTCACGCTACAAAAAGTTGTCAGTAGATTGGACTCGTGAAATATTATACTCTCTGCGGTTGTGTGTGGTACTTGTTTTGCGGAGCCGGACACGTTCTTTGTGTTTGAAGGCTGTTTTGGAGTATTTGGAGGAGGAACCCGCCTTGCAATGCCGAAGACAATCTGTGCGCCGGACACCTCGTCATTGAAGCCTGGTTCAGGGGCTACTGAGGGAGTCCTGGACTAAGGGGTCCTCGGGCGTCCGGCCTATTGGACATGGGCCGGACTGATGGGCTGTGAAGATACAAAACCGAAGACTCTCACCCGTGTCCGGATGGGACTCTCCTTGGCGTGGAAGGCAAGCTTGGCGTCCGGATATGAAGATTCCTTTCTCTGTAACCGACTTTGTACAACCCTGGTCCCCTCCGGTGTCTATATAAACCGGAGGGTTTAGTCCATAGGGACAATCATAATCATACAGGCTAGACTTCTAGTTTTAGCCATTACGATCTCGTGGTAGATCAACTCTTGTAATACTCATATTCATCAAGATCAATCAAGCAGGAAGTAGGGTATTACCTCCATAGAGAGGGCCCGAACTTGGGTAAACATCGTGTCCCCTGTCTCCTGTTACCATCGACCTTAGACGCACAGTTCGGGACCCCCTACCCGAGATCCGCCGGTTTTGACACCGACACCAGCCAGTTGGGGTGTTTGATTTCTCTAATGAATTCGGCCTCAAGCGGCTTGGCTAGCTCTTCACCTATAGCTTGACGTTTGGGCTCCGAGAACCATCAGAGCGCTTGTTTGACAAGTTTCGAGCCTTTAATTATATGCAGGTTGTGCCCGGCTAGGTTGCGCGGGATTCCTGGCATGTCAGAGGCAAGCTAGGCGAAAATATCCCAATTTTCCCCAAGGAAATTACGCAGGGCTTTGTCAACCTCAGGTACCAGTTGTGCACCGATGGATGTCGTCTTGTTTGGGTTCGTTGGATGCACCTGAAATTTGACGATTTCAACGGCTGGTTTGAACGAAGTTGATTTGGATCTTTTGTCGAGGATGACATCGTCCCTGTCGACCGTGGCCCAAAGTGCTGTCAACTCCTCGGCCGTGAAGGTCTCGGCCAGTGACTCGAGGGCGAGTGATGGTGTTTTATTTTTGGCTCGTGGTGCTTTGTCAGGATTACTTGATATAGCGATCACCCCGTTCAGGCCCGACATCTTATGCTTCATGTACCTGTAATTTGGGATAGCATGGAATTTTGAAAAGGCGTCACGTCCCGGCAAGGTGTGGTAACAACTTTGGAAGGGTACAATGTGGAAGGTCAACTCCTCGGATCGGTAGTTCTCAAAAGTTCCGAAGACCACATCGAGGGTGATCTTTCCGTTGCATCGCGCCTCTTTTCCAAGGATTATTCTCTTAAATGTAGTATAACTCCGTTCGATGCGTGATTTATCGATTTGCATCTTGTCCAAGGTATCATCATAGATGAGGTTTAGACTGCTGCCACCGTTCATTAGGACCTTGCGGAGTCGACACCCACCTACGATGGGATCGAGGACCAGGGTGACCGGACATCGGTATAAGCCATACTTCGACCTATCCTGTTGTTCGAAGGTGATTGGTGTGTCTAACCACGAATCCGAGCTTGTGATATGGTAGACTTAGCTTAGCTCCTGAAGGGCTCTCTTCCTCTGGCCTTTTGAAGTGTAAGTTTCATAGATCATTAGGATCTTGTCTTCGTCCGAAGAAGTTGCCGGATACTTATGACTCTGCGTGTTCCCGACCAACGAGGGCTTCTACTTTCTTAGCCACCTGTTGCACCACCCAGCAGTCTCGAAGGCTGTGATTTGGGCTGGTGTTTAATAGGACAGAGTGGATTGGGCATGGCTTGTCCAGTAGATCATCGAGGGCTACTTTGGTTCCTGTGACAGGCTTCTTTCTTTTATATGATGGTTCAACTATCGCGGGGCGACGAAGGTTCTCCCCCTGGCACGTTTGCCTATCACGCTTTAGTCTTTCGGTGCAGATCGAGTCTGCTTTCTCCTTTTGAGCTAGTCACGCGTCCTCAATGGCGCAAAATTTTGACACCAGGTCCGATAACTCAGAGAAGGTCTGAACGTGACGTCGGGCAATGGCGTTTAAAATGCCTTCGTCTTTGCAATTAAGCTGAAAGGCTGCTAACATATCTGAATCATGACAATCTGGTATCTTATTCTTGATGAACAAGAACCTGGTCCAGAATTGTCGCATTGTTTCATCAGACTTTTGTTTTATGTAGATTAGATCCCAGACATGGGGGTGCCTGGATTACTCAGGCAATATCTGATGTGGGGGTGAGTGGGATCAAAAGATCGATTGCAGCGGCTCGTGGGCTTGAAGCCTCGGCTAGTTGGTCCCTTGAGGGGTGTGCCAATGACGAGCCGGCTAAATTAGTTTTGAGATCTGAGTTCTCAGCTCCTTTTGACAAGCTGACTTTACGGTCTTCCATTAAATGGTACTTCGGCACTTGATCCTCTTCTACACAGGGGTCTTTGGTCGAAGTGGGGGAAGAAGAGCGAGGCTTGGGAGTTGACTCCAGCTTATCACGCCTCCGCTCTTAATGGAGGACGTGCGATCTATTGATGGGAGATTCAGGTGGGGAGGCCATGCCGTGAAGGCTTTTCTCTTTAACCGATGCTTCCATTGATCTTTTTCGATCACATAGCGGGGCTCTCAATGAAATGACCAATGTCGGTACTAAAATCGGCATATCTCGGGTAGGGGGCCCCAAGCTATGGATCTCGGATCGATGGGAACATGAGACGAAGGGGACATTATTTACCCAGGTTCAGGCCCTCTCGAAGAGGTAAAGCCATACGTCCTGCTTTGCTTGTATTGATGATGATGTATCGAGTACATGCTTGATGAAAAATTGACACCGTCAACAGGTTCCAAGCTGACGACTGAAGACGACATGCAACTTAGATGGCCCAAGATGGGGCCAAGCTTAAAGACCAGTTCAGGGGCCCTTGAATAGTCGCCCACACACCTCTCTACGACCCCGTCTATTCGGCTATTCCTGTTCTACACGACGGACGGAGACGGACCGACGACGAGTAGAGGTTGACCTGGGCGCATGCCTGGCGGCTGTGGAGCCGTAGCGAATCCTTCCGATTTTAAAGGAACGGTTTGCATCATAACCTGCTTAATTATCCCTTCATTCATAATTAGATGAGATTGCTAACTGATTTGAAGATTGATAGACTTGTTAGGGCTCAAATTTTAAGGTCTGGGTGTGGGTAATTGGTCATTGGTGACGATCATGAGTTCATGAATGTTGTCTTTTGTCAAAATATTCGTTCTAAATAGTTAATGTTAACTTCAAAATTTTAATCATAAATTTCATAGATGAGGAGGTTTGTGGCTAACAGATCAAGCACTCCAAATGTGACTAAGATGTAATCAGAAACAAAGTAGAGCCACAACCATCACCTAGCGTTGCTAACGAGTTTAATCCAAATGAGATTGAGTGTGTTTCAGGAAACAGGCAGAAATTTGTGAGTATCCTCCTGATATCCAACATATACCAATATAATTTTTGGTTCAGAAGTTTGATGATATTTTATATGTTGTACATCCAAACACCCGACATCTGTTTCACCCTATGGCTCAAACTTGCCCAGACTCCAGAAAATTTCTGGCTTCGCCACTGGGTATGTGTTAGGGTATTTGTAGACAAACTTCATAAGTAGACAATCATTTTGTGTAGCTAGATTTATTATGCTATGACCACCAAATTCCTTAGGTTTGCAAACATATTTCCACACAATAAGGCATTTGGACCCAGTACATGATTCTTTTGTAGCCTAGGAAAGGTTCTCCTAATAGCATCCAAAGCTTTGATCATTTATTTGGAAGTTCAAGACTGACATAAAATATGTTGCAAGTGAGTCTAAAACTGAAGAAACTAGGACAAGTCTACTGGTATGCGACAACAATTTGGCACACCACCCAAGGAGATAGCTCATGCAATTTCTGATTATGGGCTGGAAGTTTATGCGGCGAGAGAGGTAGGACAAGGTAAGTTTGGGGGATGTTAGAGGTGGCACAAGCAAGGGTTTTGGCGATCGGGGCAACGATTTGCTATCAACATGTAATGAGACAAACATTCTCTTGCAAAGTTTTATGTTGAGCCTGGTGGAGGGAACAAAATCATCAAGGATATGTTTCAGTTGGAGAGTCGCGTTAGAGGAGGCATGAGCGATGATTAGGGGTTCGTCCATGTACTGAAGAACAAATGGAGGGAGAAAGGGGGTATACCGGATGGCACAAGCTATTCTTCGAGGGTTGGTCGCTTTTAGTATCATCTGTTGTAAGACATCAACTAAAATGATAAAGTGTAGGTGATAAAAGGATCACCCTGTGGTAGGTTGTTCTTGCAGGGGATCCAGTCACCAAGGGCGCTGTTTAGGAGGACAAAAGTTTTGCCACAAGTGAGAATGCCTTCTATCCAAGGGTAGAAGCGAGTGGGGAAGCCACGCTGGCACAAGATAAGAAGGAGGGAGTACCATGATATAGAATCAAATGCCTACCTAAAATCGAGTTTGAACACCATGGTCTTGGCTTTGCACTTGTGGCAGCAGTTCAGATAAATCGGCGATCCATCTGCTAGATAGAAATCTCGTTTGGCCACCATGGACTAGTAGGGGGATGTATTGTTTTAATCTATTCATTTGTAGCTTAGCGATGGCTTAATGGGATAATTTTGGATGGCTATAGGTCGGAACGCGTCAGTCGTGCGTGCCTCCTCTTTTGTAGACAGAAGGATCATGAATGAGCAGTTCAAACGTTCAGTAGCAGAAGTTGAGTTTGCAAAGTCTCAGAAAAGGGGGTGATAAGGTGTTTGAGACTAGGCCCGAAGTGTTTGTAGAATGCGGGGCCAAAGCCATCGATGCCAGGGTTGGCATTCAGGTTCATGTGGAGAGCGCTTCTTTGATCTCATCGACGGTGAAAGGCAGGTCGAGATGCCTGAGTTAGGGGATAGGTACATGGTAGATGTCAAGGAGATTAAAATTTTGGAAGCGGGGGTGCATGCCTAGCAAGTCTTGATATGCTTTTAAGAATGAGTGATTTGTGATCGTGTGAGAAGTAGTTTGTGCCTTGGTTGTGAAGCACATGGATCTTCCTAAAATGTTGGGAGGCCGAGACATGGAAAAACTTTGTATTCTTGTCATCGGAAATGGCACATCTAATTTTCGCCCATTGTTTTAAAAGGAGCATTCTATGGCAGATGGCTCTTTGAAGACCGAGCTTCACTACTTTTCGTTTGATCTTGAAAGTGGTGAGAGATCATTGTTCTTCTTTAGCATCAAGGAGGCTAATGACATGTTTGCAGCGCTCTCTCTTATGTGGGTTGGGCTTATGGATTTGGACCAACATTTTAGGCGGGAGCGGCATGTTTGAAGGGTGCGGGCCAGAATGGCAGAAGTAGACTTATGTGTGGGGCCATTGGATTGGCAGGCTTGGGCCACAATTTGGTGACAGGATGGGAGAAGGCCCAAAAATGTTCAAACCGAAATTGGCGGGAGCGAAGAATGGAGGTGGACAATGTGACTACGAGTGGCACATGATCAGAGGTGACACAAGATAGCTTGGTGAGGCTAGAGTTAGGGAAGGCGGAGTTCCATGCTAAGTTAAAAAGGTATGGTCGATGCGTTCATGAACCGGGGTTTCTCTGTTGTTTGTCATGCAAATTAGTTGTGTCGTTGTGATGGAAATTGGTGTTGTTCTTCTTATGTGGGTAACGAATGAGGTTAAAATCTCCTAGAACTAACTAGGGAATGTGATCGGGAGGGGCGGTGTTTCTAGTTCATTTAGGAACACCGATAGATTCTTGCAGAAGTATGATGTGTTGCTTAAGAGATATCAGAGAGGATTTCCTTGCATCTATCGGCATCACCCAAACCCCTTACATTATTCATTCATTGGAGGTTCTACTATTGGAGCTTTATCAAGAAATTAATCAAATTCTCTTTTTGTCTTGGTCCTGGAGGCAATGCTCGTGTTCTATCAAGCTTCTTTCGAACTCATAGGTCATAGCTCCAAAATGAGTAGCTGCTAGTTGAGGTACTATTTTCTCCTCTTATTCTTCATACTCCCTGCAATAAGGTTGACTCTTGAATCCCAGAAAATGGAAGATTCCTTTTTCTTGTCCAAACTTGAGTGAAAGGTTGCCCTTCTCCAATTATGTGGAAAGCCGTATTCGATGAAAATCCCATGTATGACTAGTCGGTGTTTACACCTGGTGGCGATACCCTCGCTCCAAGCTAGAGCTCCTCCAACAGGCTACGAAGAATGGGCCGGCGACCACACACTCGGGCTCAGGGAGGGAGAGGACTTCGACACTGGACTCCGCCGTCCGTCGCATGGGGCTTTGCCTAGCGGCCCCACCTTCGGCGACGTTTGGACGAAACGAGCATGAGAGGGAAGAAAACTTTATTCCACCCGTGCTTAGAGTCCAACACAATGGAGGCACCCCCTCAGTTTTTTCTTGAATTAGTAGAGTACTTGAAAAAAAGTGCGTTCATCACCCCAAAAAAAAGTGCGTTCACAGCAGCGGAGGGTCACGCTGTGTGTGCGCGTGTTTGCAGCAGAGAAAGAGAGGGGTCCGAGTCTGAGTGACCTGTTGACCTCCGCCATGGCCGTCCTCCCGACCCGAAATTAGTTTTTGTTTTCCTTCCTCGGTCCCCTGCCGTCCACATCTCTCCCTCCTCACTTCCTCCCCTGCTGCTGAGAGTGAGAAAAACCCTCGCTCCTTGCTTTCCCTCCTCTCCTCGTCCTCGTCGGCATCGCCCGCTGCCATCCGCGGAGGCCCTCGTCGTCGCGCTTGCGCATACCCGGCCGCCGACGATTAGGTAGGTAATCGCACTGTCTCCTCTGCTCTCCCGCATGCCTTGTGTTGAGGCAACAAAAAGCTCGCTCGCGTTTGATTTACGGCTTGACTGATGAACTTTGGGGCCGGCGAATCGATCCGGATTCAGAGTTGGATATCTCGGATCTATTTTTTTGATCGGCTAGGGTTTGGGGGAACTTGATTTTGGGTTGCTCCGTCACGCCGATCTGTATACATGGGCTCAATTTCTTTCTTCTACCGTTATTATAGGCTTTCCTTTAGCAGGACCCGTATGCACCAAAGGATTGGTATCTCTGTTGGTGTTGCTCTCCTTTTGGAAACATGTCGCTGCAGTGGAGAAGTGGGGAAATTTTTGTAGCAGAAAACAGTGAAAACATTTTTTGAGCAATTTTTTTTTGTGGGAAATGCTTTTATAGTGTTATCTTGTAGCTTGAATATTCAATGCATTCATTATTTCGTTATTGAATTAGAGTTTTCATATCTCTGTTCATTTGGACAGAAAGAAACACAAGTCTATTCTACATTTTGCCTGGGTTTCCTCCGATCTATCGGGCAACGGCCTTCTTAATTAGTGACACAAGGCAAAGCAGTGAAAGCTGTTCTATTTTTAGCCTCCTTTCCCTTTCTGTATTGAGCTGGAGCAAAATAGCTTCAAGAATCATATTGGTTGGTGGTTCCATCTTCCATGTAGCATTTATTTTTGAAGTTTGTACGATTATGGCCATAGTGGTAAGTATGTGCTGCCGAGTGAACTTCAGCTCGTTAGTATTTCCATTTTTGTTTGCGCCGGAATAACGTATATCTTGACTGATGAACTTTGGGGCAAATCCGGATTCAATCCGCTAGGGTTTGGGGCTGATGAACGCCGGAATACCACCGAGTTGGATATCTAGGATCTCCTTTTTTTTTTTTGAAAGAAAGGGGGTTGCCCCCCCCCCCCCCCCCCCCTGCCCCATTTTTATAGAATGAAGCAGAATCTAGGATCTCCATTTTTATTTGCTAGGGTTTCGGGTCTTGGAGGAACATGTGCCATTCCCCGCTGATTTTGGATTGCTACGTCACGCCGATTACTAGGCTCATAGCCATAGGCCAGTTTGTTCTGTCGTTAGTCTTTTAGCAGGACTCCTATGCACCAAAGGATTGGTATCTCCTTTGGGAAACGCTGGTGAACTTGAAGTCATTAGTCATTAGAAACTCTGTTGGCATGTTTTATTAACCACACTGCTTTGTGCAAAACATAAGTGCTTTTGATTCAGGCTTTTGTTGAATTTTTCTGCCAATTTGAAGGACACTGACGGTTACATCTATTACGGAATTTGTTCTGGTCCCTTATGCTTTAAGTTCGACTATGTTAGTTACTCTGTTTTGTGCCAAAAGTATATGCTGCTGAGCCAACAACGTCAGCTCTTTACTATTTCAGTTTTTTGTTTGTGCCGGAATAGCGCACATCTTAACTGATGAACTTTGGGCAAACCCGGATTGAATCTGGTAGGGTTTGGGGCTGATTAACGCCGGAATATCACTGAGCTGGATATCCAGGATCTTATTAGGGTTTCTGCCGATTTGTAGACATGGGCCCAATTTCTTTCTTCTTCCGCTAGGCTTTCTTTTAGAGGACTCCTATGCACCAAAGGAGGATTGGTATCTCTTTTGGTCTCCTTCGGGAAACATGCCGCTGCAGTGCGGAAGTGGGGAGAAGGGGGGAATTTTTGTAGCAGCAAACAGTGAAAACATTTTGTGAGCAAAGAAATGGGGGAAATACTTTTGCAGTGTTATCCTAGCTTGAATATTCAATGCATTCATTATTTCCTTGTTGAATTAGAGTTTACATTTCTCTGTTCATTTGGACAGAAACAAAGAAAAGTTGATTCTAGGTTTTGCCTGGGTTTCCTCTGATTAATCGCGGAACAACCTTCTTAATTAATGCCGCAAGGCAAAGCTTTTTGTCTTTGTTTCCTGAAAATATCAACAGTGAAAACTGCTCTATTTTTAGCCTCCTTTCCTTTTCTGTATTGAGATGGAGCAAAAGCAGTAAGAATCATATTGGTTTGTGGTTCCATGTAGCATTTATTTTTGAAGTTTGGACGACCGTAGTGGTAAGTATGTGCTGCTGAGGGAACGTCAGCTCGTTAGTATTTCCCTTTTTTGTTTGCGACGGAATAGCGTACATCTTGACTGATGAACTTTGGGGCAAATTCAGATTCAATCCACTGGGGTTTGGAGCTGATGAGCGCCGGAATACCACCGACTTGGACATCCAGAATATTATTTTTGATCGATCGGCTAGGGTTTGGGGCCTTGGGGGAACTTCCGCTGTTCCCTTTCGCCCGCTATTTTGGGTTGCTCCCTCACACTGATTACTAGGCTTGTAGCCATGGGCTCAGTTTCTTCTGTCATTAGTATTTTAGCAGGACTCCTATGCACCAAAGGATTGATACCTCCTTTGGCAAGCATGCCGCTGCAGTGTGAAAGTGGGCTTCAGATGTACAATGCTTTTTCTCTGTTATTGCGAAAAAGGGGGAACTTTTTGAGAAAAAGGGTTTTGTTACCTTTTTAGCTTGAATACTGAATGTGTTCCTTATGTTCCTATCAAATTAGAGTTTTTATTTATCTTTCCATTTGGACAGAAAGAAACAGCTGTTGATTCTAGGTTTTTCCCGGTTTTCCTCTGATTAATCAGGCAGCAACCTTCTTAATTAATGATACAAGCCAAAGCTTTTGCCTCTGTTTATTGGAAAATGCCAAGAGTGATACTGAGAACTATTCTATTTTTCCCTTTAGCTTCCTTTCCCTGTTTTGTATTGAGAAGGAGCCAAATAATAATAAGAATCATATTTTTGGTGGTTGCACATAGCATTTTTTTTTATGTTTGTATGATTATGAGCATAGTGGTAAGTTGAAAACAGACATTAATGAGACAAATTTTTACGCAGACAGTACCAAGCTCGTGCTCTCCTGCCTGTCATGATGATCATCTGTGGTAAGTATGAACTTTTGTTTTGTCCATTTATAAACTTTATCATTTTTTAAATCACACATGTACAACTGGACATGCTCAATATTTTCCTGGCCTAATTTACATGCTGGCTAAATTCTAAAGAATTTTATTTTCTATGCATCTGCTTATTTTTCACGAGTCATGACTACATAATATTATTCCACTGCCAAGATATTGCCTCGGACCTTCTGATATCAGTTAATAGCGTCATACCTTAATTACAAAAGCTCTCAGATTCAAGTATTTTTTGTATAAAGTGGTCAGTTACGTTTTCTTTTGAATCCTTCATTATGGTTTAGATCCTAGCTGGTTATGTTGTGATTGTTCACTTTACTTTTTTTCTTTGTATAATATGACATTGATTATAGTAAAAATATTTCACTAATCCGTGGCTTGCTTTATTAGCCACATTGCTTTATGCAGAAAATATGTGGTCTTGATTCAGGCTTTTGTTAAATATGTGCCTTATTTCTTTTACATTGCACATGCTATTTTTTGGATCTCAAAAGCTTATGGTTGGATGCGGTACAAAATAGAGAAGTTATATGTACTTTTGGTATCATTGAAACTTTATTTCAAGCTGTAAACATTGTGAATTGTTATGCTTCATAGTAGTAAATATATGAAGAAAAAGTTGTAAAACTTGTTAGAAAATATTTATTGTTGCAACTGTTTTTTGCATTTAATTCGTCTGCGTATGACATCTAGTATCCTTGTGGCCTTGCTTGCACTCCCTCCACTTGGGTTTATTAGGCCTATTAACCAAAACTCAAGGACAAACGATGCGTAATTTCAGAGAATAGCAACAACCAACGAAATCGCTGGCAGTTTTGCATGGAGCTGACTGCATGGTTCACTTTTGCATGCAACTAATCCAGCACTAGCTAGCATTTACAATGCGCAGCCAGTTGCCTGGTAAGTTTTTTGCATGCCACTAACAGGGCGCATGACCCAACCAATCAAGCGCACATCCAGCGGTGAGATCGAGGAAAGCAACTGTGTACATCTAGCGACCTTGAAAAATCATGTGGCTGCTGGCTCGTCGGACGTGTAAACCTGTACGGAGGTAGTAGTATCTTTATCTCTACTTTAGATGACAGAATCATTTATTTTACATCCATCGATTATCAGAATTGTTCACTCAACCTGCCTAACTTATAGAAACTAGTAAGAAGCAGCAGTAGCTGGCATGGTTGGTGATGAGGTTAAGTGCAAATGAATGTAGACGACAACGACTTTGCCAATGGAGGTGGGTTGCTTAATCGCTTTAGAGTTTTTATGGGAAGTTCACAGTGGAGCTTGAAGAACACAGGTCATTGATGAGTGGACTGCACAGGGACTACGACAAGAACTTGGAGTTTGGGGAGGTGTCTGTTCCAAGGCGATAGCTGACAACAATACCGCCTCATCATATACCGCCTATGGTAGGACTAGGGTTCCTACCGGGCCTCCGGCGTAGATTGTATGGACAAGGGGGAGGAGGACGAGGGCTGGAGCGGGCGCGCCGGCGATGAGACGCCGTCGCGGCTAGGGTTAGGTGCTCCTCCAGGTCGCCGGCCGTGAGCTGCTGCTGAAGAAGGACGGCGTCGTCGGCCGTCGCAGTGGCGCGGCGAATGTCGGCGAAGAGACCGAACGTCGGCCCAGAGCGGATGCACAGGGCCGCCCGGCGGACTCGTCGGTGGAGGAAGCAAGGTCGGAGTCGCGACGGGACAGCGCGTCGGCCACGATGTTAAGACGGCCCGGCCGATACTCGACGGAGAAGTCGAAGCCGAAGAGCTTGCTGATCCACTGGTGCTGCGGCACGGTCGACAACCGTTGGTCCAGCAAGAACTTCAGGCTATAGTGGTCCGTGCGAATGTGGAAGGACCGTCCCCACAAGTACGGCCGCCAATGACGAACGACATGTACAAGGCCAATTAGCTCCCGCTCGTATGCCGCCAGCTTAAGATGGCGTGGAGCAAAAGGCCGGCTGAAGAAAGCGAGGGGCCCATCGCCCTGATGAAGCACGGTGCCGAACCCGGCGCCCGAGGCGTCACAGTCCACCACGAACGGGCGGTCGAAGTCGGGCATCTGGAGGACGGGGCCCGTCGTGAGGGCCCCCTTGAGGGCCTCGAACGCCGTCGTCGCCTCGTCGTCCCAGGTGAAAGCGTCTCGGCGAAGCAACCGCGTGAGGGGCGCCGCGATGAGCCCGAACTCTCGGATAAATTTCCGGTAGTAGCCGGCGAGGCCGAGGAACCCATGGAGAGCCCGCGGCGAGTGAGGCGTCGGCCATGCAGAGACGGCCGCCACCTTGTCGGCGTCCATAGCCACCTCGTCGGCCGAGATGACATGGCCGAGGTAGGCGACGGTAGGTGTCCCGAACGAGCACTTCGAGCGCTTAAGGTGGAGGTGGTGCGCCCGAAGCTCGTTGAAGACGATGGCGACGTGCTGGAGGTGCTCGGCCCAGGTGGCGCTGTAGATAAGAATGTCATCAAAGAAAACAAGCACAAACCGCCGTAAGTAGGGTCGAAGGACGTCGTTCATCAGGGCCTGGAAAGTCGCCGGGGCGTTGGCGAGGCCGAAGGGCATCACCAAGAACTCGAAGTGGCCATGGTGGGTGCGAAACGCCGTCTTGGCGATGTCGTCTGGATGCATGCGCACCTGATGATAGCCCGACCGGAGATCGAGCTTGGTGAAGAAGCGCGCCCCATGGAGCTCATCCAAGAGCTCGTCGACCACCGGTATAGGGAACTTGTCCTTGAGCGTGAGCGCGTTGAGGGCGCGATAGTCGATGCAGAAACGCCACGTGTCGTCCGACTTACGGACGAGAAGCACCGGCGCGGAGAAGGGCGACGTGGAGATCCGGATGATGCCTGCCGCGAGCATAAGGGCACACTGTCGCTCCAGCTCATCCTTCTGTAGCTGAGGGTAGCGGTAGGGCCGAACCGCCACGGGGGTGGAGCCCGGTACGAGGTGAATATGATGGTCGTACACCCGGGCGGGTGGAAGACCCCGTGGCTCGTTGAAGAGGTCGATGTGCTGCTGCAGAAGGGGATCCAGCAGGGGGTGCTCGGCCTCCTGGGATGCGGCGGCCAGCTGGAGGTGTGGTACGGCTGGCGCGGCGCCCCCAAGGCCGTCCCACCGGATGCGGCGGCCCAGTCGCCAGAACGTCATCGAGAGTCCGTCGAAGTCCCACAGGATGGGCCCGAGGGTCCGGAGAAAATCCACCCCGAGGATGAAGTCGAAGCAGCCGAGGTCGATGCCTGCACATGTAATGGAGAAGTGCTCGCCACCGATGGAGATGGGAACGTCGCGGGCGAGCCCATGGCACCGGAGGCGATCGCCGTTTGCCACCGTGATCCGCAGGCGCTCCCCGCCCGTGGTCGGCAGTGCTAGCCGACGCATGGTCGCCGCGGGCAGGAAGTTATGGTTGGAGCCAGTATCCAGCAGGGCCACCAGCCGCTCGCCATGGACCGTCACCGGTAACAACATGGTCCGCTCGCCACGGATGCCGGCGAGAGCGTGGAGGGAGACGACGCACGCCGTCGCCATGGAATCCGCGGGCGTGTCCGCGGCCGCCGCGGTTGGTGGCTCGTCGGTCGAGTCGTCCGCCTCGGTGTAGTCGACCGTCTCCAAGTAAAATAGGCGGGGGCAGACATGGGTCGGCGTGTAGGGCTCATCACAGTTGAAGCAGAGGCCCTGACGGCGACGCTCCTGCTGCTCGGCCGGTGACAACCGACGGAAGGTCCGGGTGGTGGCCGGAGGTGCGGTCGTCGTGGCTGGAGGAAGCCGGCCCGGTGATGGTGGATTCGGCGCTGGTCGACTGGGATGGCGGCCGCCCCGGCCGGCCGGTTGCTGCAGCGCCTGAGCCCGCTGTTCGAAGGCCCGGGCGTAGTACATGGCCGTCTGGAGGTCGGGGGGATCCCGGAGCTCGACGTCCACGCGAATATGGTCCGGTAATCCGCCCACAAATAACTCGGCACGCTGAGTCGCGGAGACGCCCGGCGCATGGCATGCCAGGGCCTGGAAGCGGTCGGCGTAGTCCTGCACCGTGGATGTGAAAGGCAAGCGGCCGAGGGCTGCCAGTCGGCTCCCGCTGATAGGAGGCCCGAACCGGAGGAGACAAAGCTCCCGGAAGCGCTCCCATGGTGGCATGCCGCCCTTGTCCTGCTCGAGGGCGTAGTACCAAGTCTGCGCCGCGCCTCGGAGATGATAGGACGCGAGCCAGGTACGATCCGAAGCGAGCGTCCGCTGCCCTCGAAAGAACTGCTCGCGCTGGTTGAGCCAGTTAAGGGGGTCCTCCGTGCCGTCGTAAGTGGCGAAGTCCAGTTTGGCGAAGCGAGGGGGTGTCGGGCCACCGTGCCCGGGAGCTGCAGTCAACGGTAGTGCGTTTGCCGGGTCGGGGATCTCTGGGGCGTAGTTCGCCGAGCTGGAGGGACGGTCAAATCGGAGGGAGGGCATCGGGTGTTCCGGCGCCGTAGTATACACCGAGTCCGGAGACGAGCCGGCCGCCCACGCGGGAATCGGCGATGGCGAGAGCGGAAATTGCACCTGGTGAAGGGGCCGGCCAGTAGGTCGGGACGCGGGTGGTGGTGCTGTCGATGGCGGCGGCGCTTGGTGGTGCCGATGCACCGTCGCCTGCGTTGTGGGGGGCGGAGGTGGCGCTGGGAAGAACTGCTGAGGCGGGCCCCCCAGCGATGCGGTGGCGGTCGGCCACGCTGGCCAAGGCGTTCCCGCGGCCGGGTAGTGCGGCAGCAGGAGCGGCGGCGGAGGCGCCCCTCCGTAGGGCGCCTGGAAGGCCGGGGCGGGCCACTGTAGCGGCGGCGGCCCATAGGCGGTGGTGGCGGCGCTCGGCGGCGGGGGCTGGTTCCAGGCGAGGTAGAGGGTGATGCCCCGGACGGCTTGGACGAGCTCTCGCAGGGTGCCCGACACCTCCTCGGGCGTAAGGAGCGGGGGCGGATCCGCCGTGGTGGTGGTCGTCGCTGGCGCGGTGGTGGTGATGGTCCCGGACGTGATCGCCTTCATCGGCGAGGAGGTGGCCGGCGGCAGCGGTGGTGGGGCGGAGGTGGATGGCAGCGGCGGCGGTGATGGAGGAAGCGACATGATCGGCCTGGTGTCTCTGGATACCAAATTGGTAGGACTAGGGTTCCTACCGGGCCTCCGGCGTAGATTGTATGGACAAGGGGGAGGAGGACGAGGGCGGGAGCGGGCACGCCGGCGATGAGACGCCGTCGCGGCTAGGGTTAGGTGCGGCGGCTAGGGTTCCGGCTCCTTGGGGAGCCGGGCAACAGAAGATTATAATATCTTTATTGCTTGCCTCAAACGGTGTCTTACAACTAGTATTTATAACTTTAGCCTAAGATAACTTGCCTAATATAACTTGCCTAAGATAACTTATGGGTCAAGCCCCTAATACTAATGCCCGGTGGGCCTCTTTCTGGTATAGACCAAACCGGTCATAACAGCCTAATAGGATGTTGGTATCAGTGAAAAACGAGGTATTTAGGTTAATGGGGTTATTTGCAGTTGTATAGTCGTGGAAGTAATTTAAGCGGTTTTAGAGTTGAGGGTTTAAAACAGACTCAGCGGACAGTTAGAGACCAAAACTTCACTGTTCCCTTTTTCTAGCAAAAAGAATCAAGAAATGGGCATTACATCATTCAAGAAATACATGATTAAACAATGAAGAATCTGCAGTATAACTGAACTGGGAAAGAAGGTAGAGAGAAATCTGATGTATTACTAAAAAAGGCTTCTGCCCCGCTTTATACATAAAGCAACACAGCCAAACTGATATAAAGTTATGAGGAGAACCTCTTAGAAAGCAGATCAAAGGTAAAAAGCAAAAGTATAGGAGCAGCCACACCCTACCACAAAATGACCTAGACTACTGACAAGAAAAGTAATCGGGCCACCGTGGAAAACCGCTGGACCTCGATGCACCGCTCACACCAAGCTATCGTCGGGGAGAGCCCCCTGCCCTCCCACTCCGGAGCGAACAGCGCGATTCCTACTTGCGGATAGCGAGGACCATGAGTGGTGCCAACAAGGACCTGTGTAAAAGATGAGAAGGCAAGCGAGGCTGCCACACGCTAGAGTCAAAGAAGCCTCAAGATAGGATCCAAACTTGCCCGCCGATGATGACATGGCACGACCGGAAGGAACCTAGACTCCACGTCAATGCCTCAAGAGAGTGACGGCGCAACACGTCACTATCGCCGAGACCGAAGAGTGGTCAAGGGTTTTCACCTGGAGCTCTGGCGCAGGGAAAGGGACCACATGACGCCTTTAAGAGGGACGTGACACCCACGAGCATCGTCGTCGCCGATGCTGGTGTGCAAAGTTTTCGCTCAGAGCCTCTCACCCACGCCATAGGAGGAATCACGAGCACCAACCCACCCCAAGGGCCGGCCTGTCACCACCAAAAACAGACCTCCAGGGTAGGATAGCCACCACAGCCGAAGCACCACTAGTACCAAGATCACCCACCGCCACATCACTCGCCGCCCACACAACCAAAGAGTGCAACCACCACCGCCGCCAAGAAACCTGCTGAAAGGCAAACCAGATGGACCACCACCTGGAGCCGCCACCCCGACATCCAAGTAACCCAACACCCTAGCCTCACAGTTGGCCGACATGGATATGCCCGTCGGAGAAGACATGCCACGACCCCCTTCGGAGCCCCCCACCTATCAGCAACAAGACCAAGCAAGGCCAAAACGCCCGACGATGGGAACACACTACCCACGAGCGAAAGATGGCGACCATGGCCAACCATCCGGTTCAACAACCCCAGAACTATGCAGGGCCGGCGCGGGTACCTTGGGCAACCCGTCCCTAGCACAAGGTGGAGCAAGGTAGCCGTCGGTCCCCTGGCCCCAGGTGTGGCAAGGTACCCACCGGCGCCCCTGGCCATGACTACGTCGCGAGGTGGTCGGCATCCACGACCCCCATGGTTGCGACCCTGACTCGGACGGAGAGCCCCACCGGCCCCTAGGCCGAGGCAAGCTGCATGTCGATGAGCCCCCAGTCCAAGGCGAGGCACAACGCCGTCCCTCCTGGTCGCGAGCACCTCCTCTGCCCGAGGCGGCCAACTTTTGAGGCGCAATGGGAAAGCCTCACCGGCAGCAACCTATACTAGGGTTAGAAGGAGACGGGACTGCGAGACCGTCCCGCCGCCGCCAACCCACGCCGGGCCTTTGGCCGGCAGGGACGACCCGTGACGGCAAGAGGAGAGGGGAGAGAAGGTTGCGCCAGCGGCGAGGGGATTGGGAACTGCTTGAGTCACCCCTTGGGGACGACTTGGGGGCGGGGTGAGGAGCATTTTGAGATGGGTTTATAGGCAAGAGGAATCTGATGTATTAAGGGATTCCACTCACTGAAGTCAGTGACGAAGATCACAATTTCTTTTTCCTTTTGTAGCGGGTGGATCGATTTATAATCATGCTATGCTATTAGTTGTCATTGTCCTTTTTTCATCTCGAACACCTATCTAATTGCGTGTCGTTGTGCAGTAGGCGCCAAATAAGGCACATAGTACAATTTACCAACTGTGGAGCTTTAATTGTCCTTAATTTGTTTTTTGGCAAATTACCTTGAAATCAGTATTGTAGCCAACCTGTCGAAGGGTTCCTCCTCGAAACACAAAGGATAATGTTTGAAGGACAATAAAACAACTGGGAAAGATACAAAGAGAAGATGAAGAGAGGTTTAATCGGAATCTAGTGGAAAACCAAGTTGTTACTCTGCTGGGATTTTATCTGGAATCTGGGAAATTGAACCCTGCTGGGATTGCTCTCGGATCAGTTCAACACATATTTGTTGAAACTGATATGTCACATGTTTAGCCTATGGACTATCTAATGAAGTCTAAAACACATGCATTACATTTTGAGTGCTAATGGCCTTTCATGTTAGTAACAGTGGCTAAAAATTATGAGATTGCTGCCTTTTGAGTTAATTTTGTTATGTTAGGGTCGCAAGAAAGTGAGCATTGTTCTTTGGTTGCTTGTTAGGCATGTACAATCGTTGATAAGAGGGTCTTATCTTATACCTTGCATGTCATTTAGAGAGGACAAAACATATGATGCAGTGGATTATCTCTTAGTGCCATCTCTAGCAATTAATGTTTGCGTGCTCCTAAATTTGTGGGATGTTTAAAATTAAATTAGAACGTCTATAACTAAGAGATGACATCTTGTAAAATGGATATAATTGTCTTATCTTCCTTACTAAGAGATCATCTCTTAGCTGGAGAAGACATACCTTTTTTTTTTCTCATTTCTCTCTCTTCCAACTCAGCAATTATCCTAGGTGGCATTGCTAAGATAGCACCATTGTACACACCCTTATGTAGCAAAAAAGTTCATGCTGTTCTTCTGTTTTAGAATGTACTCATAAAATTTCTTGATCATAATTTTGTGTTTGTTTGGTGCAGGTTGACGAGTTACTTTCTTTGGTCTACTGCTTGCTCTTTGTTGTCTGGAAGTAGTATATCTCACTCCAGACTACCACCATGAATCTCCATAATAATTGTCAGCAAGAACAGCTATCGGGCTCAAATTCTGCAAGACCGCAAACATTTTGGACCATCTGTCCAGCTTGTGACACCAAATATCAGTACCACCATGCAAGTTCACAGAAAACTGTCCGCTGCCAAAGTTGCTCGAAGGCCTTTATAGCACATGTTTTAACTGACCAACCTGTTCCTTGTGGTCCAGAGCAATCTGTGTGGAAAAATGCAGGAGTATTTTCAGAAATTAGATTGCTTCAGAAGTTCAAACCTGGGCAGATCTGGGCTCTCTACAGTGACATAGATAAGTATCCCAATTGCTATGCCTTAATAGAGAAAGTTGAGCCGGAGAATAATGAAGTACGGACAAGATGGCTTGAAGTTTGTCCCGATGGAGAGTTGGAGAAAATATCTATAGAAGATCGAACTGTCGGGTGTGGAACCTATAAGGTTGGCAACACTGATGGTATTATGATTTACACTGACATGAAATCCTTTTCTCATCGTGTAAATGCGATATTCACTGGTAGAAGGAACTCTTATGAAATATATCCTAGGAAAGATGAAGTTTGGGCACTTCTGAAGGGATGGGATATCGGTTGGAGTTCAGATGCTCACAATCAAAAGAAATACAAGTATGAAGTTGTTCAGGTCCTCTCTGATTTCACAACTGGCACTAGCATCACCGTCATGCCGCTTGTCAAGATAAAAGTCTTTGTTAGCTTATTTATGCAGTCTAAAGAGGCTACTCCATATCTGATACGGCAGGATGATACAATATGGTTCTCGCATTGTATCCCGTACCGTTTGATGGGTGCAGCTGAAAGTGAAGGTATTCCAGAAGGAGCTCTCGAACTTGATCCTGCTGCGCTTCCCCTTAACTTGGAGCAGCCTCATGTTCGTGTTGTTTCAGAAAGCAGGTCGGTAAAGGGCTCGGAGTTTGATGCCGCATATGCTGGTTCGTCCAGAGGAAATAAGTCTCACAAGGAATCTGAAGGGGTTGGGAAGAGGCAGCATGCTACATGCATGAATGCAGGGATCTTTGCAAAGACATCGGTGGTAGAGAACAGAGACCATAACACTCCATCTACTGTAGAAGGTATGGATGCTGCTGAAGAATCTGACCACGTGCAAGCGAAAGTATTATGTCCTGAATTTTTTGACTTTGACCAACTTCGAGATGTAAGTCGGTTTAGACGCAACCAGATCTGGGCTGTCTATGATACTAAATGCTGTATACCAAGATTTTATGCTCGAATTACAAAGGTAACAAGGGCCCCAAAGTTTGAGGTACACTTTGTTTCGCTGGAATTTGATCCCAGAAATAAAGCAGAGGTGGCATGGTCACGTGGGGAACTGCCTGTTGCTTGTGGACATTTTATGCATGGAGCATCACACACAGCTAAAGAAACTAAGATCTTCTCCCAGATCATTTCCTATGAGAAAAGCAGGACAAGAGCCTCGTTTGAGATATATCCTAAGAAAGGTGAAGTTTGGGCCCTTTTCAAGGGATGGGACATTGGCTGGAGTTCGGACACTAAAAACCACACAGACTTTAAGTATGAAGTTGTTCAGGTTGTCTCTGATTTCACGACAAGCACTAGCATCATTGCCATGCCGCTCGTAAAAGTAAAAGGCTTTGTTAGCTTATTTACGGGGTTGGAAGAGGCAACCCCGTACGTGATACCGCAGGATAACACACTAAGGTTTTCACATTGTGTCCCTTACCGTTGGATGGAGGGGACTGAAAGAGATGGCATTCCAGAAGGAGCTGTTGAACTTGATCCTGATGCGCTTCCCCCTAACTTGGAAGATGCTTTTGCTTCTGTTGTTCCAGAAAGCAGTTACACTCAATTTGCTGTAGAAGGTACTGATGTTTATGCGGAATCTGATGATATCATCCAGGCAGAATTTGAATGTGCTGAATCTGAATTCCATGAATTTACTGAAATGAGATCGCTTAACAAGTTCGAACCTGGGCAAATCTGGGCTCTCTACAATGATATAGATAGGTTCCCCAATTACTATGCCGGCATAAGGAAAGTCGATCTCAAGAATAATAAAGTACAAGTGAGATGGCTTTATGTCTCTCCTCGGGGAGAGGAGGAGAAAAGATTGGTCAACGAAGATCGCCCTGTTGGCTGTGGAATCTTTACGGTTTTCGGTGAAAATGATGCTATTAAGACTTACACTGGTACAAAAGCATTTTCTCATCCTGTATGTAGTAGACCAACTGGTAGAGAGAAAGAATTTGAAATTATTCCTCTTCCTCGTGAGATCTGGGCCGTTTACAAGGACTGGAGGGCTGGATGGACTGCGCGCGATTTTAAAAATTGTGACTATGAATTGGTGGAGATATTAACCCATACGGACTCGTCCATACAAGTTAAGCTGTTGAGAAAGGTGGATGGTCACAGGACAGTATTTAGAAGAGAGCCATCTGTGGAAACGATATGTAAGGATGAGTACTTAAAGTTCTCTCACCAGATCCCTCGCTTCCATCTGACAAATGAAAAAGGAGGCAAGCTTCTAGGCTGTTTGGAGCTTGATCCTTTCTCGGTGCCAGAGAGGTTTCTCGGCATTGATTCAGTGTGAGATAACCCTGTTCATGGTGGCTCTTTGGATGGCTCTCTTTTCGAAGGAATTACAAGACTGAAGGTTGTGCGGAAGTTGATCAAACCGTGTTTCATGCTGCCCGTAGTTCTCCATGTTCCAATGATGTTATGATGTGCTTGTTTACTCTTCCTGCAGCCGGTGCCTCTAAAATCTAGTTAGAGGCCTGACATTTGTTGCAGCTGTTGTTATTTTTTACTTTTGGTCTGGTTATTGAACTGACACTCTTCCTTCGCTCGTAGTTTATAACCTGTAGTAGTATGATTTAACTGTGATGGATTCTGGATGGGATCTGCCTACCTCAACTTGTTTGAGACTAAAGGCTTTGTTGTTGTTGTTGTTGTTGTGCACATCATCATTTTTGTGTGGCTCATTGTGCATGTCATTGATGGTACAAACAATTCATGTGTGAGATCACTATTGATGGAGTAGCACCCTGCACAACCAAACCATGTGGGTTTTTCATTTTACTGTAATCACATTTTCTCCAAGTTCTTCAAAAAAGTTTGGGGGACAGCGTTCATGAAATTTAGTAACTCGGTAGAATCTGGGAAACACTGGTACCTCATGAGTACGATAAACCTGGTGAGGAAAAATATTATGTGTCGATTCATGACATTTTTTTTCACTCTTTTGTTTTGCCTAGCAGAGAATCTGTATGCTGTTGTGAGCCTGCAAATGTTGAATTCTGAGGACTGTGAATCTGTGATGTCTTCGCACTTAAAAAAAAAACCTTTTTCTAATTCTCTAGGTTCTGTTTCTCCTTCGCCAGGACATTCCTGAAAGAAATGCCTGTGTTACAATGCTGTCATGCGGGGCAAGAAAATTAAGCTCAGCAGGCAATTGAGGCATGGCTGTGCTTTCGAAGCTGAATCTTATTAACTTCACTTATGGTGGTGCTTACGCATTTTTTTACGGGGTCCAAGAAAGATACAACATGGTCCTCCAGCAGCGATGAGTATGTTTCACCGACGGATGCTGCCGCCAAAGACGAGAACGACGGAGTATGAGGACGGCGTGGGATTGCCGGAGCGTCCGGAATTGGCATTTCAGAGGTTCTTTTGTTTTTTCACTTCATCCTAATTTTGCAGAGTCCGGGTGTGTGCTCATTGTGTTTATATCCTTTTGATGCTTCATTTTGAGTTAATAAAATACACTATTTGTCCGAAAACAACAAATGGAGGAGAAGAAAGGAGAAAGTTATGAACTTGCAGAGCATACAAAACATATGTGGACATTTAATCTTTATGAAGAATGAAAGATTAGTTCATTAAAAAGAGATGCCAAAAAAACTTATTTCTCTAGATATAATGAGTGGATATGTCACGAGCAATTGAAAGACATGGCACCCCTATCCTTGACATGCATACAAGATGAATGCTTGGTGGTTGGCGCTGGCAATTTGTGCGAGGGAAAGTGGACACTAGTAGATGGATATGCTCATATGCATATATATATATGAGTACCATTTAAGAATTTCCTCATCATTGGACTTAGTTCATGTACATACAATATTTGTGTGATTTGAATTGTTAGTTTGTGTAAGCGTCTCTACCCTCATACAAAGGGCCGCGTGGTGTTTATATTGATTGGGAGAGACCCATCTCTCATAGGTTACAACCGAAGAGATATTACAGGAGGGATAAGAGAGAATAACAAGAAAAGAATCCTACTCCTATAGCAACCACCTTGGCGCAAAAGGCAGCCTAGGCGTGACACAATTACATGTTTAACACCTTTCCTTAATCATAACTTAGCTAAGTTAAGATTACGCTTGAACTCTTCAAACTGTCTTGTAGGCAAAGCTTTTGTGAACCCATCTGCAACTTGATCCTTGGAGTGAACAAAGCGAATTTCCAATTCTTTGTTTGCAACTCTTTCTCGAACAAAATGATAGTCAATTTCAATGTGTTTTGTTCTTGCATGAAAAACAGGATTCACAGATAAATATGTGGCACCAAGATTATCACACCAGAGACAAGAGGGTTGTGTATGACGTTTTCCAAGTTCTCTGGGCATGGATTTGACCCAAATGATTTCTGATGTTGCATTTGCTAAAGCCTTGTATTCTGCCTCAGTACTTGACCGTGAGATTGTGGCCTGTTTTCTTGCACACCATGAGATGAGGTTAGGTCCAAAGAAAACAGCAAAACCACCTGTTGAGCGTCTGTCATCTAGGCACCCTGCCCAATCAGAATAAGAGAAAGCAATAACAAGAGTGGACGGTGACTTGTTGAATGTCAGACCAATACTCAAAGTGTCCTTCACATATCTCAATATGCGTTTTGCAGCAGTCCAATGTGCAGTGGTAGGGGCATGAAGGAATTGACAAACGTTGTTTACAGCAAAGGAAATATCAGGCCTTGTAAGGGTTAAGTACTGAAGTGCTCCTACCATGCTTCTGTACCTGGTGCTGTCATCTTGGCTCAAAGGTTCACCTCCTTCAAGACATAAGTTTTCTGTACTAGACAATGGTGTGGGTGAGGATTTGCACCCTTGCATGCCAACCTTGCTCAGGAGATCATCTGCATACTTATCCTGAGAGAGATGAAGACCACCTTCCCTGTTTCTCTTGACCTCAATACCAAGAAAGAAGTGCAAGTCTCCCAAATCCTTGAGAGCAAAGTCTGCATTCAAGTCTTTTAACAAGGCTGTTACTCCTGCACTGGATGAACTTGTAACAATAATATCATCAACATAAATAAGCACAAATATGGATATATGTGACTTATTACAGATAAACAGAGATGTGTCAGACTTTGAAGGCACAAAACCAAGTGACTGAAGTTTTGCACTTAGCCGTGAGTACCAAGCTCGAGGGGTTGTTTCAATCCATAAAGAGACCTGTCAAGCTTGCACACATATGGGGGTTTGTTCTTGTCTTCAAAACCAGGAGGTTGACGCATGTACACTTCCTCTTCCAGAACATCATGAAGGAGCGCGTTCTGTACATCTAGTTGTCTGAGGCTCCATCCTCTGGACGCAGCGATGGACAAAACAAGATGGATAGTTGCAGCTTTAACGACATGACTAAATGTATCCTCATAATCAATACCGTACCTCTGCTTGAAGCCTTTTGCAACAAGTCTAGCTTTATAACGATCTATTGTGCCATCTGATTTCTTCTTTATCCTGAATACCCATTTGCAATCAATCAAATTTTTACCTCGGTGCGGAGGAACTAGATGCCATGTTCTGTTTTTCTGCAAGGCTTAAAATTCTTCTTCCATTGACTTTTTCCAACATGAATCTTTGCATGCTTCTTGAAACGTACGAGGTTCACCTGTGGAACATGTCAAACCAAATTTAACTTTGTAATTTGTGTGTTGAATTACCCCTGATCGAAGGCGTGTGCGTGGTGCATCAGGAATGGATGCAACTGCTGCTGGCACAGAGGATCCTGTGATCTGCTGCAGCGGATCCGAAATAGATTCCCCCGCCAGATCTTATGTGGCAGGCGCTGGTGAAGACGCGGGCGAGGGTGGCGCAGAAGATCCATGCGGGGCCGCCGCCGGATCGGGATTGGATCCCGCGCCCGCCTCTGGTTGGTGCAGGCGCCTGGTGTAGACCCGCGGTTCCACACTGAACCGCTCGGTCGGGTGGTCCACAGAAGCCGACGCGCGCATGGGGGAGAGCTGGCCCTCAGCCCACCGCGTGTCATCTCCAGGTTGGCGAGGCGCGCGTGGCGTGGACGGCTGGCCCGCGGGCGCGGGGTCCGGGGAGGCGGTGCCACCCAGAACCTGGCGCGGCGACAAATCTGACGAGGGAGATCCCGAGGGGGATTCGATGGCAGGGTTGTTGCACCATGGGGGTCACATAAAATACTGCTCGTTTGACCTATTTTCTTCATGATTTTGCACAAATTTTTTTCTGTTGCTTCAACATCCGACCCTGCAGTACCAGAAGACTCAAGTTCAAGGTTAGGAGGGTTAGTCATGTGATCACAATTATCGTCCCGTGATGTAAAGAGGTCAAATGAGGAGGAAGAAGTAGGATTTCCTTTCGAAGGAGGGCACCGGCATTAGGATGAAGTGTGGCGAAAGGAAAAACCGTCTCATCAAAAACGACATCCCTCGAGATATAGACGCGTCCCGTGGATACGTCAAGACACTTGACACCCTTGTGCTGGGCACTATAGCCAAGAAACACACATTGTGTGGAACGGAACATAAGTTTTCGATTATTGTAGGGACGGAGATTGGGCCGGCATGCACACCCAAAAACACGGAGAGACTTGTAATCTGGTCTAACTTGGAGAAGTCGTTGCATGGGAGTATCATTATTAATGACACGACTAGGAAGCATATTAATGAGATGGACAGCGGTGTGGAACGCTTCGTCCCAAAACTTTAAGGGCATAGATGCACCCGCAAGAAGAGCGAGGCCTACGTCCACAATATGCCTATGCTTGCGTTCAGCGGAGCCATTCTGTTGGTGCACATGGGGGCAAGAAACATGATGGAAAATGCCAAGCGTCTGAAAAAACGAGTTTAGTTTCTCGTACTCGCCACCCCAGTCAGACTAGACGACAATTATTTTGCGATCAAACTTGCATTCAAGTGCTTGGAAATTCTTAAATACTTGGAAAACATCAGAACGACGTTTGAGAAGATAAATCCAAGTGAATTTGCTGAAATCATCGATGAAGCTAACATAGTAAGTATGTCTACCAACCGAGGAAGGGGCAGGACCCATACATCAGAAAAAATATGCTGGAGCGGCTTGGTAGAAATACTAGTAGAAATATGATATGGCAATTGATGAGACTTTGCCTTTTGACAAGAATCACAAACAGTTTCGATACTACACTCACCAACACATGGGAGCTTATTATTTCTAAGCACTTGTTGCACGACATAAAAAGATGGATGTCCTAGTCTAGCATGCCACCTGTCCGGGGAGATTTTGATGACACCAAAAACTTGTTTATTGAAGCTCCTGAACTCGGGAAAAAGGGGGTAGAGTCCATGCACGCATCCACCGCGATAGAGAATTCTCCGTGTGACCCGATCCTTGATAAAAAAGAAATAGGGATGAAATTCAAGAAAAACTTTGTTGTCAAGAGCAATGCGATGTACTGAAAGAAGATTTTTGGCAGTTTGGGGAACATGCAAGATGTTTTTAAGATGAATATCACGATGAGGGGTTGCAATAATTGAATGACCTACATGAGCTATCTCCATACCTTCTCCATTTGCATTGTGAACTTCTTGCCTGGGGTACTTGTCGTGCATGGTCAGCTTGTCCAGCTCATGAGTGATGTGCTTGGAGGCGCCGGAGTCAGCGTACTAGTTGGTGTCCACACCATAGGACGTGTTTGCGGCGGCTGCAACCTTCTTGCGTTGGGAATTGTTTTCGGCATAACGCCAGTCACAATGCTTCGCAATATGATTATCTTTCTTGCAAATTTGGCACTTGTTAAAGTATTCATCATAACCTTGGAAAGGGCGGCGATTGTTGTTATTGTTGCGGCCCTGGGAGTTGTTGTTGCCGCGCTGGTTGTAGTGGCCGCCGCCGCCACCGCCGCCGGTCTGGAAGTGGCCACCACCACTGCCACCACCATGCGGATAGGGAGCGCCGCCATCGCCACCGCCATTCTGGAAGCGGGCGCCGCCACTGCCACCTGGACCGCCACGATAGCCCCCACCACCACCACCCTTGGGAGGGTTCTGGGAGGTTTTGGGAGGCCTGCGACCTCGATAGGCGGCGTTTGCAGAAGATTTGAAGGCGCCGGGACCAGTTCCTTGGAACAGCTCGACGCGCTGATCGAAGTTGGAGATCATGCCAAAGAGCTCATCGGTGGAGACAGGATCAGTTCGCACATCGAGAGCAGAGATGATGGGCTGGTATTTCATGTCGAGACCGGCGATGATGAAGGAGATGAGTTCATCTTTGCCGATGGGTTTTCCTGTTGTCGCGAGTTCATCAGACAGCGCCCGCATCTGCCCAAAATAGGTGGCAGCGTTGAGGGAACCCTTCTGGGCATTGGAGAGGGCAATACGCCAGTTGTTGATGCGAGACTTGGATTGAGCTGAGAACATGTTTGCCAGGGCAGACCAGATGGCGTGAGAAGTCTCGAGGGAAGCAACTTGCACCAGGACTTCTTTGGAAAGGTTACGGAGCAAGTAGGCTACGATATGTTGATCTTGAATGAGCCATGGGGTATGGGCGGGGTTCGGATCAATCTGATCCTTCCCGTCTGAGGATTTGGTGGTGATGGTTTTAGGTGGCTCGGGTAGGGTTTCATCAAGGTACCCATATAGCCCTGCTCCCGTGATCTGGGAGCGAGCTTGTGCTTGCCAGAGGATGTAGTTGGTACGTGTGAGAGGCTCGGAGATGGTGTTGTTCAGGCCGGTGCAGAGGAGTTGGCTGCAGGAGGAGGACATGGCGCCGGAGTTGGGAGGATGGGAAGGGTGTGGGCGAAAAAAATTTGGTGTGGGCGATAGGATGGAGATGATGATCGCTAGATGAGGAAGAGGGAGGCTCTGATTACCATGTTAGTTTGTGTAAGCGTCTCTACCCTCATATAGAGGGCCGCGTGGTGTTTATATTGATTGGGAGAGACCCATCTCTCATAGGTTCCAACCGAAGAGATATTACAGGAGGTTTTACAGGAGGGATAAGAGAGAATAACAAGAAAAGAATCCTACTCCTATAACAACCACCTTGGCGCACAAGGCAGCCTAGGCGTGACACAATTACATGTTTAACATGAATATCTGAAACATTGGAGGAAACCAAGAGTTGGAAAACACACAATGCACTTTGGTTGCCACTGGTTACACATTCGAGCCCGCCTTCCTTTTGCTTGAATGTACTGTAGTAACCAAGGAGCTTAAAGGATTTCTTACGGGCTAGAGCCTAGAGGAATTCTCACACAAGCTAAAGCATCAAATTACTTTTTCCTAGTGCGAAAGGGTCGCCCAATGCTGAACTGGGAGCAGGGCTTCCATATAATCAATGGGATCACACAAAGGCTTCTCTACTTGCACAAGCCCTCTCGCTTGAGAGTAATACAGACCTGAAAGCCAGTAACATTTTACTGGACCATGAGATGAACACCAAGATTTGCGACTTTGTTTATGTTCTGGTTTTAAGCTTGAATGTGCGTATGTGACCGAAGCATCACGACCAGGATCGTGGGCAAACATTAAGTGCTTCCAATTAAAATTCTAACTTTCACAAGTATGTTTTGCTGATGGATTCTGAATGCATTCAGATTCTCTTATTTGTTTGACACAAAGCTTGCATATATGTTCTGTGTAAAATTCAGAACTTCGCATGCTACGGCCTGCGCACAGGCAAGAACAGGACATGTCATGTATAATTATGACTTGCATACATATATGCTTCTAATACATTGCATGATTTTCAATTGCATACATACAACATGCATATTTTTTTCCTTCCAAACTACTTTGTTGAAATTCTAGTAGCTTAGCTGCATTAGATTGTTCATGTCCTGCTCCTGTCCTTTTCGATGCATTAATCTCAGCTCCCAGCAAGTCAGCACGTATGATCACAGTCCATAATTAAATCCCAGCATCGAGCATACAATCTTTGCATCTGCTGATCTCGACAGATTTCGCGAGAATTCTGGTACTCAAGCATGTTTAGTAGCCTGACAAACTACACCATGAATAAGTTGTTCTGGTCTTCAGTGTATGTCTATAAAAGAAAGATTGAATCGGTCCCTCCTGCGTGTGAGGGTTTTGCGTGAGTGGCGATCCCGAGGCGACGTTGTTGTGTATGAAAAAGGGTTTTCGTTTCGCCTTGATGGCATGGCTGCATATCTGGATCTGGAAAACTTGTATGAATCTATGGGAAGTTCCAATGTGCTATCACCCTTTTTTTAAAAGCTTCGTACAACTCTATCATAAGGCCTTTTCGCTTTACTGATGCCACAGTTCTTCCTGGTATGTGCAGGCCAGGAATTAAAGATTCTAAACACATGAAGCAGCACAACTAAAAACATGATCAATAGCTCTCAGGAAGCCACAGTTCTTCCTGGTATGTGCAGGCCAGGAGTACAAAATTGTTCAGCCATTGGACACAACATTCTCAGCAGTTCTGAATCCAGAATGGAGCAAGTTTAGCTAGCAGAAGAAACAGAGAGTTTTCTGAACCTATATCTATCTACCCATAGGCAGAAGTAGGCGCCCAGTTCTATTGTCGTCCAGGCAGCGAAACTTGTGGACATGTGAACTTTCAGGACCCCTGCTCCGATCTTCCTCTACTCCGCGTGGACATCCGGGTGTCGCAGCTCATTGTAGGCTGAATTAGCAGAAATTATGAGCCAATTAGGCAGCAGACCAACAATTAATAACAAGACCAAGAAGGAAAAAAAAGTTGAACAATATAATTGTATTCACAGGTTAGAGAATTAGTATGTTCTTCTCTGCAAAGGTGAAATGAGATGACTCAACTTGATTTGGCTTTTTAGCTTCCATAATTTCTACCAGCGGCAGATGTTATGAAATGCACCGACTGAATTATCTGAATCAAGGACAGAAATGTGCAACTAGTTTTATCCAACTACTTTTACCTTTGTACAGGACAACAACAGTTTCCTAGCACTCGACGAAAGTAAGACCCCAAATATCATGTTCATAAAGCAAAAGCAGATGAACAATTCAAATCTCAGAGTCTTGCAATTTAGACCAAGATGTGCAGAAACGAGATTTATGTAGTATTGTTGGAAACCTGAATTTCGTGAGTAAAATGGGCTAAATCAAACGGGTATCACCATCTTCTCTGTTAAGGCTGAAAGGAGGTGAATCAACTGATTTGGGGTTCCAATTTCAGATCCACTTTTACAAGATTTCAACAGTTGCATATACCTAACAGTTTCAGACTTCAACAGATTCAGTTAACTGTTTTCAGACTAGAACAATTTCAGTAACCTTTTTGTCAGACTGTAACAGCTTCAGTAAGACAACTAGATTAGCACCCCCACTAAAGTAAACCCAAAATAGCATCTGCACCAAAATCTGAACAAAGACTATCATCAAATTTGTATGAATCTGTGGGAAGTTCCAGCGTGCTATCATCAATTTTTTAAAAGCTCTGCACAATTCTATCATAAGGCCTTTTCACTTTGCTCATGGCCACAGTTCTTCCTTGTATATGCAGGCCAGGAATTAAGAAGTTACACAAAAGGCAGCATAAGTAAAAAACACTATCAATAGCTACCAGGAAAAACATTATCAAGGCAGCACAACTAAAAACACTAAAATTTGCATTTGTATGCGAAAATGCATAGTATAAAAAATGAATGCAGGACCTAGCTCATTGTCAAAGCCACTGCATTTTCCAATGACGCGGAATGCATAATCTAAAAATATTGCAGGATCGTCTATGAAGCATTTTCATCCAACTACTTTTACCTTTTTCCAAGTCATAACAAAACGAATCTTAATATCCTTTTTCCAAGCATTATCGAGTTAGAAAATAAAAAGAATAACAAGACCAATATTACAGCTCATGTACAAAACCTGAATAAAGCTCATGTGCAGAGACGAAATTTATTTAGTATTGTTGGCTAAATCAAACGCGAGTAAAATTGGCTAAATCAAACGCGAGTAAAAAGAATAACATATCATATTTTACTTACCTACAAGATTACAGCAGGTGCAGACAATTCCCAACACCTAGCAGTTTCAGACTTCAACAGATTCAGTTAACTATTTTTCAGACTACAACAATTTCAGCGAACTGTTTTAACACCTAACAGTTTCAGACTTCAACAGATTCAGACTAGAGCAATTTCAGTAAGACAAGTAGATTAACACCCCACTCAATTAAACCCCAAAATATCATGGTCATGCAGCAAATAGCATCTATCAGCTGCACCAAAATCTGAACAAAATTCAACCATTAGGAGATACTTAGGAAGTTGGGGGCATGGAGAGAGGCTCTCACCAGGGGTGTCGGCCCGGAAGACGACAATCTCGAGGGTGTCGCCATAGCCTCCGTCGGGCAGGTCGACGACGAGCGGGGTCAGCCTCCCGTGGCGGCCCGCTCGAACGCACATGGCGATGTTCCGGTGGTACACGCCGGCGCCGAGGAGGAACCCCAGGTCGTCCCTCAGGCGAAACGCGGACCTGCCCCTGAACCAGATCTGGCGCCAGCCTTCGTTCCCGGGGTCCTCGGGGTAGTGCCCGTCGTCGAGCGCCCGCACGAACCGGATCAGCCGCCCCGGCTCCAGGTAGAGGACCCCACGGAGGTATCTGTATGGGGGATTCTGCAGTTAAAACGCAAAGCCAAATCATGGTCATGTTCAGGAGATCAAGAAATGCTCGAGAATTCGCTGAATCGCCGAAAGCAATTCAAGAATAGGTATCAAGAAGCCGGTCGGTCATGGCGAACTCACTACTCACCGGCGGTGGGGCAGGAAGGGCAGGCATGTCCTCTCTGGCGGGGATGGACTCGACGACCCAGTAGTACATCATGGAGCTGACGCTGTTGTCGACGCTGACGCCGACGTTCCAGCGGACGTACCTGCCGTTGGAGCGGAGGTAGAGGCCGCCGACGTTGCGCAGCAGGACGACGTCGTCTGCGAAGCCCGACCCCACGGCCCGCCACGTGATGGCCTCCAGCTCCGACTGGTTGTAGTCGCGAAGCTCCGCGCGGAGGCCGTGGTGGCCGAGCCTCGCCGGCGTGGCCGTGGCGGCGAGGTAGCGGCCGTAGGCGGCGCTGTAGAGGAGCAGGTACGGGCCGTCGTCACCGTTGTAGATGTGCACCGCCCACGCCGCGTTCATGGAGACGCGGACCTGGCTGAGGGTGACGCTCTCCCCGTCCTCGGCGGCATGGATGTAGTTGCGCCGCACGCGGCTCCGCAGCCGCACGTGGTGCCCGTCCTGGAAGCGGTCCATCGGTCGCCGGCGCCGGAGGGCGGATGCGGTGGGCTGCTGCGCGGTGGGGAGGGTTCTTGGTTCGTTGGGGACTCCGGCGAGGAAAGCTGAAAGCTGTTGGTCGGGGCGGTTACGTTGGGCGCCAAGGCGGAGGTATTTCAAGGTGCTCTCACACTATCGCCGCCGTCCCGGGCTTTCTTTAGGCCCAGCCCACAAGTCGTCTCTGTTCCTCCTCCCGCACAGGCCCGCACGAGTCCCTTCCGTTTCCCGGCCCACCGAACAGACGTGCAGTGTCGGCCTCTGGCACGGCGAAGCAACGGCCCCGGCGAGGCGAGGCGACGGCGAGGAGCGAGCGAACAACCATCAGATCTACCGAAACTGCTATAGAGTTTTTTCTGTTCATTTTGAGATGTGTCATTGATGCTTTGACAATTTGGTTGTAGCAAGTGCTTGTGTCGGCTATAGAGTTTTTTCTGTTCTTTTTGAGATGCAATTGGTTGCTTCTTCATTCAAGGTTCTCAGTTGAATCCAAGTTCATCACATCGCGAATACACAAAGGTGACACATGAAACCAGGTCTTAAACAATTTATTCAAACAGCCCTAGGTAGTGTTTTGTTGTGTTGTACCCTATGCTGGTGTTTGTTAGTCTCATCCCATTTCAATTACTCTACTCTTTCATGTTTCACTTTGCCTTGTGTAAGTAAACTGTGTGATGCGCAAATTGTTTCAAAATTGTATGAAGTGGAGCTATCTTTTCCCGCCATGGTCTTCACACCCCAAAACCATCCTTGTTTTGGCACCACGGTTTAACAACATCATTGCAACGATTGTCATGTGGCGCACATTGATGGTGTCAATGTTGTCATGGTGTCTAGTGCTCTTGTTTTGCCATTTCCATGCTTTCGGTCATCTTCCTTGGTGGCTTTTCAAGAGAAAGCGGCCCGGTCAACACCGGGGAACAATTTGTTGTATCCTAGCATTGCTACCCAAAGAAAGTCCCAACAGTCTTATGGTCCCAGGGTGGGTTACTCATGCAAACTACTCGAAACAGTTTACTTAAATCCTACCAATGCAATGCAGGAACGCCGATGTGCTAAAGCTTGGGGGTAGAGACATGTTGTCTTGGATTGATGTATCGTTTGGCCTTCACATCATTGTTTTTCTTTTCTTTTTCTGTGTTTCCTTAATTTTATGTACTTTGCTTAGTTAATCATTAAAGTCTTATTGTGCTTGTGGTCATCGGAGGTGTTAGAATAAATTCGAGGCACACCGTCGATCATCCGAGGACCAAGCAATCACACGAGCACGACACCGAGATTTGTTAACGAGGTTCACCGATATGGCTACATCCCCGGGGCTTGACTACGGGCGCTCCTCCCCGTGACACCGTCACAATACCGCACCCCGGCCACCCAGGCGCCGGCACATGCCGCCGGCTCCCCCTTGCGCGCCTGTGCTATTATGTTGGCATAGGTTACATCGTGTGTCTAGCCTCGCTATATATGAGAGGCCTAGGATACAAGTGTCCTACTGGACACAACTTCATATCCTATCTAAACACAATACAACTGCAAGTCCAACTGTAACCTACCTTGTACACTATATTCGACACAACTCTAACAAACTCCACCTTGGCGAATATTCTCCACCACCTTGAATTCGTCCATGTGTCAAACGTCCATGTACATTGGACTTGAGCTTATCCCATGAGTACCGCTGCTACTCCAAAGACTCCATATGACTCCACCTACAACTTGTAGTCCCTCCTTTTCTTGACCATAGTCAACACTCGAGCAGAATTAAGTTCCTTATTACTCTAGTTTGTGCTCCCAACTTCCAGAGTATCCATCCAATGCCATCACACACCGATCACTGACCTGCGTGAAATTGAACAACTCATATATTGGGTGTCACACATAAGAGTTACCTGAACTCAACATCACCGCTCCTTTCTTGACCGCCTGTCTAAAACTTGAAGGAATTTCACCATTGCTTGTAGTCATCCCGAGTCAAATTCGCAGTTGTCTCACCACATGTATGGCCACCAGAGCCCTGGCCCGTCTCCATGTCCCATGCATCGCACGCCTCGCCGCTATTACTGCGTCGAGCCTCCGCTGTCCCGGTCGAGTCTCAAGGGTCGCGAACCCACACCACTCAACCCCCATTGCAGAGTACCACCGATCATCACCGACCGATGACGAGTTTCATGCTTCCATCAGACCACTGGGCTCCGGTCCGAACTGCATGTCACTCGCTTTTTCCGCACTGAATAGGCTTTGATTCTCTGGATCCTTACACCGTAGCCCCTCAATCCAGCACCGAGTGAAGTCCTCCAGACTCCAGCTCCACCTTCAACATGACTCTATGGTAGATGATCAGTCCACCCTCGCGCCCCATCGATTTCAAGCTCTCATGTGCGCACCGTCTTGAATCAACCCCGCGCCATAGTCTTGTCGAAGCCACACAGGCCCTCGGGGCCTGCACCACGTGTTTCCACTCCCAGAAGTCGGTCACCATCAGCATCACACTCCTACGTCGTCAGCGCCGATTTCACCACCGTCTTCTGTACCAACCGACTCGCGTCGATCCGTCAGACTGCCTAGTCCAACCCAGCCGAACTCGTTCGACTGTACGACACACTCGAGGCTCCCAAATCGTCTTCCGCGAATCTCCATCCATCACCTGATAATTCCATCTTAGCTGACATGACTTCCCGCAACAACTTCAAGCATCCTTGTTGCACCAACAAATTTTTCACTCTTGTCTGCCATAACTCAAGGTTGTCAGTCCCATCAAACTTCTTCACCAAAAACCTGGTACCCGATGGCGCCATAGTTCTTTGTATGGCTGACCCTGCAAAAAATTATCCGAGCTTTCCTCACGTGATGTCCAAATACACAAGCACCCTCATGTACTAGTAGCAATTCCAACCAAAAGAAAATCTTAGTAATCACGTGATGGCTCCCTTGCACAACCCCCAATGAATGCTAATTGCTTTGTCTCTGCCCTGAGCTCCTGCTTTCCAACGGATTATGCCTTGCGATTTTTTTCTATTCGCCAGTTGATTTGCGTGCCTATCTCAATGTCACTTGGAGACTCCGTCTCCTTTTGGTCCAAAACAAATCCCGCGTACACTTCCTGTAGTTCCAGCATGTTCACGTCCCTTGGACTGCCTTCACGCGCGTACACTTCCTGGTTGCAGACCCGCCTGTGTCCGCCTCAGCCCGCACATGAGGCCGCTTCCGCTCCTGCGGCCACGCCCGCATACGGACTCGCCAGATCGATTTCGATATGATCTGCCATCATGGGGACCTTCACGAACACGCCTCTTGCTACACATTACTTTATGCGCGATGATCTCC
Source organism: Aegilops tauschii subsp. strangulata (assembly GCF_002575655.3). Taxonomy (NCBI): domain Eukaryota; kingdom Viridiplantae; phylum Streptophyta; class Magnoliopsida; order Poales; family Poaceae; genus Aegilops; species Aegilops tauschii. The sequence goes on from NC_053036.3 coordinate 38,999,327, forward strand.
GATCGCTGTCGCACGTCGGTGCCTCCACAGCCGCCGGTCTCATCGCTCTCCTCTAAATCAACTTCCACAACCTCCGAACAACCTGGCTCTGATACCACTTGTTAGAATAAATCCGAGGCATACCATCGATCATCCGAGGACCAAGCAATCACACGAGCACGACACCGAGATTTGTTAACGAGGTTCACCGAGATGGCTACATCCCGGGGCTTGACTACAGGCGCTCCTCCCCGTGACACCGTCACAATACCGCACCCCGGCCACCCGGGCGTCGGCACATGCCGCCGGCTCCCCCTTGCGCGCCTGTGCTATTATGTTGGCATAGGTTACATCGTGTGTCTAGCCTCGCTATATATGAGAGGCCTAGGATACAAGTGTCCTACTGGACACAACTCCATATCCTATCTAAACACAATACAACTGCAAGTCTAACTGTAACCTACCTTGTACACTATATTCGACACAACTCTAACAGGAGGCACCACCGCTTGTTTCGGGTTAAGAGTTTTTGCACATGTCAAAGATGCTTCTCTTGCTTGTTTCGGGTTAAGAGTTGGGTCGATGTTGAAGATTATCATGCATGAAAATAATTATTCTAAGAATTATTTTTGGTGAGGTCAACGAACAACACCGAGGGCACAAAGAGGGGCTAGAGGAGGGTCTCCAACTGTCTACAGATATTGCAATGCTCAAGCCCGCCAAAATTCAGTCTGCGCCGATGTCATCTGAAAAGAAAATAAACCCACGGTAACAAGGTTACAGCGAGGAAAGCTGTTGGTTGGGGCGGTTATGCTGGGCGCCAAGGCGAGGTATTTCAAGCTACCGGGCATTTTCTTTCGGCGCGAGGTGGGCTCGTGGGCCGTTTCCTCGGCCCAGTCTACCGCCGTCTCTCTATTCAATCCTTTTCCGCACAAGCCTGCACGAGTTTTACTAAAAAAAGGCCTGCAGGAGTCCCTTCCCCGAACATCTCAAAGAAAAAAATATCCCTTCCTGAACAGACACGCAGCGGCAGCCAGCAACACCGCTCCTTCCCTTCCCCGTGAGTCTTTCACTGCACTGTGCCCCAGCACGCCAGCACGGCTAAGCGACGGCTGGCGGCATAGCTCACCCTCCTTGCCCTGCCTCTCCGTAAAATACATCAAAAAACACAAGCTACTCATCGCCTCATCAGCGACAATTTTCATTTTAAGAAAACGAAGACATACTCTAAGAATGTACCATCTCAACCTAATTTTTTGAATCCTAGTCGATCTCTAATCGCTAGTGCCAAAGGGGGAACGGGGATCATGGCCTCGCAGGAGCACCAACAAGCTTATGAACATGGCATCATGATGAAATTAAGTTAGGAGGGGGATCAAATGAACCCGGGGTCTTTATAAAAGGGGAATTCTACCGACCTTGCATATTACAGAGGAATATGTTGAGAATCAATAACTGGCCAAACTCCCATCAGGTCAGTTGTCGGCATTGTCCTAAGCTTTGCTCGTTCAGTCATTGCACATTTGCGATTGATTGGACAACGAGGAAGCAATGACATCACTTCAGTAACCTGGGTTGAGGCCCTGATATGTGTGGACCTTATGATGGAACCCTTGCACATGCTCGAGAGCAGTCCCGAACATCGTCATTGTCGATAGGAATAGGTCACGCTCCAAGAGTTGGTGATCAATGGTATTTATAAAACATCCTTGTGACATGCTTTGTTGAGTGTATGGCATCCTTCAGTATAAGGTCATCATGAACAATCCCCACTAACATTATGTCTCAACGTATAACCATCAACACCTAAGTGAGAGGAGAAGCATGGATTCAATGAGCTAACAGTTGATGTGGCACACACGCACACACGCGGTCGGCGGGATGACCCCCGGGTAGGCAACGGAACCCGCATTCTTTTTCAAAATATCGGGTCAGCCGAAGCCCCTCAATCCGGCTGGCTAGCTTGCCGGCTAGGCACGGCAGCCCGGCCCGGTCAGCTGGTCGCAAGCTGGCCACAGGGACAGCAGCCGATCCCTCCGGACGTATGACAAGACGACTCCCCACAATGGGGCCAGCATGGCTATAGCGCTCCCCCCTTTGCGCCGGCCAAAGCAGGCGTGGCTACAGTGCGCTCCGCACCGCTGACCGAGGCGGGCAGCGTGGCACTGTAGAGTTGTACCTGTCGCCCCGCGGTGTGGGACAGGATGGGCCACAGTGTCATGCAGCCGGCCGAATCCGTGCCCGACGGCCCCGGCACGGCCCGCGCCCGGCGGACCCGGCGACCTGGCGGCCCCCACCGTCGGTCCTAGACAATGACACCAGGGCCTCGCGCCCATGCAGCTTTACCTTTGTATCCCTAGGGGATCGCCCTGTAGGAACCCCCCCCCCCCCCCCCCCCCACGAGGAGCCCTCCATGCAGAGGGTCGATCCCCTGCTAGAACACCCACCCACAGGAGAGGCAAGAACTGAGGCCTAGCCCTTTCTTCCTCCTCCGCCCTAACAGCTCCAGGAGCACCATTGTAACCATAGTGCATATCATCCCAATTCGGCAGGAGTAGGGATGTTACCTCCCACGGGGGCCCCCAAACCTGGGTACGCCTTGTGCCCTGCACTTGCGTGTGCTAACCTCGCTCCCGGAACCCACTGGCGTCCTCACGTAGCCCCCCACTTTTAGCCATCTTATGGCATCTGCCGTGAGATCACCACGACAATTGTCGCCCACCGTGGGGCGGATCGCGGTGCCGAGCGGAGTCAAGTTCCGGACGAGGCCTTTCACCAGCTCCGGCGAGCGCATCGTGCACGGGTTGACATCACATCAGTAACCTAGGTCGAGGCCCTGATATGTGTGGACCTTATGCGATGGAACCCTTGCACATGCTCAAGAGCAGTCCTGAACATCGTCAATGTCGATAAGAATAGGTCACTCTACAAGAGTCGATGGTCAAAGGTATTTATAAAACATAATTTTGACATGCTTTGTTGAGTGTATGGCATCGTTCTCTATAAGGTCATCATCAACAATCCCCACTAACATTATGTCTCAACTTATAACCATCAACACCTAAGTGAGAGGAGAAGCATGGATTCAATGAGCTAACGGTTGGTATGGCACGCGCGCGCGCTCACACACACACTAGGATTATAATTATGTTCAATATTGTTTATACCTAAAAAATGAACAAAATTTTAATTATGTTCAATGTTGTTTGAACTTCACTACTGCAGGATGCTGCTAACGCGACACTACAATCAGAGACCCTTCGACGAAACTGTGTGCGATGCAATAATCGTAAACGGTAGTGTAAAAAAACGTCAAAAAAGGTGCAAAACATTTGCAATGGAGGATGCATCAAACACGGTTCAGATTTTAGTTGCGTGTGCGATGCAGGGCATACGGTTCAGTTCAATTAACTGTTTGCAATGAGGAGGAACAAAAGAAACGGGCAACCAGATGAAGGTGTGTATGATATACAGCATACGGTTCACTCGGATGAACTGTTTGTGATTAGGCAATATAAAAGAAACGGTCAGCCAGATCAAGGTGTGTGCGATATACGGCATGCGGTTCACTCGGATGAACTGTTTCTGTTGAGACAAGAGAACAGAAACGGTTCAATATAACAAGATGTATGTGATACGCGACAAACAGGTCTGTAATTAGAAATGTGTGCGAAGACCGATAATAGCACAGACGGTTGCTGCTAATAAGACGCGTGTGTTGTGCGATGCGATTGCATACAGAACAACAACATATATATTTACACACTTATAAGGACATGGTTGCATAACCAAATTAAACATCCACTTACATAGGTGGCTACTACAACCATGTCATTCGCACACACCAAAGTAAACTACTCTCTTCATTTTTGTATACAAGGCCACAAACTCATATTACAGGTACCAAGGTAAAAATCAATGCTATGTTTAAGTCAATGTTGCAAGCTAGCTTGTCACATTGTTTGTCGTGTTAATTAATGTGCTTTTTCTCTCCCATGCACAACAAGCCAACCCTCTTACTCCTCATTGGTTGATTAATGTTGGGAATGCAAACTAACTTTCTTACTCCCGCATGCACACAAGGGATATTAATGTCCTCGGGTGCTAGTACGAGGCAAATGCCATCAATTTTGCCTCAATTAATGTTAGTGGCCTTGTATAGTTGCAAATTATAATTTTTATAGTGGCCTTGTATACAAACATGGAGGGAGTATTACATGCATAATTACATAGGTGGCTACTACACACATGACATTTCCACACACCAATAAAGTAAACTATATATTACATGCATGATTAACTAGCATAAACGATCATCTGATCATCATCTACTTCTTGTGACGCTTGCTCTGCTTGTGGCTCGATCCGGGCTCATCGATTTGGGTAACGAGGCACTTCCTCATGTCAATGATCCGCCTGTGCATCTCGTAGCATGTGTACACGCTCTTGGCCGCGAACCTGAGGTGAGGTTCATCCAGTTGCTCCATCCAGGCCCTGTGCCAGGATACGAGACTTGTTCTCTGGGCATCCTGCTTCATCTTTTCGTAGTAGGGGTCGATGATGGCCGAGGCGAGTTCGACCAGGGAGTCCTTCGTGCTGCCCCAGACCCTGTAGTGGTCACAGATTTCGACAAGGTTCTTGCAGGCCAAGCCCGTAACACTGAGCGCTTTTACATCGTCGGTGGTTTCCATCGTGGTGAACTTGTAGTCGGTGCTGTTGACAAACCTGTTGAAACGGTCGCAAGGCTCTGTGGGCAAGCAGTAGTTGTAGATGAGGACATGATGGCGCAAGCACAACTGGGCGACGGCAACTTTCTGATCTATACTGGGATGACCGGCGGTGTACTGGAGGTCGATGCCGACCAGCTTGTACTTGTCTCGAGCAAGCAACTGCCCAACGCTGTTGATGTAGTCGTCCACTGATACGTCTCCAACGTATCAATAATTTTTGATTGTTCCATGCTATTATATTATCTGTTTTACATATTTAATGGGCTTTACTAAGCACTTTTATATTATTTTTGGGACTAACCTACTAACCCAAGGCCCAGTGCAAATTGCTGTTTTTTTTGCCTATTTTAGTGTTTCGTAGAAAAGGAATATCAAACGGAGTCCAAACGGAATAAAACCTTCGGGAGCGTAATTGTTGAAACAAACGTGATCCTGAGGACTTGGAGTGGACGTCAAGAAATCAACGAGGAGGCCAAGATGCAGGAAGGCGCGCCTGCCCCCCTGGGCACGCCCCCCACCCTCGTGGGGCCCTCGCAGCTCCACTGACCTACTTCTTCCTCCTATATATACCCATATACCCCGAAACCATCGAGGAGCACCACGAAACCCTATTTCCACCGCCCCAACCTTCTGTACCCGTGATATCCCATCTTGGGGCCTTTCCCGGTGCTCCGCCGGAGGGGGAATCGATCATGGAGGGCTTCTACATCAACACCATGGCCTCTCCGATGATGTGTGAGTAGTTTACCACAGACCTTCGGGTCCATAGTTATTAGCTAGATGGCTTCTTCTCTCTCTTTGGATCTCAATACAAAGTTCTCCTTGATCTTCTTGGAGATCTATTCGATGTAACTCTTTTTTGCGGTGTGTTTGTCGAGATCCGATGAATTGTGGGTTTATGATCAAGATTATTTATGAACAATATTTGAATCTCCTGTGAATTCTTTTATGTATGATTTGTTATCTTTGCAAGTCTCTTCGAATTATCAGTTTGGTTTGGCCTACTAGATTGATCTTTCTTGCAATGGGAGAAGTGCTTAGCTTTGGGTTCAATCTTGCGTTGCTCGATCCCAGACAACATGTATTGTATTGTTACCATCGAGGATAAAAAGATGGGGTTTATATCATATTGTTTGAGTTTATCCCTCTACATCATGTCATCTTGCCTAATGCGTTACTCTGTTCTTATGAACTTAATACTCTAGATGCATGCTGGATAGCAGTCGATGTGTGGAGTAATAGTAGTAGATGCAGGCAGGAGTCGGTCTACTTGTCACGGGCGTGATGCCTATATACATGATCATGCCAAGATATTCTCATAATTATGCACTTTTCTATCAATTGCTTGACAGTAATTTGTTCACCCACCTTAATACTTATGCTATCTTGAGAGAAGCCACTAGTGAAACCTATGGCCCTGGGTCTATTTTCCATCATATTAATCTTCCGTCAACTAGCTATTTCTATCGCCGTTTATTTTGCAATCTTTACTTTTAATCTTTATCATAAAAATACCAAAAAAATTATCTGATCATCTCTATCAGATCTTACTTCTGCAAGTGGCAGGAGTCGGTCTACTTGGTTGCAAGGTTCTTATTTGTTTGTGTAGGTACGAGGGACTTGTGTGTGGCCTCCTACTGGATTGATACCTTAGTTCTCAAAAACTGAGGGAAATACTTACGCTACTTTGCTGCATCGCCCTTTCCTCTTCAAGGGAAAACCAACGCATGCTCAAGAGGTAGCAAGAAGGATTTCTGGCGCCGTTGCCTGGGAGTCTACGCACAAGTCAAGACATACCAAGTACCCATCACAAACTCTTCTCCCTCGCATTACATTATTTGCCATTTGCCTCTCGTTTTCCTCTCCCCCACTTCACCTTTGCCATTTTCTTCGCCCTCCTTCCGTTCGATCTTGTGTTACCATGTGCCTTCTTCTTGCTTGCATCTTCGCTTGCTAAAAGTTTATGGATCCTCATCCCCTTGCTAATCTTTTTAAGAGATCCAATTATGATGAACCAATTTCTAGTGATTTGAGTGCACTAGATTATCTTTATGAGGTTTTGCTTGAAATTCGTGAATCTGAAAATTGTGATGAAGATATTTATGAAGAGATTCACGATAGCTCCTTGAATAAAAAGCATGATTGCAATGATTTTACTATACATTCTCTTGATGTCAATTGTGCTAATAATATGCAAAACCCTAAGCTTGGGGATGCTAGTTTTGCTATGTCTACTACTTGTTGCAATGATCATGATTGTGGTGATTCTTTTTATGATCTTGAAAATTTATTTAAGCCCCATGATGGATATGAGATTGATAATAGTGTTTGCAATATTATTGAAAGTGGGTTTGGAAGAGTGTCAACTTTAGATCCCACATATTTGGAGAATGTTCAATCTATTGAAATTTTTGATAAATGTGGGTTTGGAGAGGTCATGACTTTATTTTATGATAATCCCACTATTTTGGAAGAGTGTCAACTTCGCATGCATGTGGATCATGTTGAGAATATGTTATGTGATAGCTATTTTGTTGAATTTGCTTATGATCCCATATGCAATTATTATGAGAGAGGAAAATATGGTTGTATAAATTTTCATGTTACAAAATTACCTCTCGTTATGTTGAGATTGCTATTGTTTCTTTCTTCTTCCTTGCATATGCTAGATCTTGCTTGCCTTGCTAATTTGTTTTCCTATAAAATTCCTATTCATAGCAAGTATGTTAGACTTATATGTGTTTGTCACATGTTTATGATGCTCTCTTTGTGCTTCAATTCTTGTCTTTCATGTGAGCATCATTAAAATTATGAATGCCTTTTTTTCGATAAAGGACATTTCATTGAGTAGATATATCGAGGTGATACAACCGCATCGAAAGAAAGCCCGGCCTCTGCATAGCTAGATGCACACAGCCAAAAAAGTCCAGAGTACCCTAAAAGCAAAAAATAATTTGATACAATGCCAATCAAAAAAACATGTCCAGCCTAAGGAGTGGCATATCCTATCCGTAGGTCACACCGCCATCCATGGGGGTAGAAAACCTCCCTGGCCGTATGCTCCAGCCGTGTAGACGCCATCATAAAAAGGTCTCTATCCTCCGGCCTCTGCAGGATAGACCAAGTACGGAGCCATCGTGTACACACATGAATAACCTGCATAGGAGATGAGACACATTTGTTATTAAAAATCACATCATTCCTGGTAAGCCACAGTGCCCGGCATAAGGCCGCCGCTCCCACAAGAATATGTGCAGAAAATTGTTTATCAATACCCCGCAACCAGTTGCCGAACATGTTCCGTGCACTACGTGGTGGGTATAGATTCGAAGCTACTTGAACTATGGCCCAAACTGCCCGAGCGAACTTGCACTCAAAAAATAAGTGTTTAATAGACTCGTCATGTTGGAAAAAGACACATGTCTTGGAACCATGCCAGTTTCGTCGTGCCAGATTGTCTCTAGTTAGGATGACTCCTCTGTTAAGAAACCAGAGGAAAATCTTCACTCTTAGAGGGATTTTGAGCTTCCACAATTTCCTGTTATCAACTGGAACATCACAATGAATCATTGCATCATACATGGATTTTACTGAAAATTTGCCATTCTGATGCAAGTTTCCATCGAAAAATGTCCGGCTCACCTGACAATTGAATGTCCTCCAGGCGAGTGAGTAATTCATTCCATGCTGCCAGGCGAGGGCCAAAAAGGTCCCTACGGAAAGAAATATCAGGGTTTTCTTGTCCTAAAACTTGTTTGATTGTGACGAATTTATGTCTAACAATCCTATACAAGCTCGGATATTGCACCATTAGTGGGTTATTCCCTAGCCAGATATCTTCCCAGAATCGAACCTGAGAACCGTCCCTAACTGAGAAGGTCCCAAATTGGAAAAAGAATTCCTTGGCCTTCATCACACCACTCCAGAAATGCGAATCCCCAGGTTTCCAATGAACTTGAGAAACGGCATTGGATCCCACATACTTGTTGCGAATGATTTCCTGCCATACTCCATTCTCAGTGAGTAGTTTGTAAACCCACTTGCTGAGAAGAGCAATGTTTTTAATCTCAAGATCTTGGATTCCCAGCCCCCCTTGACTTTTATGTCTGCATAATACGCTCCACCTAGCCAGTCGATATTTCTTGGATTCGTTATCGCATTGCCAAAAAAATCTGGATCTAAAGTAGTCTAGTCGCTGGAGAACCCCTTTCGGTAGGTGGAAGAATGACAACATATATAAAACCATGTTGCTTAGAACTGAATTGATCAAGATCAATCGTCCCCCGTAAGACAAGAGCTTGGCCTTCCAACTGGCTAAGCGTTTCTCAAGTCTCTCTTCCACATGTTTCCACTCAGCGATAGTTAAGCGCCGATAGTGTATGGGAATACCCAGATATCGAATCGGAAACTGCCCGAGCTGGCATCCAAAAATCTCAGCATACTCAGGTTCTGATTCTGCAGCATCGCCAAAGCAAAAAAGTTCGCTCTTATGAAAATTAATTTTGAGACCAGAAAGTTCCTCAAAAGCACATAAGAGCAACTTGAGATTTCTTGCCTTATCTAGATCATGATCCATGAATAGAATAGTGTCATCCGCATATTGTAGAATAGATAGACCATCTTCTACCAAGTGTGGAATGACACCACTAATTTGACCGTCTAGCTTAGCCCGCTCAACAAGGGTAGCTAGCATGTCGGCCACAATGTTAAACAAAATAGGAGAAGCGGGGTCCCCTTGGCGAAGCCCCTTCCTTGTCTGAAAATAGTTGCCCACGTCATCATTAACTTTTATGGCCACACTGCCTCCAGAGACAAAGCTCTCTACCCAACGACACCATTTTTGTGAAAACCCCTTCATGCGCAAAGTTTGCAACAGAAAGGGCCACTTAACCTTATCGTAGGATTTTTCAGAATCTATTTTAAGAGTGACACCATTCAACTTTTTTTGGTGAAGCTCATGTACAGTTTCGTGCAAGACGACCACTCCATCTAATATGTTGCGGCCTTGCATAAATGCTGTTTGAGTGGGTTTCACGACATGGTCAGCCACCCCGTTCAACCGATTAGTTGCGACCTTCGTAAAGATTTTAAAACTTACATTCAGAAGGCAAATCGGACGATATTGTTGAATACGACTAGCCTCCTTCATCTTAGGCAATAGGATAATTTCCCCAAAGTTTAAACGAAAAATGTCAAGGTCTTCAGCATGTAGTTGGTTAAACAACTGAACCAAGTCTGCCTTAATGACGTCCCAAAAACATTGATAGAACTCTGCGGGAAAGCCATCCGGACCCGGAGCCTTGTTGTGTTCCATTTGAAACACCGCGGTTCGAATTTCCTCCTCAGAGAACGGGGAGGTTAGGAATTCATTTTCCGCTTCCGTAACTTGAGGAATGTCATGAGTAATGGATTCAGCCAACTGGAAATTTGATTCAGCTGAAGGTCCAAAAAGCTCTTTGTAATACTTAGTAATAAAAGTTCTAAGTGGTACGTCCCCCTCAATTCGGCCTTCCTCCTGGTCAAGGGCGAATATGCGTTTCTTTCTACGTCTGCCATTGGCAAGCATTTGAAAGTATTTCGTATTATCATCACCTTGCACAAGCGAATCCGCCTTGCAACGTTGGTACCATTTAATCTCTTCCTCACGTAGTAGGCGGGCTATCTGCTCGTTTAGATTGCTTTTTTGCTCGATCTCAATTGCAGACAGAGGCCTCACCTCCGCTATTTTATCAAGGGAATCAATTAAGGTAGATAGTCGTAGTTTTTCTTTTTTGTAGATACCAGCAGTATGCTTGGCCCATCCACGAAGGAATCGACGCAATGCGTGAATTCGATTATTCCATCGTTGAATGGGTGTATTACCGCGAGGCTGGCGTGCCCACACTTTCTTAACCAGGTCATGAAATCCCTCTCTAGTGAGCCATCCCAATTCAAATTTAAATTGGTGACGGTCAGAGCTTGGGATTGGTTGTCCAAAATCGGTGAGCAATGGAGCGTGATCCGATAAGGCCTCAATTCTTTCTAATGCCCGAACCGAGGCTAGGGGATATTTATATTCCCAGTCGGTGGTAACTAGCACCCGATCAAGTTTTTCAAAGGTTGGCACCGATCGGTTATCAATGCCTAGCTAAAAGGCTTTAAAGAAAAGCGCTTGTTGGGAGACAACCCAATATTTTTCCTTGATGTTATTCAATAAATAATTGATCTATCCTCTGGTTAGATGTGCTTTCATGTTTTAATTAGTGTTTGTGCCAAGTAGAACCTTTGGGAAGACTTGGGTGAAGTCTTTTTGATCTTGCTGTAAAAAACAGAAACTTTAGCGCTCACAAGATTAGCTACAACTTTTTACTGGAGAGTGCTATTTAGTTGATTATTTTTGCAGATGATTAATAGATAAATTCCTCACGTCCAGAAAGTTATTTTAGAATTTTTGGAGTTTCAGAAGTTTGCGTTTGATACAGATTACTACAGACTGTTCTGTTTTTGACAGATTCTGTTTTGCGTGTGTTGTTTGCTTATTTTGATGAATCTATGGCTAGTATCGGAGGTTATGAACCATAGAGAAGTTGGAATACAGTAGGTTTAACACCAATATAAATAAAGAATGAGTTCATTACAGTACCTTGAAGTGGTGGTTTGTTTTCTTTCGCTAACGAAGCTCATGAGATTTTCTGTTAAGTTTTGTGTTGTGAAGTTTTCAAGTTTGGGTAAAGATTTGATGGATTATGGAACAAGGAGTGGCAAGAGCCTAAGCTTGGGGATGCCCAAGGAACCCCAAGGTAAAATCCAAGGACAACCAGAAAGCCTAAGCTTGGGGATGCCCCGGAAGGCATCCCCTCTTTTGTCTTCGTCCATCGGTAACTTTACTTGGAGCTATATTTTTATTCACCACATGATATGTGTTATGCTTGGAGCGTCTTGTATGATTTTAGTCTTTACTTTTGAGTTCACCACAATCATTCTTGCTGCACACACCTTTTGGGAGAGACACACATTAGTCAGAATTTATTAGAATACTCTATGTGCTTCACTTATATCTTTTGAGCTAAATAATTTTGCTCTAGTGCTTCACTTATATCTTTTAGAGCACGGTGGTGGTTTTATTTTATAGAAATTATTGATCTCTCATGATTCACTTATATTATTTTGAGAGTCTTTTAGAACAGCATGGTAATTTGCTTTGGCTATAAAATTAGTCCTAATATGATGAACATCCAAGATGGGTATAATAATAACTATCATATAAAGTGCATTGAATACTATGAGAAGTTTGATACTTGATAATTGTTTTGAGATATGAAGATGGTGATATTAGAGTCATGCTAGTTGAGTAGTTGTGAATTTGAGAAATACTTGTTCTAAAGTTTGTGATTCCCGTAGCATGCACGTATGGTGAACCGTTATGTGATGAAGTCAGAGCATGATTTATTTATTGATTGTCTTCCTTATGAGTGGCGGTCGGGGATAAGTGATGGTATTTTCCTACCAATCTATCCCCCTAGGAGCATGCGCGTAGTACTTCTTTTCGACAACTAATAGATTTTTGCAATAAATATGTGAGTTCTTTATGACTAATGTTGAGTCCATGGATTATACGTACTCTCACCCTTCCACCATTGCTAGCCTCTCTAATACCGGGCACCTTTCGCCGGTATCATACACCCACCATATACCTTCCTCAAAATAGCCACCATACCTACCTATTATGGCATTTCCATAGCCATTCCAAGATATATTTCCATGCAACTTACCACCGTTCCGTTTGTTATGACACGCTTCATCATTGTCATATTGCTTTGCATGATCATGTAGTTGACATCGTATTTGTGGCAAAGCCACCTTTATAATTCTTTCATACATGTCACTCTTGATTCATTGCATATCCCGGTACACCGCCGGAGGCATTCACATAGAGTCATATTTTGTTCTAAGTATTGAGTTGCAATCTTTGAGTTGTAAGTAAATAAAAGTGTGATGATTATCATTATTAGAGCATTGTCCCAAGTGAGGAAAGGATGATGGAGACTATGATCCCTCCACAAGTCAGGATGAGACTCCGGACGAAAAAAAAAGAGAAAGAAAAGAGGCCATAAAAAAAGAATCTCCAAATAAAAAAATAAAAAATAAAAAAAATGAGAGAAAAAGAGAGAAGGGACAATGTTACTATCCTTTGACCACACTTGTGCTTCAAAGTAGCACCATGATCTTCATGATAGAGAGTCTCCTATATTGTCACTTTCATATACTAGTGGGAATTTTACATTATAGAACTTGGCTTGTATATTCCAATGATGGGCTTCCTCAAAATGCCCTAGGTCTTCGTGAGCAAGCGAGTTGGATGCACACCCACTTAGTTTCTTTTGTTGAGCTTTCTTACACTTATAGCTCTAGTGCATCCGTTGCATGGCAATCCCTACTCACTCACATTGATATCTATTGATGGGCATCTCCATAGCCCATTGATACGCCTAGTTGATGTGAGACTATCTTCTCCTTTTTGTCTTCTCCACAACCACCATTCTATTCCACATATAGTGCTATATCCATGCATGGCTCACGCTCATGTATTGCGTGAAGATTGAAAAAGTTTGAGAACATCAAAAGTATGAAACAATTGCTTGCCTTGTCATCGGGGTTGTGCATGATTAAATACTTTGTGTGATGAAGATAGAGCATAGCCAGACTATATGATTTTGTAGGGATAACTTTCTTTGGCCATGTTATTTTGAGAAGACATGATTGCTTTGTTAGTATGCTTGAAGTATTATTATTTTCATGTCAATATTAAACTTTTGTCTTGAATCTTTCGGATCTGAACATTCATGCCACAATAATGAAAATTACATGGAGAAATATGCTAGGTAGCATTCCACATCAAAAATTCTGTTTTTATCATTTACCTACTCGAGGACCAGCAGGAATTAAGCTTGGGGATGCTTGATACGTCTCCAACACATCTATAATTTTTGGATGTTTAATGGGCTTTACTAAGAACTTTTATATTATTTTTGGGACTAACATACTAACCCAAGGCCCAGTGCAAATTGTTGTTTTTTTTGCCTATTTCAGTGTTTCGCAGAAAAGGAATATCAAACGGAGTCCAAACAGAATGAAACCTTTGGGAGCCTGATTTTTGGAACAAACGTGATCCACAGGACTTGGAGTGGACGTCAAGAAATCAACGAGGAGGCCACGAGGCAGGGAGCCGCACCTGCCCCCCTGGGCGCGCCCCCACCCTCGTGGGCCCCTCGCAGCTCCACCGACCTACTTCTTCCTCCTATATATACCCATATACCCCGAAACCATCGAGGAGCACCACGAAACCCTATTTCCACCGCCGCAACCTTCTGTACCCGTGAGATCCCATCTTGGGGCCTTTTCCGGCGCTCCGTCGGATGGGGAATCGATCACGGAGAGCTTCTACATCAACACCATGGCCTCTCCAATGATGTGTAACTAGTTTAACAGACCTTCGGGTCCATAGTTATTATCTAGATGGCTTCATCTCTCTCTTTGGATCTCAATACAAAGTTCTCCTCGATCTTCTTGGAGATCTATTCGATGAAACTCTTTTTTGCGGTGTGTTTGTCGAGATCCGATGAATTGTGGGTTTATGATCAAGATTATCTATGAACAATATTTGAATCTCCTCTGAATTCTTTGATGTATGATTTGTTATCTTTGCAAGTCTCTTCGAATTATCAGTTTGGTTTGGCCTACTAGATTGATCTTTCTTGCAATGGGAGAAGTGCTTAGCTTTGGATTCAATCTTGCGTTGCTCGATCCCAGTGACAGAAGGGGAAACGACATGTACTGTACTGTTGCCATCGAGGATAAAAAAATGGGCTTTATATCATATTGCTTGAGTTTATCCCTCTACATCATCTCATGTTGCCTAATGCGTTACTCTATTCTTATGAACTTAATACTCTATATGCATGCTGGATAGCGGTCGATGTGTGGAGTAATAGTAGTAGATGCAGGCAGGAGTCGGTCTACTTGTCACGGACGTGATGCCTATATACATGATCATGCCTAGATATTCTCATAATTATGCACTTTTCTATCAATTGCTCGACAGTAATTTGTTCACCCACCTTAATACTTATGCTATCTTGAGAGAAGCCACTAGTGAAACCTATGGCCCCGGGGTCTATTTTCCATCATATTAATCTTCCGTCAACTAGCTATTTTTGTCGCCATTTATTTTGCAATCTTTACTTTTAATCTTTATCATAAAAATACCATAAATATTATCTTATCATCTCTATCAGATCTCACTTTTGCAAGTGGCCGTGAAGGGATTGACAACCCCTTTATCGCGTTGGTTGCAAGGTTCTTATTTGTTTGTGTAGGTACGAGGGACTTGCGTGTGGCCTCCTACTGGATTGATACCTTGGTTCTCAAAAACTGAGGGAAATACTTACGCTACTTTGCTGCATCACCCTTTCCTCTTCAAGGGAAAACCAACGCATGCTCAAGAGGTAGCATCCACCACGACCGGGTCGATGGTGTACACCACCGAGAGATCCGTCTCCCTCGCGCGGGTCTCCACTCTATGCTCGCCGAACTCCATTGGAGCACCGCTAGACATCCCCTCTCTATGTGTCGTCGTGGGTGTGCTTGTTGTGTTGTGGGGCGAAATCGAAAGGTTGAAGAGACTAAGGTTATAATGGCCACGAGAATTAAAGGGGAAGTCGGACGGCCAAACATCGGCAGGCCCTGATGGCAGTTCTAATTTGCAGCGCGTAACTCCATCGTGCCGCACGTAACTGCATCGCGTGGCAACGCGCGCGGCGCAACCGCATGCATATGGGGCCCTCGACATGATCGTGCTCACGCCCAACCGCTGGCAGAGCGCGCGTGAAGGGACGCGATCAGAGCGCTCCACGGTTGTCTCAACGGTGAGCAACCATATATATATATGCATATAGCTGTTGAACACGCAAGGAAAAGCTGTCCACAAGCCGAGCGCGCCGACGGACGCGAGCAGAGCGCGCCGCGGCGCCTAATGGCGAGCACAGCGTGCTGCGGCGCCTAACGGCGAGCAGAGCTTACCGAGAGACGCGAGCAGAGGCCGGAATAGTGATACATGGCAAATAAGACGAACTGTGCGAGCGATCTCGGAGACATCAAGCACGAATCAGATTAGAGTTGCGTGTGCGATACGTGGCATACAGTTGATCCATCCGAGCCGTTTGTGATGGAATAAGCCATGTGTGTTGCGAGCAAATGCTTGCTGGTATATAACCTTAAATTTAACCAAAAAAGTGTTAATGCATGTTACAAAAATTGTATAACTGGAAACTATGTTCAAATATGAATCTAAGGACATAATCTTGGGATAATTAATTTGGTGCCCTTAGTTGTGTCCCACTCGGCAGGTTTACCCCTAGTTTCCGAAAACACTTGTTCTTGCCCAAACCACTTTGCTCCTCTTATGCTTTTGCCCTTTGACCGTTTGACCATCACTTTGAAAACTTCATAAAAATTTCATACTAACTCAGAAAAATTCAAATAAGATATCAAAATGTTCAGAAAAGCATCACCTATATGTGCATGTCATTTGCATTCATGAAAAAAGTGTTGGCCAGTCCCCATCTCAGTTTAGCTCATATGATCTTAGCATGAATAGTAAAATCTAAAAAAATTCTAAAAATTCTAAAAATATTTGGTGGCAAACTTTGACCAATGTTTTCAGTGCTTGCCAAGTTTCATAAGGGAATGACATTCGTGGAAGTTGTGGCAAAAAAATGAAATTCTGGAGCATTGATTTTTGTTTTTTTTGCCATGACTTCCACGAATGTCATTCCCTTATGAAACTTGGCAAGCACTCAAAACATTGGTCAAAGTTTGCCACCAAATTGTTTTAGAATTTTTAGTTTTTTTTTAGATTTTACTGTTCATGCTAAGATCATATGAGCTAAAACTGAGATGGGGACTGGCCAACACTTTTTTTTCATGAATGCAAATGACTTGCACATATAGGTGATGCTTTTCTGAACATTTTGATATCTTATTTGAATTTTTCTGAGTTAGTATGAATTTTTTATGAAGTTTTCAAAGTGATGGTCAAACGGTCAAAGGGCAAAAGCATAAGAGGAGCAAAGTAGTTTGGGCAGGAACAAGTGTTTTCGGAAACTAGGGGTAAACCTGCCGAGTGTGACCCAACTAGGGGCGTAAAATCAATTATCCCTATAATCTTTGGCAACATGCATTCGCATTTTATTAGTTAAATCCTACTTATAAACCAGGACGGGGCTATAGTAGGTAATTAAATCACAAACGTTTTTTTATTAACCATATGTGTACGTGTCCTTTCGTCCTCCTCTCGCACGTCTTGTCACCCCGCTGCTGCAGACGACTTACTGCGCAAGCTTGCGCAGCGCGTGGGAGCGTTCTTTTGGCCAAACGGTGGCTCGAAGTGGTGCCAATGAATCATCGGTGAGCCCGTTCCCGCGCAACCTCGCAGGTTCCCGCGCAAGCTTCCCGCCCGACTCGGTGAAATCCCCCAAAACCCCAATGCTTAGCGGCCTGCTATATAAACCCTCACGGCCGGCGAGTCCTACGTCGCATTTTCCCCTCCCTCCAAGTAGCTTATCTCGTCTGCTTCTCCCACAATCGCCAATGGCACCGGTCTATCGTCATCGCTCAGCCACTCCGCCGTCATCAGAGGACAGCTCCAGCTGGGAGGCTAAAGCGGCGGCGGCGCAGTCCCCGGCGTAGTGTTGTACACGTGGCGTCCCTGTTGGGTGTGCGTGGAACACCCACACGCTCCACCGCCGCTGCCCGTAGGCAGCTGTTGCCGGCCGCCGTTGCCGCCACACCACCGTCGAAAGCAAGGGCCATCGCCCGCTTCGCCGCCGCAGCCCGTAGGCGGGAGGTGGCCGTCGTGGCCGCCACCCCACTGTCGGCCTTCACCCGCTTCGCCACCGCGGCCCGAAGGCGGGAGGTGGCCGTCGTGGCCGCCACCCCATCGTCGGCCGTCGTGGCCGCTAGCCCATTGTCGACCGCTGGGATCATTACCCGCTCCGCCACCGCCGCCCGAAGGAGGGAGGCAGACGTGGAGGCCCGCACGTGCGTCAGCGACCTTGCGCGCTACATCGAGTTCCTGCGGGAGGAGGAGGCGCGCCTCGTCGAGCACACAAAGAGCCTTACCGCAACCGTGGCCTCAGCACACGCCGACGCAGAGGCGAGGAATCAGGAGACCTACGAGCAGTCCGGTGATACGTCTCCAACGTATCTATAATTTTTGATTGTTCCATGCTATTATATTATCTATTTTGGATGTTTAATGGGCTTTAATATGCTCTTTTATATTATTTTTGGGACTAAACTATTAACCGGAGCCCCAGTGCCAATTTCCGTTTTTTTGCCTATTTTAGAGTTTCGCAGAAAAGGAATGCCAAACGGAGTCCAAAGGGAATGAAACCTTCGCGATGATCTTTCTTGGACCGAAAGCAATCCAAAAGACTTGGAGTCGAAGTCTGGAACTCCACGAGGTGGCCACGAGGCAGGAGGGCGCAAGGGGGGTAGGCGCGCCCCCCACCATCGTGGGCCCCTCGTAGCTCCACCGATGTACTTCTTTCGCCTATATATACTCTTATACCCTAGATCGATCAGACAGAGCCACGAAACCACTTTTCCACCGCCGCAACCTTCTGTACCCATGAGATCCCATCTTGGGGCCTTTTTCGGCGATCTGCCGGAGGGGGAATCGATCACAGAGGGCTTCTACATCAACACCATGGCCTCTCCGATGAAGCATGAGTAGTTTACCACAGACATTTGGGTCCATAGTTATTAGCTAGATGGCTTCTTCTCTCTCTTTGATTCTCAATACAAACTTCTCCTCGATGTTCTTGGAGATCTATTCGATGTAATACTCTTTTGCGGTGCGCTTGCCGAGATCCGATGAATTGTGGATTTATGAACAAGATTATCTATGAATATTGTTTGGTTCTTCTCTGAATTCTTATATGCATGATTTGATATCTTTGCAAGTCTCTTCGAATTATAGGTTTAGTTTGGCCTACTAGATTGATCTTTCTTGCAATGGGAGAAGTGCTTAGCTTTGGGTTCAATCTTGCGGTGTCCTTTCCCAGTGACAGTAGGGGCAGCAAGGCACGTATTGTATTGTTGCCATCGAGGATAAAAACACGGGGTTTATATCATATTGCTTGAGTTTATCCCTCTACATCATGTCATCTTGCTTAATGCATTACTCTGTTGTTATGAACTTAATACTCTAGATGCATGCTGGATAACGTCGATGTGTGGAGTAATAGTAGTAGATGCAGAATCATTTCGATCTACTTGACACGGACGTGATGCCTATATTCATGATCATTGCCTTAGATATCTTCATAACTATGCGCTTTTCTATCAATTGCTCGGTAGTAATTTGTTCACCCACCGTAATACATGCTATCTCGAGAGAAGCCACTAATGAAACCTATGGCCCCCGGATCTCTTTCTTATTATATTGCATCTCTTTTATTTACATCGCATCTCGTTTACTATTTTGCAATCTTTACTTTCCAATCTATACAACAAAAATACCAAAAATATTTACTTTACTATCTTTATTAGATCTCACTTTTGCGAGTGGCCGTGAAGGGATTGACAACCCCTTTATCGCATTGGTTGCAAGGTTCTTGATTGTTTGTGCAGGTACTAGGTGACTTGTACATTGTCTCCTACTGGATTGATACCTTGGTTCTCAAAACTGAGGGAAATACTTATGTTAGTTTGCTACCTCACCCTTTCCTCTTCAAGGGAAAACCAACACATGCTCAAGAGGTAGCATCCGGCCGCTTCGAGAGGGATCTTCTGGAGCGGCAGTGGGCGTTCGAGCTGGTGAGCGTTGCAGAACATGCAGTAGCGGCAGGCACCGTATTGCATTTGTCCAGCTCGTCGGTAGGCTCCTCCTCCTCGGCAGAGGAGAGGCTGCCAGAAGTAGCACAAAGCCCCTCCATAGTAGTAGTATTTAGGGGCTATTTTGTTCAGTTCATCTGACTATATATGTGTGGTGGAACTGTACAACGTACTTAAAATTAGCTAGTATATATAGTTGAACTAGCTATATCAGGACGTGGTTGGCAACAATTGGGGAAAAGTTTGGTCGGTTCAACTGTCGAGTTGAACTGTTTGTATAAATTAAGAACGACTGTTGATACGTCTCCAACGTATCTATAATTTATGAAGTATTCATGCCATGTTTACAACAATTTTATATGGTTTTGGTATGATTTTCATGGAACTAACCCAGAGTGACGCTGTTTTCAGCAGAACTACCCGTGGTGTTGTTTTTGTGCAGAAATGAAAGTTTTCCAAATGAGCTGAAACTTTTTAACAATTTTTTTGGGAAACTGCTCTTAAACATCCGGCTGTTTACATCCGTCTCCTCACAGACACGTGCGGCTGTGGGCCAGACTATAGCTTTGCTTTTCCCAAATCTTATCTCCAACGCATCCGCCTCTGCTCATTTTTCCTATTCCATCAGGCAGCGACTGTCAATCCTCTCTCTTCCTTCGTACTAGCACGTCGCTGTGAGCGGCGGCCGGTCGACAATACTGTTGAGGCTGCGGTGCTTCGAGAATGTGTCCGCTGCTGCAAGGCCGTCTAGTGATGTTGTGAGCTGCTGCTACGAGGTCGCTGGAGTTGGTACGACGGGCGGCGTTGCTGGGAGCCGCTTGCCGCGAGGCCGTAAGAGTTGGTGCGATGGGCGGAGATGCTGTAAGACCGCCGGAGCTGCTTCCACAGGCAGCATTGTTGTGATTCAATGTTGCACGGCCGCTGGAGTTGTGACAATGCCCGAGTGCTTCCACCACACGACGGTGCTGCGACGCTTGACGGCCGCGACGACGGAATGCTTCCACGTCAGGACGGTGCTGTGACGGATGCTGCGTCGCTCAACAGCTGCAGCGACGGCGTGCTTCGATGACATGACGGTGGGCAACGCTCGACGGGCTGCAATGACGGTGTGCTTCCATGACACGATGGTGCTGCGACGGCGTCTCGGCTGCTACGGCAGTAGCGATGCTGCGACGGCGACAAGGCGGGTCACCCACTGGCCACTGCTACAAGTCAAAAGCGACGTTGGGAGGACGATCAGTCAATAGTAAACTGGGCATGATGTTGCAAGGTCGATCGGCCCGTTGTTGCAAGATGAACGCAACACTGCAAGGCCTATCACTCTGTTGCTACAAGATGGTTGTATGTTGTTGCAAACCGAATGCGGTGTTGCAAGGCAGATCAGCCCATTGTTGCAAATTGGACGCGGCGCTCCAAGGGCAATCACTCTATTGCCACAAGACGTTCATTCGTTGCTATAAACAGACGCGACGCTGCAAGGCCGATCGGCCTGTTGTCGCAAACCGGACGCAACGTTGCAAGGCCGATCACTGTATTACTACAAGACGGTCGTATGTTGTTGCAAACCGGAAGCGGTGCTGCAAGGCCGATCACTCTGCTGCTCCAAGATGTTCGCGCGAAGCTGTTGGCGGCCATGCAGCAAGACCGGCCAAAGAAAGGGCCAATTTTGATGTGTTGTTGGTGGGGTCCACGCATCATGCATGGTAAAGGAGCACCTAATCCCTTTCTTTCATGGCGTCCACTTTACCATGATGCATGCATGCAACGAACTAGCCAGCTTTTGTGGCGTCCCGGTGCCAACGTGTTGTACAAACGAATCAGCAGTAGCGATCGGAGGTTCACGAACGGGTGCATTGAACAGCGGGACAGGCGGTTGTTGTTTAGCTAGCTACAGGCGGATGGCGCCTAGCACGCGCCATTTTTTTGGAACAAAAGAGACCCCCGAAGCTTCGTGGAAGGACCAGAAGGTGAAGGAGTAGGGCACAAGACACCGGGGCGCGCCTGGGCCCTTGTGCGTGCCCTGGTGGGTTGTGCTCACCTCGAGGCCCATCTTCGCGTGAAACCGACACCAAAACATCCTATAAATAGAGAAACC
The DNA here is from genome assembly GCF_002575655.3 of Aegilops tauschii subsp. strangulata. Taxonomy (NCBI): domain Eukaryota; kingdom Viridiplantae; phylum Streptophyta; class Magnoliopsida; order Poales; family Poaceae; genus Aegilops; species Aegilops tauschii. The sequence continues at coordinate 39,021,008 of NC_053036.3, forward strand.
ATCAGAAATAAACCTAGATCAGAAGTTCCGCCGCCACAGGCCTCTGTAGCCACCGAAAACCAATCTAGACCCTTTCCGGCACCCTGCCGGAGGGGAGAATCATCTTCGGTGGCCATTTTTATCATCCTGGCGGCCACCATGATGAGGAGGGAGTAGTCCACCCTCGGGGCTGAGGGTTTTTACCAGTAGGTATGTGTTTAATCTCTCTCTCTCTCTCTCTCTCTCTCTCTTGTGTTCTTTAGATGTCACGATCTTGATGTATCACGGGCTTTGTTAATATAGTCGGATCATATGGTGTTTTCCCCTCTCTATCTTGTTGTGATGAATTGAGTTTTTCCCTTTGAGATTTCGTTGTTATCAGATCGAATACTTTTATGGATTTGAGAACACTTGATATATGTCTTGCAATTGAATACTCATGGTGACAATGGGGTATCGTATTGATTCACTTGATATATGTTTTGGCACTCAGCTCGCGGATTTCCGAGGTGACACTGGGGTAATCTATGCATAGGGGTTGATGCACGTTCTTGTCTTTGTTTCTCCGGTAGAAATCTTGGGGCACTCTTTGAAGTTCTTTGTGTTGGATTGAGTATTATGAATATGAATTTGCTTTGGTGTCATTTTAGTACGAACTCTAGGATAGATCGAACGAAAATAATAGCTTTGTGTTATTTTAGTACGAACTCTTGAATAGATCGAACGGAAAGAATAGCTTTGAGGTGGTTTCGTACCCTACAAACAATTTATTCTTATGTTCTCCGCTAGATAGGAACTTTGGAGTGATTCTTCATCGCACTTTGAGTGGTGGTTATATGATCCAATTATATTAGCACTGTTGAGAGATTGCACTAGCGAAAGTACGGACCCTAGGCCTCATTTTCAAGCATTGCAATACCGTTTTTGTGCCCGTTTACTATTTACTACCTTGCTGTTTTTATTTATTCAGATTATAAAAATATATTTCTACCATCCATATTACACTTTTATCACCATCTCTTCACCGAACTAGTGCGCCTATACAATTTTCCATTGTATTGGGTGTGTTGGGGACACAAGAGATTTCTTGTATTTGGTTGCAGGGCCGTTTGAGAGAGACCATCTTCATCCTACACCTCTCACGAATTGATAAAACTTAGGTCATCCACTTGAGGGAAAATTGCTACTGTCCTACAAAACTATGTGCTTGGAGGCCCAACACGTGTCTACAAGAATAAAGTTGCGTCGTAGACATCAACTGCTTTATCTATGAATGAAATCTATGCTTAATTACTGAATTTTAGTTGCAAAAATTAGATAGTGCTAGTGATTTTTAGCTGCATATTTTGACAAATCGTAGTGTTATAATGATTGTCAAATGGCAATGTTACTAGATCAACAAATGTCAATCTTTCCAGTTTTACAAATGGCAACATACCCAATATGACAAATGCAAATCTTACCAAATTGTTTGTACGTGGTTGCACACGGGTCATCCAAAACAACCGTTTGCGTTGAAGGGATGCACAAATCCTGCGCTGTGAATTTTCCCTCAACTTAAGGAGGAAGACCATAGCTCTCACTTTGCATACGGGTGTTCGATCTAAAACGTTTGCGATCAAGAGCTGTAGAAATCCTGCTCGGCACAATTTCTCTTGACTTCCTAGGGAAGCTGACGGTTTGCATACGGGTGTTCTAACTAAAAAGTTTGCGATCAAGAGCTGCACAAATTCTGCTAGGCACATTTTTCCTTTGGCTTCCTGGAGAAGTTGTCGGTTTTGCATACGGGTGTTCTAACTAAAACGTTTGTGATGAGTGTTTTATATTTAAAAACCATATTAAACTGTGGCTTGGGCGCCGTTAATGGAGAGGATGCGAGCAAGGCGGGCGGCCATGGAAGTCAAAGGGCTTGCTTCCCGGTGAGCCTGCGCGGCTTACAGCTCGCATGCTTCCCGGTGAGCCTCCGCATTGGATTACAGCTCGCACGCCTCCCGTTTAGTCAAGCACTCAACCACCTGTCCGCACAACACCTTCTAGCCATTAAAAGAGTGAAGCGTGGCGTCACGTGAATGGTTAACAGAACGCACACAATTTAAATTATACAAAATGTTTGAGATGTTACAGTGGTAGCTATTTGTTTCAAAATGCCTTTGTTAGCTGTTATTCGAGTGCACTGATACGTCCATTTTGCATCATGTTTTCTTACTGTTATTTATGATGTTTGTATCCATAATAATGCTTTTTGGAGTAATTCTAATGCCTTTTCTCTCATAATTTGCAAGGTACACACCAAGAGGGAGAATTCCGGCAGCTGGAAATCTGGACCTGGAAAAGCTACTTCAGGCTACCTATTCTGCACAACTCCAAACAAGCTGAAACTTCACGGAGATTTTTTATGGAATATTTAAGAATTATTGGAGGGCAAATAACTACCAGAGGGGGCCCACCAGGTGGGCACAACCCACCTGGGCGCGCCATGGAGCCCAGGCGCGCCCTGGTGGGTTGTGCTCACCCAGGCCCACCTCCGATGCCCTTTTTTGGTATATAGGTCATTTTGACCTAAAAAAATAAGGAGAGGACTTTCGGCACGAAGCGCCGCCGCCTCGAGGCGGAACTTGGGCAGGAGCACTTTTGCCCTCCGGCGGAGCGATTCCGCCGGGGGAACTTCCCTCCCGGAGGGGGAAATCATCATCCTCATCATCACCAACAACTCTCCCATCTTGGGGAGGGCAATCTCCATCAACATCTTCAACAGCACCATCTCATCTCAAACCCTAGTTCATCTCTTGTGTTCAGTCTTGTTACCGGAACTATAGATTGGTGCTTCTGGGTGACTAGTAGTCTTGATTAGATCTTGTAGTTGATTACTATATGGTTTATTTGGTGGAAGATTATATGTTTAGATCCAATATGCTATTTAATACTCCTCTGATCATGACCATGTTTATCATTTTTGAGTAGTTACTTTTGTTCTTGAGGTCACGGGAGAAATCATGTTGCAAGTAATCATGTGAACTTGATATGTGTTCGATATTTTGATAGTATGTATGTTGTGATTCCCTTAGTGGTGTCATGTGAACGTCGACTACATGACACTTCACCATATTTGGGCCTAAGGGAATGCATTGTGGAGTAGCAATTAGATTATGGGTTGCGAGAGTGACAGAAGCTTAAACCCCAATTTATGCACTATTCTGTAAGGGACCGATTGGATCCAAAAGTTTAATGCTATGGTTAGAATTTATTCTTAATACTTTTCTCGTAGTTGCGGATGCTTGCGGGAGGGTTAATCATAAGTAGGAGGTTTTTTCAAGTAAGAACAGCACCTAAGCACCGGCCCACCCACATATCAAATTATCAAAGTAGCAAACACAAATCGAACCAACATGATGAAAGTGACTAGATGAAAATCCCGTGTACCCTCAAGAACGCTTTGCTTGTCATAAGAGACTGTTTTGGCCTGCCCTTTGCCTCAAAAGGATTGGGCTACCTTGCTGCACTTTTGTTACTACTATTGTTACTTGCTCGTTACAAATTATCTTGCTATCAAACTACTCCGCTACTTACAATTTCAGCACTTGCAGACATTACCTTACTGAAAACTACTTGTCATTTTCTTCTGCTCCTCGTTGGGTTCGACAGTCTTACTTATCGAAAAGAGCTACAGTTGATCCCCTATACTTGTGGGTCATCATGCGCCTTCTCTCAAAATGGACACGGAAATTACCACAGCATGTTGGGTGCCATTCCATTATAGCATGCCAAGTTTCATGAATTTCAGACGAGTTTTGGATTTACTAGAATTTAAAAACAAAGTTTCTCAATGTTTTGCCGGCAATCAACAGTGCCCTGGCGTTTCAAATTCATTCCCATTTCTTGCATGGGACCTAAGCATGCACTGAAGGACACAAATTTGATTCTTCAACCAATTTATATGCACCAAGCATGTGCATGTAGTTCAAATTTGAATTATGCACATAAAATGCCTAGAAAACCCAGTTAATGTATAAAAATGTCCAAACGAACCCCGAAAAATTCCAAAATTAAACACAACACTCCTGTTGTTCTATGTTGACACTAGGAATATTTTGAAAGCAATAAGAGGCAACGGATATCGTTTCGTCCCCAAAGGTGGCACGGTCCCTACCGAAACCATCACGCTTGTTGTGAGAAGCTCTGGTTTGTGTGAAGTTTATACCCAAACCTGCCCCAAATGGGATAAAAATTTTACCACGGCATGTTGATGCCGCTCCATGATAGCATGCCAAGTTTCATGAATTTCAGACGAGTTATGGATTTACTAGAATCTTAAAACCAAGTACCTCAATGTTTGTGGCCGAGTGACGGTGGTAGGGTGTTTAATTTGAAATTCATTCCCATTTCTTGCATGGGACCTAAGCATGCACCAAAGGACACAAATTTGATTTTTCAACCAATTTATATGCACTGGAGCATGTGTAATGTAGTACAAATTTGAATTATGCACCTGAAATGCCTACAAAACCAAGTTAATGTATAAAAATGTCCAAACGAAACCCGAAAAATACTTTGTTAAACACAACACACTTGTTGTTCTATTTTGACACTAGAAATTTTTTGAAACCAATAAGAGGCAACGGATATCGTTTCGTCCCCAAAGGTGGCACGTTCCCTACCGAAACCGTCACGCTTGTTGTGAGAAGCTCTGGTTTGTGAGAAGCTTATACCCAAACCTACCCCAAATGGGATAATTTTTTTACCACGGCATGTTGATGCCGCTCCATGATAGCATGCCAAGTTTCATGAATTTCAGACGAGTTTTGGATTTACTAGAATTTTAAAACCAAGTACCTTAATGTTTGCGGCCGAGTGACGGTGGAAGGGTGTTTGAAATTCATTCCCATTTCTTGCATGGGACCTAAGCATGCACCGAAGGACATAAATTTGATTTTTCAACCAATTTATATGCACTGGAGCATGTGCATGTAGTTCAAATTTGAATTATGCACATAAAATGCCTGGAAAACCTAGTTAATGTATAAAAATGTCCAAACAAACCCTGAAAATTTCCTAAATTAAACACAACACTCCTGTTGTTCTATGTTAACACTAGAAATATTTTGAAAGCAATAAGAGGCAACGGATATCGTTTCGTCCCCAAAGGTGGCACGTTCCGTACTGAAACCATCACACTTGTTGTGAGAAGCTCTGGTTTGGGAGAAGCTTATACCCAAACCTGGCCCAAATGGGACAAATTTTTTACCAAGGCATGCTTATATCGCTCCATGATAGCATGCCAAGTTTCATGAATTTCAGATGAGTTTTGGATTTACTAGAATTTAAAAACCAGGTATCTCAATGTTTGCGGCCGAGTGATGGTGGCAGTGTGTTTGACATTCATTCCCATTTCTTGCATGTGACCTAAGCATGCAACCAAGGACACATATTTGATTTTTCAACCCGCTTATATGCACTTGAGCATGTGCATGTAGTTCAAATTTGAATTATGCACCTGAAATGCCTACAAAACCAAGTTAATGTATAAAAACGTCCAAACAAACCCTGAATAATTCCAATTTTTTTGATGACACACCCATAGTTGCATGTTCACTGCAGATAAAAGTTCTAGCAATTCAAACACCATCCTTTGCAGCTGTGACCTCATTACCTAATTCAAATCAAGACGAAAAATCAAGTAGATCACACACAGTTTATTATCACCAACCGTGTGAGATGCAGCACAAAATATCTTAGAGCACCGTCGGTGTATAGTACACCTATGGCTTACGCGAGAAGGTGCGTAGCCTACAGTCGACAGCCGGAGTCTCAAGCACACTAGCTCACTCACCAAATATCATTTCACTGTTCAATCGTCGCCGGTGAAAGATGGGGACGTGGACCCCCGTGGTGAGGGCAACTTCAGCGGCCCACTACGGCGAGAGCGCGGCCGCAGCCGCCAAGTGCGTGCTAACAAGCTTCGTGAGGGCGAGCGCCATCTGCATCCGGGCGGCCAAGGCAGCCCAAATGACCGTTGTTGCTTCTCAGGCGACGGCGGCAGCAGCATCTGCCTCGGGGATAGCAACTGGCGAGAGCGGCACAGCAGCTGTTCATTCCGCAGCGGCGGCCTTAGCCCTGATGGAGGCCGCCCACGACCATGTCGAGGCCGTCCACGCCCAGCTCATGGCGGTCACCGGACAATTCAACGGAAGCTTCTCCGACAACGGTCGGCAACCCACGGCCGAAGAGTTGGCAATCGCCGAGAGAGTTTGGGCAGCCGTCTGTTCCTGCGCGGCATACCTTGCCACGAAGGAGCCCACCAAAGCCCAAATCGCGGCCGCCCACGCCCACCTCGTGGCGGCCTATTTCAAAGATATGGCGGACGCGGATGGCGAGATGCTTGCCGAGTATGGTGCAATTGATGCCATGGAGCCCCTTCTCCAGGAGGTCGTCGGGCGCGAGCTAGACATGGAGGCGGCGGCGGAGATTGACGAGCACCAGCCGTAGTAGTACTCTTTGTTTTGTTTAGTTAAGAGCGCCGGTCTTTAATTTATTAGAGTAATGTTTAGGTCAGCTAGCTCTGTTTAATTGCTGAACTTGCTCGATTAAGAAGTGTGGGTGTGCTGTAGTCTCCTTTGTGTACCTAAATTATGCAATGACTTGGATGACCACTGTAACCAGGGAAATTCGAACCAAATTTTTTTACGTTTAAACTCATCACACACGGGTTAAGCTATCTGAATCGTTTGTGATGTTCACATATCGTACACAGTTCTGAATAAGGGATCGTGTCTGATGACACTTTGCGCGCCAGTTTTTTTGCTGAAGCGATTCCAAAATTTTGGCTTCCGTGGAAATATCTACCTCCCCGCCCCCTCCTCCTTACCAAAAGCCACATTTCCCATGTTTCCGCCTTCCTTTCCAAGTTGAAACCTTCACTCCTTGCTTGCAGTGCTGCCTCCTCGCCGGCGACCCTCCTTCACGCTGCTCGGACTCGCCTATCCAGGCAGGTAATCCACACCCGACCCCCATCCTCCTCCTCCTTGCACATCCCACATGCCCCGACCACTGGCGCGACACCTTCCACCGAAATCACCGACCCCTCCACATAATAAGCGCCGCCCTAAGCCATGGTGCGCGCAATATAGCCAGGATCTCAAGGAGCATTTGGCAGCGGAGAAGCAAATCGCGTCCGCACGTGCGGATGAGGTTGAGGGAGTCCTAGACTAAGGGGTCCTCGGGCGTCCGGCCTGTTAGCCATGGGCCGGACTGATGGGCTGTGAAGATACGAAGACCGAAGACTGCACCCGTGTCCGGATGGGACTCTCCTTGGCGTGGAAGGCAAGCTTGGAGACCGAATATGTAGATTCCTTTCCTTTGTAACCGACCTTGCACTACAAAAAAAAGACACATCCGTGACATTTTGGGCTGAACGAAATTTTTTTCTGTCATACATATGACACTTCTATGACGATAATTGTGACAAAACCCGGTGTCATCATAGATGTGGTGGGCTCCTACTTCTATGACAAAAAATCATGACAGAAAATGGGCTTTTCGTCCTGGGCGGGCCGGAGATGCAGCTGCATGACATTCTTTGGGCCGTCCATGACGGAAAAAACCATGGTAGAAGCGAGGGCGAGGAAAATTTCGGGGAGTTCTCGGTTACGGTGGGAGGTCGGGGGCCGAGCGATGCGCGTTTCTCTCATACACGTACGCGCGTGTGTGCGAGGCATTGGCTCTAACTGAACCCGAGCGAGGCGTTGGGCTCTAACTGAACCCGAGCAATTGCACTGCAGGCTACGCGTTACTGAACCCGAGCGATCGATCAATGGCTATGAACTGAACCCGATCGAGCGATTCCTTCGCTACTGCTGCTAACTGAAGCCGATCGATGCTGCCTCTGGGATGAACAGTGAGCGTTGCGGGGGGGTTTGGATGAACAGTGAGCGGTGGCGTTGCCTCTGGATGAACAGGACCCCGTGGTGTGGTGGAGGGCTGGATGAACAGTAGCCGGTGGAGGGGTGCCCGTGGAGGGGTGGTTGAACAGGACCCCGTGGTGTGGAGGGCTGGATGAACAGTAGACGGTGGAGGGGTGCCCGTGGAGGGGTGGTTGAACAGTAGCCGGTGGAGTAGCGCGCGGTGGAGGCTGGATGAACAGGAGCCCATGGAGGCTGGAGGAGGTCGACGGTGGAGATGAACAGTATCCCGTGGAGTCCCGTTTTGCAGTACGCCACACCCCTCCCGATGAACAGGACCCCCGTTTCGACCATAGGAGGTCCATTTCGTCTGTTTTGTGGTACGCCACACCCCTCCCGATCAACAGGACCCCCGTTTCGACCGTAGGAGGTCCGTTTCGTCCGTTTTGCGGTACGCCACACCCCTCGCGATCAACAGGACCCCCGTTTCGACCGTAGGAGGTCCGTTTCCTCTGTTTTGCGGTACGCCACACCCCTCCCGATCAACAGGACCCCCGTTTCGACCGTAGGAGGTCCGTTTCCTCCGTTTTGCGGTACGCCACACTCCTCCCAATCAACAAGACCCCCGTTTCGACCGTAGGAGGTCCGTTTCCTCCGTTTTGCGGTACACCACACCCCTCCCCACGAACACGACGCATTCCGTTGCCTCCCCATGAACACGACGCATTCCGTTGCCTCCCCATGAACACGACGACGACGCTGTTTCTCCGTTCCGACCCAGCCATGTACACGAGCCCTGGCCGTACGTATGCGCGAGTAGGTGTTCGAGACCCCGCCCGTATGTACACATACGTGGCCGTATTTTCATTCTTGCACCCTGGCCGCTGTACGTACGTGTACATGCTACGTGTGCGCCTCTACTACGACACGTACGCGCCTCTACTACGACCCGTGCGCGCCTCTACATCCACCAGTATATATGTACGTACACGTTGCGACCAGAATGAGAATGCTATGTACGCTTCCACCAGGTGGGTCCCGACTGTCAGGCACTTCCTTGCCTGCGAAGATGTAGCTGGTGGGTCCCAGCACTCAGGGGCGAATTGTTTTTTTTTGCCCGGACGCACTTCCTTGCGTGCGAAGATGTAGCTGGTGGGTCCCAGCAGTTAGGGGGAAACGTTTTTTTCGTGAAATACAGTGGCCCGTCCGGTGGGTCCCAGCTGTCAGGTGGAGGAATCATTATTTTCCGCGTAATAAGGAGGCACTTCCTTGCTGCGGCCGTGGACCCAGCTGTCAGCCTCTCCACGTACAGTCCACGTCCGATGGAAGTCGTTCCTTAACCACGTTGACCACGCCGCGCCGAGAGCACCAGGGCGGTGGACGACGGCGAGGCCTAGGAAGGGGACGACGAGGAGCCGGGGAAGACGCGGCAGCGGAAGCCCGCGCGAAGAGGAGTACGAGGGTTCACTGGTTCGGCTGCGGTTGAGGCTGCCGTCGTCGCAGGGCCTGGCCAGCGGTGGGAATAGTAGTGGGCGGTGAGGCCTCCGCGGCAGCACAGCCGGCCACGGGAGGCAGGAGCATGCCGCACGACCGGCGCTGCTTTGGGCGGCTGGAGCAAGAAGACCAGAGGTTGAAGAAGCACTACGGCCGTTGGATGGACATCGTACGGTCACTGGAGCTAGAATCGTTCATATTGACTAAAGTTGACAAAACCCCCGTCCCAGTCAACTTAGTAGGCCCACAAGTCAGCCTCCCACCATGGTGGGTCCCAGCTAGCAGGGGGAGTATTCATTTTTTTTGTGCGTAATAAGGAGGCACTTCCTTGCGTGCGAAGATATAGCTGGTGGGTCCGAGCTGTCAGCGGCGGTAACGTTTTTTTCGTGAAATACAAAGGCCCTTTCGGTGGGTCCCTGATGTCAGGTGGAGGAATCATTATTTTGCGCGTAATAAGGAGGCATTTCCTTGCGTGCGGCCATGGACCCAGCTGTCGGCCTCTCCACATACAGTCCACTTCAGATGCATGTCGGTCGTTGACCACGTTGACCAGGCCGCGCCGAGAGCACCAGGGCGGTGGACGATGGCGAGGCCTAGGAAGGGAACGACACGGAGGCAGGGAAGACTCGGCAGTTGTTTCCCACGCGGAGGGGAGTACGACTGTACGAGGGTTTACTGGTTCGTCTGCCGTCGCCGGAGAATAACAGCAGGTGTGGGTGAGTACATGGATGGCTAGGCCAGCGATGGGATTACGGTGGGGCGGTGAGGCCTGCGCGGCAGCAGAGCCGGCCGCGGGGAGGAGGGAGCAGGCAGTCCCGCCGGCGCTTGTTCGAGCGGCTGGAGCAGGAAGAGCAGAGATTGAAGAAGCACGACGGCCGTTGGATGGCCATCCAACAGTCACTGCTTGTGCGTCAACCTTTTTTTAGGAAAGCCTCAAATCTGTGGAAAACAGCATACGGCCCATCTGCCATTATTTCTAATAATTTACAGCCCATTTGCTAATTATTAAGGTTTTTTTTGGAGTCCATATTCTTTTTGTTAGCATTACAGCCCATATTGTGGCCACGGTTAAAAAATTATACAAAATTTTGCATATTTCGGTGCGGTCCGAACTGTTTTTAATCCCGAAATTTCGACTCACATTCAAACTGATTTTAAAAATAAATGTATATCAATATAAAATCCAACAAATTCTCCACGCATAAAAATTAATGTAATTTAAAATCTTGAAATAAAAAAAAAGATATTTGAAACTAATTGCCGGTTTGATGTGTTTTAAAAATGTACAACCCATTTCTCATTACTGATGGGCCATTTTCTCGGCCAGCCGAATGAAAGCTCTCCTCGTCTTGAAAGATTTGCAGCCCAACAGGCCTGACAAAGCGACTTACTTGGCAAATCACAAAAAAACTAGGTTGTGGCCGTGGACCCAGATGTCAGCCTCTCCACGTACAGTACTCTTCCGATGGAAGTCGTTCCTTGACCACGTTGACCACGCCGCGCGGAGAGCACCACGGCGGTGGACGACGGCGAGGCCTAGGAAGGGGACGACGCGGAGCCGGGGAAGACACGGTAGTGGAAGCCCGCGCGGAGAGGAGTATGAGGGTTCACTGGTTCGGCTGCGGTGTGAGGCTGCCGTCGCCGCAGGGCCTGGCCAGCGGTGGGAATAGTAGGGGCGGTGAGGCCTCCGCGGCAGCACAGTTGGCCACGGGAGGCAGGAGCATGCGGCACGACCGGCGCTGCTTTGGGCGGCTGGAGCAAGAAGACCAGAGGTTGAAGAAGCACTACGGCCGTTGGATGGACATCGTACGGTCACTGGAGCTAGAATCGTTCATATTGACTAAGTTGACAAAGCCCTTCATCCCCGTCAACTTAGTAGGCCCACAAGTCAGCCTCCCACCAAGGTGGGTCCCAGCTAGCCGGGGAGTATTCATTTTTTTGTGCGTAATAAGGAGGCACTTCCGGTGGGTCCGAGCTGACAGCGGGGGGGGGGCATTTTTTCGTGAAATACGGTGGCCCGTCAGGTGGGTCCCAGCAGTCAGGGGGCAAACGGTTTTTTCGCAAAATACGGTGGCCCTTCCAGTGGGTCCCTGCTGTCAGTTGGAGGAATCATTATTTTCCGCGTAATAAGGAGGCACTTACTTGCTGCGGCCGTGGACCCAGCTGAGACTCTCCACGTAAAGTATACTTCCGATGGAAGTCGTTCCTTGACCACGTTGACCTCGCCGCGTTCCATTGCATGCATGCGTCCATGGGCGTGGTGCGTCCCCACTGTCAGCCTCTCACGTACAGTCATCTTCCGATGACTCTCGGTTGTTGACCACGCTGACCACACCGTGCCGAGCGCACCCAGACTGGAATGACCCGGAGATGGGGAAGACGGGGCAGTGGAGTCGCAGATGGAGAGGAGTGGGAAACTTCACTGGTTCGGGTGCGCAGCAGCATAGCCGCGGTGCCGCCCACGGGAGACAGGAGCAAGAACAGAGGTTGAAGAAGGAGCACGACTGTTGGATTAACATCCAACGGTCCAGCTGCTAGAATCATTTGTTGATTAAGTTGACAAAGCCGTGCGTACACGTCCGCTTAGTAGGCCCACTAGTCAGTCACCAAATCTGACGGGTCCCAGCTGTCAACGGGATGAATAATTTTTTTCGCAAAACAAGGAGGCACTTCCTTCTGTGCGAAGATACAGTCGGTGGGTCCCAGCTGTCAGGTGGAGAAATAATTTTTTTCGCAAAACAAGGAGGTCCCTCCTGTAGCTGGTTCGAATCCAAACCTAGACTATGACTATATATGGTGCTATGCTACTCTGCAAGTAATGAAACTGAAATATCCAACGTTCGCTTCTCCTCTTCTCTACTTACTCTGCCTAGCATCAGAAGCTCTGGCCGCAACAACCATGTCCGCTGGCTGCTCGTCCACCTGCTCTTCAGCAGGCAACAACCAGATATGCGCCAAGTCGCCACCCGTACCATCGCCTGTGGGTCTCATCACACCCCCGCCGGCACGCGCACCGCAGCCGATTGCTCATCGCAACCCGCTGCCGTTGGTGTGGTGCCACTGCTGCAAATCACGCAGAGTCATCCGTCGCGTCTCAACCACAATCCGCAACCCTGGCCGAGTCTTCTACAAATGCCTGAATCATGGGGTAATAATATGTTTAAGTGTTGTTCTGCTGCTTTCAGTTGCTGATTTTTTTTAATAGTTTGGTTGATGATCTTCCAATTTGATTCGTGCTGAAAAGGGAAGATTCGTGTGATTTGTATTTCTAGGAAGTTGCTGATGTGGGGGAATGCAACTACGCTGATTATTTGGTTAGCCGAGGAATCCCAATACCAGCAGGTTGGGGTGTTGGACAAGTAACTGAAGGAACGGCAGAAGAGGAAGATGCAGAGTAGAAGGTTAAAGATGCAGTTCCTCTGATCATGGCCATGCAACAGCTGCTGAACAGCCTTGACAGCAATGAGGAGATGAAAGAGCTTGTGAAGATAATGGGAAAAATCGATGTGCTCTGTAGGATGATTCTCTTTATTTGCAGTGTATGTAGCACTCGTGATGTATTCAGTGGCTACGACATGAGCACTTTGCTGAAACTAGTAATGAATGAAACCTATGTAGCAGGCTGGGCGTAGTGTTGTGAACATCTAATGATTTCTATTAACGGAAATCAGGGGGTATCCCTTTTGCTCATATAAATAAATAAATAAATAGCAGAGGCCCTATCGGGTCAGCTTTGTTCTCATTCGAAGACGTCGAGCAAATTGCAGTCCAACAGCAAACTATGTCATCAAATTCAAGTTTCACAGCCAAATATGAGTACAACTAAACAACAATGTCATCATGTTTTAGTTGTCATACAATCACCAAACATAAATCAGCATACATAACAAGTGATGTTCTCACAGCAAAATACTAAACAACATGTTCATCAGGTTTCAGTTGTCATAGCAAACACAATTTCACATAGTAGATAAAAAAACATCTTCTGACAGGAAAATACGACAAAAGCAATGTAATCATCATCCGCAGCAGCAGCGTCAACATCTTCGCCATGTGTATCAGTCTGAATCGTAATTCCCCATGGTGTCATCTTCTTCTTCGTCCTCAACATCCTCGAACGTTGGCTTCTTCTTGATCAACTCTTGTATGTCCACAGCACGACAGGCAATCTTTTCGCCGGCGTCATTGACGTGATGGTTCTCAAAGATATTAGGAACATCTGTGTTATCTTGTACATCAGGAGCAGTGTAAGCATCATCTTGTTGTGCAACTTCATTAAACGAATTCCTCTGATCAAACCTTTGCAATACTCTCCAGTCATCGCTACGTGCAAATGTGTCTTCCAAGAAAAATATCTGTGTTGCTTGATTTGCCAAAATAAAAGGCTCGTTGGTCTGGTACGCCGCCTTGACATTGATGGATTTGAAATAATCATCAGCTCTGGGTTTTGCGATCCTGGAAAACAGGTTATACCAACGACAGCACAACAGAACCACACACCGATGATCCTCGAAACTGGAGATATACTGCAACTGAACAATGTCTGTTATGTTAGCATACATTTCAGTTGTCTCTTTGTCATACGTATCCGTGCTCATGATGGCACTGTTTTGTGTCTTCCTGCCTTCGTCTCGTGCAAGGGTGTTGTAGCGCACATCTCCAACAACGCAAGATTCATAATGTCTTACCCGAGTATCAGGACCCATTGCTAGTGAGTAAAGGGCATCATCAACTGCCTGCCCATCCTCCCGCATCTTCTTAACCTATGGTTAGAAAATAGACAAGCTAATCATCTTATGTACTCAATATATTAAAAAACTGACAGTGCACTTCAAAAGCTTACAAGGTTCTTGAACCATTTCGCAAATCCTGCCATAACCAGTTTGTCAATGTTTCTTGGATTTTGCGGCAGTAACTTCTCTTTGTAGATGCTGCACAACATAATGATCGCGTCAAACATCTAAATATATAATAATGTGCTGCAAGTTTAGTAGATTACGATGTATAAGCTGCAGTACTGCACTTACTTGATATAAGGTAGTATCTCAGGACAGTTATTCAACACATACCAAACCATTTTGTCCAAATCTTTAGGTTTGTCCTCTTGTCGACTCTTCCCTGTAACTTGAACAGAATAATCGAAAACATTGAGCCCAGGATTGTCTTCACCCACCTCTTTGCTAAGCTGATCAGCTGTTTCAATGTATTTTGAGCAGAATGTCAACGCTTCTGTAGCAATGTAGGCCTCTGCAATGGAACCCTCGGGTCTAGCTCTGTTCCTAACATAGCCCTTGAAAGTGCCTAGCCGCCTTTCAATAGGGTACATCCAGCCATACTGTACTGGACCTCTAAGTAGTGTCTCATCAGGTAGATGAACAGCCAAATGCACCATCACATCAAAGAAGGCTGGAGGATATATCTTCTCAAGGTCGCATAGGATAGTTGGTATCTTGTCTCTAAGACGCTCCAAAGCATCTATCATGATATTCCTACTGCAGAGTTCCCTGAAGAATTGTCCCAACTCTGCAACTGCTCTGTATAAGTCAGGGCGGCCCAATCCTCTAAGGATAACAGGTAAAACCCTTTGAAGTAGGACGTGGCAGTCATGAGTTTTCAACCCTTGTACCTTGTTTCCATCTGCACTGATTCTCCTTTCAGGGTTGGAAGCAAATCCATGTGGGAATCTCACACGTGACAGGACCTCGAAGAATTCTTTTCTTTTTACCTTGTCCAAGACGTACACAGCTGGTGCCATATCCCGTGGTTTACCTTCATCTTGCACCTGCAAATCCTTTCTGATACCCAGGTGTGTCAAATCAATCCTAGATTTTAAGGTATCTTTCATCTTGCCTTCAATATTAAGAAGTGTGCCGATAATGCTGTCACATATATTTTTCTCAATGTGCATCACATCAAGATTATGCCGCAGATCCAAATCTTTCCAATACTCCAAGTCCCACAAAGTGGACCTGCGGGTAAACAATAATCTCTCTTCTACCCTGCCACGCTTCCTTTTCCCGCTACCATTACCAGGATGGTTTCCTGGTGTAATATGCCTGACCTTCTCTAATTCCACTTGCAACTCATCGGGGTGAGCCTCTTTGGCGCATCACGGTTTTCATGCTTTGCATTGAACACATGTCTTCGGTATTTTCTAGGATGCGACTTGTCCTTGGCAAGGAAACGGCGGTGTCCAATGTAACAGATCTTCCTAAGTATTGCGTATGACAGCGGATTCTTGTCACACCGAACACATGCATTGTAACCATGTGTCGTTCGCCCTGACATAGTGCCCAAAGCCGGATAATCATGGATGCACCAAATTATAACGGCACGCAGAAAGAAATTAGCTGGTGGGCTGCTATATAGGTCTTGAGTGAGAACACCCTTCCATAGCTGTTGAAGTTCCTCCACAAGAGGCTCCATGAACAAATCAAAATCCTTTCCAGGACTTTTTGGACCTGGGATGAGCAAGGCTATCATGTAGTATGATTCTTTGGTGCAAACATTTGGAGGCATGTTGTAAGGGATAACAAGCACTGGCCACATGCTATATGTGGCGTTCTGGTGGCCAAATGGGTTAAATCCATCTGAAGCTAAGCCAAGTCTAATGTGTCTCGGGTCAGCAGCAAACTCTTTGTGTTTATCATTGAAGCTTTTCCACTCACTACCATGAGATGGATGGCTGATTACATTCTGATGTCTGTACTCCTGGTTCCTAGAATGCCACAGTACATCCTCTCTTGTTTCAGCATCATGAAACAACCTCTGCAATCTTGGTATAATCGGAAAATGTCTCAGAACATTATGAGGAATCCTCTTCACAACATCGCCATCTTTCCATCTTGATGATTTGCATTTCGGGCATTCACTTAAGTTGGCATAATCCTTCTGGAACAGAACACAATTATTCTTACAAACATGCATCATATCATATCCAATTCCAACTGCACGAAGGAAATTCTTCATTTTACTGTAGGTGTGTGGCAGCTCAGACGCATCTGGGAAAGATTCGTGGAAAGCAGCCAACATCGCATCGAATGATTTGTTGGTCATCCGCTCAGATGTCTTCACCTGAAGAAAGGTGACCATAGCTGAGAATACTGACAGCTTATTTTCTGGGGTGACAGCAACGTTGCATTGTTCCAACATGCGGGCCCACCGTTTTTCTTCTGCAGGTGAAAGTTCACGGAATGCACGAGCATTTCGTAGCATTGTTTCAATGTTGGTCAAACTCACTGGCTCCGCCACCACCACCTCCTCCTCCTCTTCCACCTGAGCATCAGGCAGATCAAGATGGTGATTTGCTGCTTCCACGTAGTCAATAACATTGACGTTCACAGCTTCACCATGATGAATCCACCTAGTATATGTGACCGACATCCCATACAAGTGTAGATGATTTTGCACAGTTGACTGGGGTCTTGTAACTGAATTCATACAACTGCTACACGGGCAGAGCACATCTGATTTCGGACCACCGTACTCAGCTCTGATAAAGTTCATGAAGTTTTCAACCCCCTCGACATATGCAGCGGAGAATCTTCGAGCAGAAGTTATCCAAGTCCTGTCCATCTGTTAGACATACAAATTAGTTCTTCTACTAGATATTATAGGAAAAACATATATGCTTTTTTATGAAGTCCAGAAAAAAATACCTAGGTCGATGTCTAAAGCTATGGCAAGATATTTGGACGAGCAGATCTAAGTAACGAAATATATGTAAAGCTAATTCAGCAAACAGATTTGAGTGCCAAATTATGGCAGGCTGTTTCAGCAGTCAATGAGGCCGAGCACACAGCCATCGAACTATCGAAGGCCATCGCAGCAACAAAGATCGAGTATAAAACGGTGTAGAGCTATTTCACCTAACAGATTGGCTACTAGACCATGGCAATCTACGTCACAATAAAAATATATGGCATGATATTTTAGCAACTAATCGGCCTTGGCATGCCATCTCAGCTAAGCAGATTGAGTGCAGAACAGGGCAAGGAAGCTTCTTAAGCAGAGCATATTGACAGTAAACTACTTCGGCAAACAGTGAGATTAACAGCGTCTATCAGCTAACATTCAGCGCTACACCGACATGAACGGGGCCTCAGTCTAGAATGCGCGTACCGTGGGAGAAGCTGACCGTCGTGCGTCTCCACACGAACTTCGCCAGCGGTGGCGGCGCTGACCGCCGTGCGCCTCCACAAGAACGCAGCCAGAGGTGGCGGCGCGGCTAGAGGACGGCAGTCTACGAGAGCGTACTGTAGGAGCGAGAGGATCGCCAAACCGCGGCGCCGACGTATCGGCGCGGCGGGGAGGGCGGCTTTGGCGGAGCGAATGGAGTGGAGGGGGACAGGGGGGAGGGGGTTTGGGGAATATTATTGGCTAGTTGGCCGAAGGGCGGTTGAATCGGATTTGGGGGGAATTTTTGGGTGTGGGGGGGAGGATTTTCGCGCGGTGGGCGGGGGGAGTTTGGCTCATGGTTGGTTTCTCCAAGTGCAGTCCCACGTGTCAGTGAAGAGGCAAGCCGAAGCGCATTCCGTTTGCATGAGCCGTGTGCAGGACCGAACGTGTGTGGGGTGCAATGCGACCGCGATAGGAGTGCTGTGAGTGTACCGCCTTTTTTCCTTTTAAACTAGGTGCTTCGCCCCCTCAAAAAAAATTTGTTGCTTCGCGCGATCCATCGGTAGTACTACTAGTAATCCGGTAATCCCGACTAAAACGGCGCGGCCGGGTCTTTTCCCGCGCGATATGCTGGGAGGTTGGCTTAGTTGGGTTTTTCAGGACGAGTAATGCTACACCTACGTAATCCCAGTTACGTAATTAACGTAATGTGAAACGTGTGAGCTGTTGATTGTAGATTGGGGGGAGGGAGGGGCCCACCACCATGAAAACCAGGGGAGGAGAGAGAGAGAGGTAATTTACGTTAACCCTTTCGTAGGTTCCCGTAGATGTAGAAAGATGTGAAATGCGTGAATGTGTAGTGGACGTACTATTGGAGTGCCTAAGATAATTTGTGTATGTATAGACCCTATGTGTTTATTTTACTTCGCATGTTAGATTTGTCTCGGTTCAATAAAAAGCAGAGTTGGTGATGATGGTGTGCCTGTCATCCTGCAATATAGGCCGCCCGATCTATATCTAACGGATAGGAAGGAAACTATGACAATTTACCCGCACTCCTCTCCACATTTGCAGATAAGGCTTTCCCTCCTTCGTCCTTTTCTCCCACAAGATCTTGATCTTTCGTGCAACGCACGGGCATCTTGCTAGTACTCCTACAATATGTATATTATTGTGAAAGTTCATATACACCGGCCGAGATTAATGCAAACACGGCAGATTTTCATTACGTTTCAAACTTTTATAGGACAGAAAAATAAAAGAAACCCGACCCTATACCTATTCTACGGCGGAGACCGACGTCCTCCATCTGCGATCTCTATGTACGGGGGCGGGGTTCAAGACCCGTGAAGTGAAGGTGCGGTCTCCGGCGAGGAAGAGTAGAACACGGGATACGGACCGGCCAGTTGGCACACCATGCCCTGCCGCCTCCCATGCCCTACTCATCTTCGGAGGAGTCCCTGACCTTGGCGGTGCCGGACGTTGGACAGCGGCAAGTAGGACGCGTGGCTGACGGTGCTCCCGTCGTCGGCCGCCAGCGTGGCCACCGCTTGTGCGGTCGCGTCCGTGTCCGGCTACGCCGCTATTGCGTCGCGAGAGGCGACTTGAGCGAGGGCGGCGACCTCGAGTTTCATCCCCGAAGACAACCTCTCCCACAGAGCGTTCGCACTTGCGGTCATGGTGGATGTGGTGCTAGGTAGGAGGACGATGCGCTACTGTGTGGAGGTTAGCTGGGCGTTGCCGCTTTAAGTAGTGCATTCCGGTGAGGCCAAGCGTCCGGGTGCGTCATTAAGTCGCCGGAGTTGGTTCCTCGGGCACCGAGCCTCTTAACGACGACATACGAACGGACGGCATGAATGCGGGCAGCTGGCGCCGGCTGGGAACGCACCGTGTGACGGCGCGAGGGACGAGGGTTTTTGTGTGCCAGGGTAGTCAGCTGCGGTCGTGGCAACGTTGGAGATGCCCTTTGCTCACATGCGATCCCCACATGTCATTGAAAAAGCAAGACAACCCGGCATGGTCTCAGGTCCAGAGGATGCAGTTGGCCGCGCTACACCACTCCGCGGACGCGTCGCGGCGCCCCGTGCATCCTCGACGAGCCGGGTGTTGGGGTGTGTTTGGATTGTGGCCAAACTGCACCTTACCAAAATTTTGGTCATGACCCAAAGATTGGTCTTTGTTTGGATGGTTGCCATTTTTTTGGCATGCCAATGAACTCTAGCCAACTCTAGTTCATTTTTCTTCCCAATGTCGGCCAAATCATGGGCAACCAATACCTCAACCAAAATTTTGGTCATGACCCAAAGATTGGTCTTTGTTTGGATGGTTGCCATTTCTTTGGCATGCCAATGAACTCTAGCCAACTCTAGTTCATTTTTCTTGCCAATGTCGGCCAAATCATGGGCAACCAATACCTCAACCAAAATTTTGGCTACCCAATGCTTTGATGGGGCAACCTTGGGCACAAACCAAACATACCGTTGGTCGTGCCACAGCACTAACGCCACCCTCGGCACACTGAAACCGACCGTGTCTAGCGACGATATGAGCGTGTCGCTCACCGCGGTCGCCGTGTCCAGAGGCGGTGCTGGAGCTACGCCCCGTTGTTGGCCCCAACGACCCACATGAACGGTTGTCGGTGGCGAGGAGGTCGTGGGCCAGGTCCTCCATTGGACTAGTCTGCGCTACGTCGTCCTGACGGGTGTGCCCCACATGTCGGTTTCCCTATTTTCCCGGCCATATTCGAGTGTCAGTGCTCCGCGTTGCGCATTAGGCCTTTCACTATGTAGGCCAAGCGAGACAACTTATTGTTTATTTGAGCCGTTCAAGTATAGTCATGCGGCGTTTGCTTATTTCTCATTCCTCTCCAACCCTCTTCTCCATCGATCATGTCGCCCTCCAGTCGAGTCCATCCTCTCGCTTGCCTCATTTGAACATTCCGCCGTGTATCATTCACATGTACCCACCCTAGTCCTCTTTCAATAGATCTCCGGACCCCGAGATGAAATCGAGAGGGAACGAGTGGGGGCACGTGATACCTAAGGCGGATTCAAAATTTTGAACCGGTGATCATAGCATCCGCAAATCATATATAAAGGGTATTCAATGTTCGTTTCGTTTTTGAACATACAATATACTCCCCCTATCCTTTCTAGTTTACATATAAGTTTTATGTGTAGTCAAAGTATCTCTACTTTGATCAAAAAGGTATCAACATTCAACAACGCCCAATCAATATTGTTAGATTCGTACGTACTCCTAGATTTGTACTCGAGATGGTTTCCAATTTGACTATTGACAAGATTAATAGTACATGAGATGTATAATGTGAAAATTATATCATTGGAAACTCCTTTCACATACGAATTTGACCGTATGCTTTGTGTAAGTTGCATGTCATATATTATTACTCTAACATTTGGTCAAAGTTAGCCTCGAAAAACGCATTAGACCCTGTATGCTTTGTGTAAGTTGCATGTCATATATTATTACTCTAACATTTGTGTAAGTTGCATGTCATATATTATTACTCTAACATTTGTGTAAGTTGCATGTCATATATTATTACTCTAACATTTGGTCAAAGTAGTATAGTGGAAGTGGATCCTCTGACGTAGGTATCCCTGCCTTACCCTCCCTTTTGGTCACTTACTGGCGGACCCCATGCTTGCTAGGCCCCGCATGTCAGTTACTCAATGGGTTCGGCCACGTCAGGGGATCCTCATCCGTAGTATACTCCCTCTGTTTTTATTTACTCCGCATAAAATGGAGGGAGTGGTGGTATAATAAATGACGCGGGCGGGGGAGGGGGAGGGATGTCGGTTTGCTCTCAACTGCGGTCCCACAAGCGAGCAAAAACGCAAGACGAAGCGTATTCCATTCGGTGAGCGACGTGGAGGGTCCAGCGTGCCAGGCTGCAACGCGAACGCGACAAGAGCGATGTACAGTCAAAACCGATTGACCGGTCGTCACCGGAACCACTATTCACACCAGAACCTTCGCTGCTCGGCCTACGCCAGCCACTGCCCTAAAACCACACCAAATCTCCAGCCCATTCCCCCACCTTTCGATCCCCTAGCCCGCATCAAGCGTCCCCTAGTTCGCCGGAAAGCAATGGTGCGCCGCAAGATCACTTACTACAAGATGCTGACGCCGGAGCGCCGCGCAGAAATCGCGGCGGCGGTCGGCGCCACAGACCTCCGTTCCCAAGCTCGCTTTGTGGCGGGCCAATCACCGAGTTCTCTTGAGCCAAGCTACGAGGAGGAGGAAGCCGATCCAATGTTCATGGCGGAGGTCGCGGCGCAGAAGGCCCCCGATGGGTATGAGACGATGGATGTCGACTTCGTGCCGGCGTCCGAGTCCCCCATGGTGCAGGCGCACCAGCGGTTCAACATGGCGATACTAAAGGAGGACTGGGAGGCAGAGGCTCAACTCGACGCGGAGCGCGCGCATGCCGCTGCCATCGAGGCTCTCCTGCAGGCGGAACCGGATGTCGTGGATGTGAACCGGGCGGCGGAGGCTCAACTTGAGGCGGAGCGCACGGATGCCGCTGCCATCGAGGCCCTCCTGCAGGCGGAACCGGACATCCTGGACTTGAACCGGGCGGCAGAGGCTCGACTCGACGCAGAGCGCGCGGATGCCGCTCTCATCGACGCCCTCCTGCAGGCGGAACCGGACGTCCTAGACTTGAACCGGGCGGCGGAGGCTCGACTCGACGCGGAGTGCGCGGATGCCGCTGCCATCGAGGCCCTCCTGCAGGCGGAACCGGACGCCCTTGACTTGAACCGAGCTGTGCTCTCGTCCGTGCAGAGCGCCCGCACGCTCCGCTTGAACGAGTAGCTGGAGGCCGAGGACAACCACGGTGCGGAGACACACGTCGGCAGCGACGGCTGGTTCGCGCTGGCAGCCAAAGACGACGAGGCCGTCTCTTTCCATGAGCAGTGATAGTTTTTCTTTATGTTGTTGTTTTTATGGATCTTTTGCTGTGTAAAAACATATATTTGTTATGCAAGTCGCCTGACTTGGGTCAGTCTACCATTTCAGGCGGTTGTATGAATATCCTATGTCTCCTAACCCTTCTTTCCTTCTTCCTCACCTCTTCTTCTTCCCCAACAGACCGCCGCACGGGCCGTATGGATACTCCCCAACATGCGGTTGGATAAACATACTCTATGAACGAAAATTATGTGTCAGCGATAGGATGGCTGAGTTTGGTTTGTTCACATGCGACAGCACGTGTCAGTGAGGGTGCGTTCCCTTGGTTGGGTTTGCGGCGTGCAGGAGCGACTGCGTGAGGGTGCGGTGCGACCGCGGCGTGCAGGAGCGACCGTGTGAGGGTGCGGTGCGACCGCGACAGCCGTGCACAAGTGTACCTCCTTCTCATTTTGAAAACTTTAGGCAAGCTTGGAAAAAATGTGTGGCGAAGTTTGGCAATGCAAGGCCTAGACCCAAACAGGAGAAGTACGTACGTACTAGGAGTACTAGTGTTAAAAAAGAAAGGCGGGGTTTTCCTTCGCGGGATTTAATCAATACAAATCCTCGTTTCACGTGTCAATTAATGCGTATTTTTCCTCCAAAGACCAAAGAGCTAACCATCTCACTCATCATCGCTTGATTAATGCAGCGCCATGCAAACCAACCTTCCCACTTCCGCATGCATGCAGGGGATATTAATGTCCTTCGTTGCTAACCCCATCAATTTTGCCTCGATTAGTGTTAGTGGCCCTTTGCAAATTGTAATTTTGATATACTGGCCTTGTGTACAAAAAATGGAGGTAGTAACTATATTTGATTTCCTTCCCCATTGCGGTGACGTCGACGATATCTTTTTTGGTGGTTTGGCGAAGTCGTTCGCAAGTGCCGCCTGCAAGCCGAGACAACCGCCTTATTTGCATCCAGGAAGTCCTTTACTAGTACTACTAGGAGTACTAGTGCGGTGAGATGGTTTCTCAAAGAAGACGATGGAGAAGAGGAATTAGCGAAGAGTGAAATGATGGTTGCTTCGTCCGTGCTTTTGTGATTTGACGCCTCACTGCTTTGTGATTTGTGATAGAAGGGACAGGGGAGTAGACTCTGTGCTGTATACTGTACTACATGCGTCCAAGCATGGGAGAAAGAGGAGAGACGTTGCATTTTTCTATTCCTTCAATCAATCAATCAGGGAGCTTCGGTTCCATCTTTTTGGCTTTGGCAACACCGTCCACAATGGTTCCCACGATGCCAAAAGCTATTTTCACATTTGGCTACACATTGTGGATGCCCTTAACCGTACCACTTGGTTTTGCTCCTGTGTGCTATCTATACAAATCTCAATTATATTGATCTAAAAAATTATAGAATCAAGATTAGTAAAAAGGAGGTGATTTTGCCGCGCGGATGGCGGGGGAGGTTTCTTATTTGAGCAATGCTACATCCACGTAATGGTTTACGTAAAGTTACGAACTGATGTGATGTGGGACTATTTGATTGGATTAAAGGAGAGGATTAGGCCCACCCCACCTGAAAATCAGGGGGGCATATATAGATTAGATGGAAAGTATACGTAGCAGCTACGTAGCCCTTTGTAAGTCTAGGATTAGGCTTCTTATTTTCGGAGGACGTTGTCCTGGCGGTTTGCTAACATGCGGTCCCACGTGTCAGTTCTTTACCAAGCCGATCCGCGTCCCACATGAGGCAGAACAACGGCAGAAGCAACACGTGGTTAAGTTGAAGAAGATGAGGGAGAAGCGGATTCAGCAACGAGTGAAATGATGGTTGCTTCGTCCCTCCAACTTAACTGCGGGAAAGGTGCAGCTTGTGATTTGACGCCTCATTACTCATTACTACACCGGCGCCATGACTGGGGTGCTTCACCCCGGCTGCTCTGCACTGTATTCCGGTATGGCACGTGGACCCGGTAGCTTGATGTCCCACATGTCGGCGAAAGGGACTAGAAGATTTATGAAAGCGAGCGCTCCACTCTTACGACGGAGGAATAGACGACACGACGGCCCAGTGAACTGTCACTTGTAGTACTGTATAGTACTATAGTTTTGCTGTTTCGCACGATCCATCGATACAAACCCGATTAAACAGGAAAGGGCGGGATTTTTCCCGCGCGGTAGATGATACTGGCCATACATTTCAAAGGAAATTTTAATGTATGCAAACTGAATAATTATAAGTAACAATATGATATCTAGTAAAACTAAAAACACATATGATTTATTGTGTTAGAGTGTAGTAGTAGTGCTGTATTGCATAGTTGTTAGCTGTAACATGCGAGAACGTGTAGAGATGTAGTTTTGGAGGGCCTACAGAGAGAAAGCGTAATCCGGTCACCGAACTTCAGAATAAGCTGATTACGGTCACTATATACGTTTTGCGGTGATTATACGGTCACTTGCTCACAGTTCAGCATCGGATTGCACTCTGTTGACCGGCCAAATAGTCTGCGTGGCGCCATGTTGACTAGTTAAATTGACCACGTTCCTTGTGGGTCCCACCTGTCAGTTCGCATAGGCAAAAGGTCAGATAAACACAAATTTACGCAGGCGCGACAAGGCTCCAACCCGTGCGCGGGAATCACCTGGTTGTGTATGTGTCTGTCAGGGCCTGATGTGTGCGCATGCACGTGTAGGTTGAGCACTTGAGCATGAGAGTGTGTGTTGGTCGTGTGGTGTACTGGTGTGTGCATGCATGCGTGCGTGTGTGCGTGTGAGTGTTGCGTGCGTGCGTGTGAGTGTTGCGTGCGTGCGTGGCTGCGTGTGTACGTGTGAGTGTTGCGTGCGTGCGTGGGTGCATGTGTTTGTGTGAGTGTTGCGTCGATGCAGTTCGTGTGCATGCGCGCGTGTGTGTATAATCACCACACCAGCTCCTGTGTATTAAAACAGACGACTCAGCATACCAATACAAGGCCACCTTGTCCGCTGTGCCCGCGGTCATGACTTCGAACCACCGTCCAAATATTTTGTTGTTGTTTGTTTTCATTCTTACTAGCAAGATGCCCGTGCGTTGCACGTAACATCAAGATGCATTTATATGACTTGTTTATCTTGTGAGAGAAAAGGATGAACGAGGGAAGGCCTTATTTGCAAATGTGGAGAGGTGTGTGGGTACCTTTTTGCAAAATTGCCATAGTTTCTTTCCTATCCGTCAGATATAAATCGGACGGCCTATATTGCAAGATGGCAGGCACAGCATCATCACCAACTCTGTTTTTTATAAGAGTGTATTTTATGTATTTTATAAGAGTGTAGATGTAGAGTAGATACAAGTCGACAGGTGGGCACGATGGTAGTGAGATAATGTGATGCAACACTAGAGGTGCCACGTGGAGCGTTTAACTGGTTAACTAGTCATGTCATGAGCAAATACAGAGTTGTACGGTGAGCCCGTGACTGTATAATAACCACTAAACGTAAATGGTGACCGTAATGAGTGGATTCTGAAGTCCAATGTATGTATCGTGCTTTCGCTTCAAATACAATGATCATCATTGGATATATCGCGAGAGAAAGATGAAACATGCATGAATTTTCTGGGGGCTTACTTTTAGAGGACCTGGAGATAGTTTTGTGTGCATACGTGAAAGTGGCGTACAGGGGGGTACGCGATGGAGAGAGAGATGCTCTTCGTTTCTCTTTATTATGACTAACTTTGTATATGGTATAAAAATATACAAATTCACAGTGCGGAATAAATATCATTGTGGGCACCATGCAATGCAAATTAGCGTTCGTACTCCTTCATATAACTTTGTAATGTTGTATATATGTAGAAACTCTAAAATAATTTTTTGGCCACACTTTATTCAAAAGGAATGTTGTATGTGAAATAAACGTGAAGAGAGGGCTTTTTAGATCAATGGGGTACGTGATGTAACATGTGTGAATGTGTAGTTGATGCATTTGGCGGGGCCTAGAGAGGTATGTGTGTGTATTACGTATTCGAGAGAGGCAATGGATAGAGGGGCCGACGGGGGGCGTGGGAGAGATAGCATGAGAAATGAGAGTGGTCTAGAGAGAGAGAGAGAGACGAATATGACGTCACGACAAGAGATTCCATTCCCTTGAGTATGTATATGCAAGGGGGGAATAGAGGCACTAGGAGAAATTTTCTGTGTATGTGGTGTTTGTGTTGGTATGTGTGGGTGTGAGAAGATAATGAGACGTGGGGGCACAGGGTGTGTCACCGCGTGAGGTCCGGTGGGTCGAGGTGAGGCCCTTCGTTCGGTTCCGACCTGCGCCACATTGGTCGGCCCGTGACGATTTTTGGAAGACCCATGGATGACTAGTCGTACAAGACAAAGATAGCAGAATTGTGAAGGACTCTATGTCCACTGACAAAGCCGGCTAGGATTTGTAACCCTAGGTTCTTTGGACTAAGGTAACCCCTTTATCTCTGATATTACTATTCATCCAACCTAACTTTAAGGGGCATCCTACAGAATGCTCTGCTAGAATCATACTCGTCGATTAGGAAGAGAGGTGTGAGACAATGCGTGAGAGACAGGCGTAAA
The DNA here is from genome assembly GCF_002575655.3 of Aegilops tauschii subsp. strangulata. Taxonomy (NCBI): domain Eukaryota; kingdom Viridiplantae; phylum Streptophyta; class Magnoliopsida; order Poales; family Poaceae; genus Aegilops; species Aegilops tauschii. The sequence goes on from NC_053036.3 coordinate 39,047,993, forward strand.
GATAATGTGCGTACATGAGACACGTAGGCAGGTCCATGTATATAGAAAGGGTCGATGAGGATTGTGCGTGTGTATGTTTGCGAGAGGAAGAGTGCTTGTGATAAAGGTTAGTGAAAACAGTTGTAAATGGTTACGAGAGGGAGGGAGGGTTATATCTAGAGCATGTGTGCGAGAAAGACACCTCGGGAGAGAGTGTGTGAGCATGTGTGAGAGACCACCGATGGAGAGTGAAACTACACGTAAAAGACTGCTCTACACATTGATTAAAGATATAAATTGTATCCAAATATTTAGGATGGGATCATGATATTTGCAATTCGCGTAAGGAGCGGTCATTGATCCATCAGACATCTAGATTCTATCGAATTTGAGCATGTCTATGTTATTATTCGACACAATTGATCCACATAGTTAGTATTTTGAACTCCAGACAATGCATCGCTTTAGCAATCGAATATAAACGTGAGTATAGTTCATGTTGTGTGTGTAAAGCACATTATACATATGAAAGTTACACAATGGACATTATAAATAGCTACCTATGAACTAGCATACATTTGAATTCAACTTAAGGTGGTTTAAAATAATCAAATTCAACATGAAGTCCATTCAATTATTTGAATTTGATATCATGGCATTTGTAAACCATACCTAAATTATGGGGCACCAATCTTTGCTCTGATTTTGTACATAATAGCATATGTAGTCGTGTACAAAATAGATTCAAATTTAGCTCCTCCATTCCAAAATAATCATAGTTATAGGATTTTCAAGTGTCAAAATTTCAAAAAGAAGCGGATAATTTAATGAGGTTTTCAAACATACAAGGTCAAATATAACGTTGTCTATTTAGGTCAATCCTCATAGTTCAAGAGTACTCTAAACGTGAATGCTTGTGTTTCAAAATTTCGAACCAAGCGCCAAAAGAGCCTCTACTCGCCCGAAACCGTGTGAGACCAATGTTTGGTAGTACAAGGAAATTACTTTTCTCATAACTCCGACCCGTGAAACCTACCGGCCCGACGTCCAAAGGTCTAAACCGGGGTAGGTTTTTAGCTTCATCTAGACGCCACGCAACCGCATCCGAAAAACATTCAAACACAATGGCCGCCTAAGCACACATGCGCGCGGCCGAAATCGCTCCCGCCCACTATTTGGGACACCTGGGATTACCATCCTACCCCCGACCCGCAGTAGGTCCGAAATTTAAGAGGGGGCAAAGTTTGTACTTTCCCCAAATTTCAAACAAGCGCGTCCCATCTTCTGTTCAAAAAAGCCAAAAACAAGCGCGTCCCAGACCGAAACATGGTTCCCCCCACCCGTCCGATTCCCCATTCGTACTCCGTGGGCGCCAAAACTACCTCTCCACCAGCCGCGAAACCCCGGCGTCCTCCGTCCGCCACCCCATCCCACCCATCAACCGCCGCCCTCCTCCATCACGCCGGAGCCGATACCCCGACGTCGTCGTCCACCGCAACCTCAACCGCAACGCCCTCCACGGCTAGTAGTTGAAGCCGAGGCCGAGCCATCCGTACCCGAACCAAGAATGTCCAAAAATACACCATGTTCAACGGAGAGTGTTCGGGTACACGAGAATGCTCCGTCCAAAAGCACGTTGTTTCTCGACATACTTGAAATGGCCCCAATTATTTTCATGGACTTGTATGACCAATGCAGGGCACATTGCCAAGTTGTTGTTTTTTTAATTCCTTTTTGTGTTTTTTGGCTTTTTCTCGGTCATTAAAGGCCCATAAATGGCTAGACGTGTTGCAACTTGCATACGGTGTCGAAAATCATTCAAACCTGACATGTGTGCCTACCATGGACATGACCACCTAGTGGAAAACTTGGGGCTATTTTAAGGATGTACAAAAATAGACCATGTTGAACCGAGGGTATTCAAGTAGGCTTGAAGGCTCCGTCTAAGAGTATGCTGTTTCTCGACATCCTTAAAACGGCCTTAATATTTTTTCATGGCCTTGTATGATCAGTCGAACGCACATGGCAAGTTATTTTGGTTTTTGACAAGTTTTGCATTTTTGGAGTTTTCCTAGTAAAAAGACCGATAAATGGTCGGACGTGTCGCAACATGCATACAGTGTCGGAAGTCACTCGAACCGGGCATGTATGACTAATATCGGCATGCCCACCCGCTTGCAAAAGTTGGGGTCACTCCTGAGATTCCCAAGAAAATACCATGTTCAACAGAGTGTGTTCGGATTGGCCAAAAGGGTCCATTTGGGAGCACCTCGTTTCTTGACATCCTTTAAATGCCCCTGATTTTTTATGGTCCTGTATGACCAATTCAAGGTCCGATGCCAAATTGTTTGAGTTTTCGACAAGTTTTGCATTTTCGAGAGTTTTCTCAGTTAAAAGACCGATAAATGGCCGGACATGTCACAACTTGCATACGGTGTCGAAAGTCATCGAAACCAGACATGGATTCCTACCTACTTACAAAAGTTGACGTTATTTCAAGGATGTCCAAAAATATACCATGTTCAACGGAGCTTCTTCAGGTAGGCCAGAAGGTCCATTTGAAAGCTTGTTGTTTTTCAAAATCCATCAAATGAACCCAAATTTTTCCCCACTACATTCTATGACCAATTCAAGGCATCCAAGTTGTATGGATTATTTGACAAGTTTTGTATTTTCTGGAGTTTTCTTGGTGAAAAAGGGCCGATGAATGGCTGAATGTGTCACAACTTGTAAACGGTGTCTGAAGTCGTTCAAACCTGCCATGGATGCCTCATATGTCTGTGTTAGGCTGTTGCAAGAAGTTAGAGTCATTTATCCATAGTGAAAAAAACACCAGTTGAGAGGAGTGTGCCAGCCTATGCCAAACGGGTGCATCTGTGATTATGTAGTTTTTCTTAATTTGAATACTTCTGTTATTTGTAATTTCCATCATTATGAATCAACATGAATGTTTTCTTTGTCCTAACCATTTTTTTGAAATTTGTTAACAATTATACAATTTAAAATTGGGTATGAATATTTTACAAACTTGAACACCTTTTTTCCAAAATTCTTAACAAACTCCCAACAATTGATGAAAATTTTAATTTTTTTTGCAAACAATGTACTTTAACTTATCAACGTTTTTTGAACGAACATTTTCTAAATTTGTGAACAAAAAAATGCAAAAGCAGGAACATTTTATGAAATCCCAAAACATTTTTTTGAAATTTTAAACAATATTTGAAAATAAGAACATGTTTTGGTATTCCAAATATTTTTTTAATTTTTTGAACATGTTTAAAAAATAAAGTTCAAAAAGAAGGAAATGAATTAACAAAAAAAAAGAAAGAAATAGAAAATTAAAAAAATGCTTAGGCCTTGACCCAACTAAGCAACGACGTTGCTTCCGTCTCAGCCCCGCAATCTGATCCATGGGCGTCTGCACCCAGGGGATCCCGACCCGAATGGCTTGGGTATGGGTCGTCATCTTCATCCATGGGTAAGCCCGATGGGCATAAGGTCCCGCCCATGGGTCCCCCGATTAATATTACTAATGAAAATATAATTTATTTTATATCACACATGGACATTTTTAGTGAAGATACATGCTAATTAGTTTTTATATATAGAAGAACGTAACGATGCCTGTACGTATGCATCTTGATGTGCTTTTTGTTTGCGGGTTGACGCTCCACTTGTCCACTTAATGTACTATATACCTTGATGTGCTACTTAAGCTCGAACCTGACTCTATTCTATCGACTAGCAGCGTTGCCGATCATCCTGCAGACTGGAGATCTATTCCTGTGTGCTTCACTTTTCTTCCCTTTTCATTTCAGTTATATGCGCGCTAATGGGCCGGCCCATTATTGTAGACGCTTAAGGCGCCGTACGCTTGTTCCATATTAGCGGGCGACGTACTTTTAAGAAAGGCTATCTTACCCCGCTTAAGGTGAATTGCTTGTTCCGTATCAACGGGCGACATACGCTTGTTCCCCTTTATTATGAAGGGGTATGAAGAAATCTCCACCATTAATGTGTTTAGGGTTGTACCGAAGGAGAAGTGTTTCTTTTTAAACAAAAGAATCATGACCAAGCAGTTGAAACATTCAATAGCAGAAGTCGAGTTTGCAAAGTCTCGGAAAAAGGAGGATGATAAGGTGTTTGAGACTAGGCCAGAAGTGTTTGTAGAAGGCGAGGCCAAAGCCATCGTGTCCAGGGCTGGCATTCGGGTTCATGTGGAGAACGCTTCTTTGATCTCAGAGACAGTGAAAGGCAGGTCCAGATGCCTAAGTTAAGGGATAGATACATGGTAGATGTCATGGAGATTAAAATTCTGAAAGCAGGGGTGCGTGCCTAGCAGGTCTTGGTATGCTATTTAAGAATGAGTGATTTGTTTTTTCTGATAAAGGGCGGATTTTATTGGGTCAAAACGAAGTATCAAGAGAATACAAACATGATGAACATACACCTGGCCTCTTCATAGTTAGGATGCACACAACCAACATTAACACACACAAAAGCACACGCAGGCAAATAGCAAAGTCATATAGGACCAAAACTATGCATAGACGAGGCAAAAGAAAAACAAAACTAAGTGATCAGATCCTTGATCAGCAAACTATAGGAAAGACCATATCCGCACCAACCATCTCATGACAACACGTGAACGACGAGATTCTTCAACAGCAACGCCTTCACAAAGGGAGACAAAGGGAGCGATGCTTAGGCGCCTGCGTCACTGGATCCAACCACCGAAGGATAGAATCTAGGTTTTCACCCTGAAAAAACGGTCCGAGCATATCCGAGCAATGCCATCAACAAGGTAACGACGTATGAACGTCACCATTGCCAGGTATAACCAACTCCGGTCAGACCCGGGCTTTCACCCCGGAGCTCGATAGTTGGTGCTCGAGAAGCACCACCATTTGTAGTCATTCATGTGATGTTGCCACCACTTTTCCGCAATCCAAGCAGCTACACGCGATACAAAACGCTGCCGCTGCACGACCATTCTTCTGCGTCAAGCCGCCATCCATAGTTTGCATCTCATTGCCGAAGCACCGAATTTGGAGAGATGAATCCTCACGAAGATTTTTCGTGGCCACAACCGCCATGGAGCCGCAGGAGGTCAAAGTTGCATAGTCTGCATCCACCACCAAATAGGCCGATCAAAATCTAGATCACCACCACCGCCTGAGCGCCCGTCCACCGGCAAGGGGAGGCCATACTGAAACAAGTGCATGCCCGCCCGTGAGGATGCATGCAGCCATACGCTCTGGAACAATTCCACGCATCGCTAGAACAAATCCATAGCCCTGGCCAACGGCATCACCCATCCAGCACCCGTCCATCCAGGCTTGTGCGCGCCCATCGTTTTCGTCCAAGACCATCCACCAGGGACAGTCGCCCGTGTCCACCAAGCCGCCGAGCCCCACCAGGACCTTGCGTCCCAGCGTGCACCGATGCGCCGCCCTCATCTGTGCCCACCAGATCTGGGTGCCGCCACGAGAGGAGGCTCCGCCGCCGCCATCAGCCACACAGGCTTCGCCCGGCGGCGTCCGGCGACGGCGCGGCAGCAGGTGGAGGGAGGGTTTGGCAAGGGGCGCCCGAGCCGCCCTGGGCGAGGCGACGCGGGGTCGTTCCTCCCCCCAGCCTGATGAGGATGAGTGATTTTGTGACCGTGTGAGAAATAGTGTATGCCCTGGTTGTGAAGCACATGGATCAGTTTTTTCCTAAAATGTTGGGAGGCCGAGACATGGAAAAACCTCATGTTCTCGTCGTCGGAAATGGTACATCTGATTTTCACCCGTTGTTTTAAAAGGAGCATTCCATCGCGGATGGCTCTTTGAAGAGCAAGCTTCACTACTTTCATAAGGTTGATCTTGGAAGTGGTGAGAGATCATTGTTCTTCTTTAGCATCAAGGAGGTTAATGCCGTGTTTGTGGCGACTCTCTCTTATGTGGGTCGGGCTTATGGATTTGGACCAACATTTTTTAGGCGGCAGCGACAAGTTTGAAGAGTGCGGGTTAAAATGGCAAAAGTAGATTGATGTGTGGGGCCATTGGATTGGCAGGCTTGGGCCACAATTTGGTGACAGGCTGGGCAGAAGGCCCAGAAACGTTCAAAACGAAATTGGCGGGAGCGAGGAATGGAGGTGGACAACGTGATTATGAGTGGCACATGATCAGAGGTGAAACAAGATAGCTTGGTGAGGCTAGAGTCGGAGAAGGTGAAGTTCCATGCCAAGTTAAAAAGGTACAGTCGATGCATTCAAGAACCCTTTTTTTTCTCGTTGTTCATCATGCAAATCGTGTCGCTGTGATGGAAATTGGTGTTCTTCTTCTCATGTGGGTAACGAATGAGGTTAAAATCTTCTATAGAAAGAGACACGAATAGATTCTTGCATAAGTATGAGGTGTTGTTTAAGAGAGATCAGATAGGATTTTCTTGCATCTATGGGCATCACCCAAACCCCTTACATTCCATGGACACAGCGATAAGATCGAGCCATTCATGTAGTACAAACACATGACATCAGGACATCTAGAACTTCATAAGATCTGTTCATCGGAGATTCTACTATTGGAGCTCTTTATCAAGAAATTGATTCGAGTTATTTTTTTTGTCTCGGTCCTCGAGGCAATGCTCGTTTAGAAAAACACTCAATTTTTTTGAATTATTTTGAACACCAATTTTTTTTGAATTAGTAAAGTATAGTTGAAATTAAGTGCGTTCACAGCAGCGCAGGTCACGCAGTGCGCGTGTTTGCAGCAGAGAAAGAGAGGGGTCTGAGTCTGAGTGACCTGTTGACCTCCGCCATGGCCGTCCTCCCGACCCGAAATTAGTTTTTATTTTCCTTCCTCGGTCCGCTGCCGTCCACATCTCTCCCTCCTCACTTGCTCCCTGAGAAAAACCCTCGCTCCTTGCTTTCTCTCCTCTCCTCTTCCTCGTCGGCATCGCCCGCTGCCATCCGCGGAGGCCCTCGTCGTCGCGCCCGCGCATAACCGGCCGCCGACGATTAGGTAGGTAATCGCACTGCCTCCTCTGCTCTCCCGCATGCCTCGAGTCGAGGCAACAACTCGCGTTTGATTGAATACTACTAGTACTGTGTACGTCTTGACTGGTGAACTTTGGTGCCGGCGAATCCGGATTCAGGGTTGGATAGCTCGGATCTATTTTTTGATCGGCTAGGGTTTGGGGGAACTTGATTTTGGGTTGCTCCGTCACGCCGATCTGTATACATGGGCTCAATTTCTTTCTTCTGTCATTATAGTCTTTCCTTTAGCAGGACCCGTATGCACCAAACGATTGGTATCTCTGTTGGTGTTGCTCTCCTTTCGGAAACATGTCGCTGCAGTGGAGAAGTGGGGAAATTTTTGTAGCAGAAAACAGTGAAAACTTTTTTTGAGCAATTTTTTTGTGGGAAATGCTTTTATAGTGTTATCTTGTTGCTTGAATATTCAATGCATTCATTATTTCGTTATTGAATTAGAGTTTTTATTTCTCTGTTCATTTGGACAGAAAGAAACAGAAGTCGATCGATTCTAGATTTTGCCTGGGTTTCCTCTGATTAATCGGGCAACGGCCTTCTTAATTAATGACACAAGGCAAAGCAGTGAAAGCTATTCTATTTTTAGCCTCCTTTTCCTTTCTGTATTGAGATGGAGCAAAATAGCTATAAGAATCATATTGGTTGGTGGTTCCATGCATGTAGCATTTATTTTTGAAGTTTGTACGAATATTCACCGTAGTGGTAAGTATGTGCTGACGAGCGAACTTCAGCTCGTTAGTATTTCCATTTTTGTTTGCGCTGGAATAACGTATATCTTGACTGATGAACTTCAGGGCAAATCCGGATTCAATCCGCTAGGGTTTGGGGCTGATGAACGCCGGAATACCACCGAGTTGGATATCTAGGATCTCCTTTTCTATTTGCTAGGGTTTTGGGCCTTGGAGGAAGATGTGCCGTTTCCTTTCGCCCGCTGATTTTGGGTTGCTCCGTCACGCCGATTACTAGGCTCGTAGCCATGGGCGCAGTTTGTTCTGTCGTTAGTCTTTTAGCAGGACTCCTATTCACCAAAGGATCGGTATCTCCTTTGGGAAACGGTGGTGAACTTGAAGTCACCTTATTAGAAACTCTGTTGGCATGTTTTATTAACCACACTGCTTTGTGCAAAACATAAGTGCTTTTGATTCAGGCTTTTGCTGAATTATTCTGCCAATTTGAAGGACACTGAAGGTTGCATCTATGTACGGAATTTGTTCTGGTCCCTTATGCTTTAAGTTCGACTATGTTAGTGACTCTGTTTTGTGCCAAAACTATGTGCTGCTGAGCCAACGTCAGCTCGTTAGTATTTCGGTTTTTTGTTTGTGCCGGAATAGTGTACATCTTAACTGATGAACTTTGGGGCAAACCCAGATTCAATCTGGTAGGGTTTGGGGCTGATTAACGTCGGAATATCACTGAGCTGGATATCCAGGATCTTATTTGGGTTGCTCCGCCACGACGATTCGTAGACATGGGCCCAATTTCTTTCTTCTTCCACTAGGCTTTCTTTTAGCAGGACTCCTATGCACCAAAGGAGGATTGGTATCTCTGTTGGTCTCCTTCGGGAAACATGCCACTGCAGTGCGGAAGTGGGGAAAAGGGGGGAATTTTTGTAGCAGCAAACAGTGAAAACATTTATTGAGCAAAGAAATGGGGGAAATACTTTTGTAGTGTTATCCTAGCTTGAATATTCAATGCATTCATTATTTCGTTGTTGAATTAGAGTTTCCATTTCTCTGTTCATTTGGGCAGAAACAAACATAAGTTCATTCCAGGTTTTGCCTGGGTTTCCTCTGATTAATCGGGTAACAACCTTCTTAATTAATGACGCAAGGCAAAGCTTTTGTCTTTGTTTCCTGAAAAATATCAACAGTGAAAACTGTTCTATTTTTAGCCTTCTTTCCTTTTCTGTATTGAGATGGAGCAAAATAGCAGTAAGAATCATATTGGTTGGTGGTTCCATGTAGCATTTATTTTTGAAGTTTGGACGATTATGACCGTAGTGGTAAGTATGTACTGCTGAGGGAACGTCAGCTCGTTAGTATTTCCGTTTTTTGTTTGCGACGGAATAGAGTACATCTTGACTGATGAACTTTGGGGCAAATTCAGATTCAATCCACTGGGGTTTGGAGCTGATGAACGCCAGAATACCACCAAGTTGGATATCCAAAATATTATTTGATCGATCGGCCAGGGTTTGGGGCCTTGGGGGAACTTCTACTGTTCCCTTTCGCCCGCTATTTTGGGTTGCTCCCTCACGCCGATTACTAGGCTCATAGCCATGGGCTCAGTTTCTTCTGTCGTTGGTCTTTTGACACGATTCCTATGCACCAAAGGATTGGTACCTCCTTTGACAAGCATGCCACTGCAGTGTGAAAGTGGGCTTCAGATGTACAATGCTTTTTCTGTGTTATTGGGAAAAAGGGGGAATTTTTTGAGAAAAAGGGGTTTGTTACCTTTTAAGCTTTGTATACTGAATGTGTTCCTTATTTTGCTCCCAAATTAGAGTTTTAGTTTTTATTTATCTTAGCATTTGGACAGAAAGAAACAGCAGTTGACTCTAGGTTTTGCGCGGTTTTCCTCTGATTAATCAGGCAACAACCTTCTTAATTAATGATACAAGGCAAAGCTTTTGCCTCTGTTTATTGAAAATACCAAGAGTGATACTGAGAACTATTCTATTTTTCCCTTTAGCTTCCTTTCCCTGTTTTGTAATGAGAAGGAGCCAAATAATAATAAGAATCATATTGGTTGGTGGTTGCACATAGCATTTATTTTTTTATGTTTGTATGATTATGAGCATAGTCGTAAGTTGAAAACAAACATTAATGAGACAATTTTTTCCGCAGACAGTACCAAGCTCGTGCTCTCCTACCTGTCATGATGATCATCTGTGGTAAGTATGAACTTTTGTTTTGCCGGTTTACAAACTTTATCATTTTTTGAATCACACATGTACAACTGGACACGCTCAATATTTTCCTGGCCTAATTTACATGCTGGGTAAATTCTAAAGAATTTTATTTTCTATGCATCTGCTTATTTGTCACAAGTCATGACTACATAATATTATTCCACTGCAAGATATTGTCTTGGGCCTTCTGATATCAGTTAATAGCGTCATACCTTAATTACAAAAGCTCTCAGATTCCAGCATATTTTGAATAAAGTGATCAGTTACGTTTTCTTTTGATTCCTTCATTGTAGTTTAGATCCTAGCCGGTTATGTTGTGATTGTTCACTTTACTTTTTTTCTTTGTATAATATGACATTAATTATAGTAAAAATATTTCACTAATCCGTGGCTAGTGAGCTTAAAGTCACCTTATTGGAAACATCGTTGGCTTGCTTTATTAACCACATTGCTTTGTGCAGAAAATATGTGCTCTTGATTCAGGCTTTTGTTAAATATGTGCCTTATTTCTTTTACATTGCACATGCTATTTTTGGATCTCAAAAGCTTATGGTTGGATGCGGTACAAAATAAGTTGCTTTCCTAACAGAAAGTTCATTGCAAACTGTAAACATTGTGAATTGTTATGCTTCATAGTAGTAGTATATGATGAAAAAGTTGTAAAACTTGTTAGAAAATATTTATTGCAGTAAATTATTTTTTTGCATTTACTTGGTCTGCGTATGACATCTAGTATCCTTGTGGCCTTGCTTGCACTCCCTCAACTCGGGTTTATTGGGCCTATTAACCAAAACTCAAGGACCAACGATGCGTAATTTCAGAGAATAGCAACAGCCAACCAAAATCGCAGGCAATTTTGCATGGAGCTGACTGCATGGTTCGCTTTTGCATGCAACTAATCCAGCACTAGCTAGCATTTACAGCACGCAGCCTGATTGAACAATGAAGAATTTGCAGTATAACTGAACTGGGAAAGAAGGTAGAGAGAAATCTGATGTATTACCAAAAAAGGCTTCTGCTCTGCTTTATATATAAAGCAACACAGCCGAACTGATATAAGGCTATGAGGAGACCCTATTACAAAGCAGATCAAAGGTAAAAAGCAAAAGTACAGGAGAAGCCACATCTACCACCAAATGACCTAGACTATTGACAAGAAAAGTAACCGGGCCACCTTGGAAAACCGCTGGACCTTGATACGCCGCTCAGACCAACCTATCGTCAGGGAGGGCCCCCTGCCCTCCCACTCCAGAGTGTGCAGCGCCAATCCTGCCTGCAGATAGCGAGGAGCACGAGTGGTGCCAACAAGGACCTGTGTAAAAGATGAGGAGGCAAGCGAGACTGCCTCACGCTAGAATCAAAGAAGCTTCAAGATAGGATCCAAACTTGCCCACTGACGATGGCGTGGCACGACCGGAAGGAACATGGACTCCACGTCAATGGCTCAAGAGAGTGACGGCACAACACGTTGCCGTCGCCGAAACCGAAGAGTGGTCAACGGTTTTCACCTGGGGCTCTGGCGCAGGGAGAGGGACCATATGACGCCCTCAAGAGGGAGGTGACACCCACGAGCATCGTCGTCACTGGCACCGGAGCGCAGAGTTTTTGCCTAGAGCCTCTCACCCACGCTACAGGAGGAATCACGAGCACTAACCCACCCCCAAGGGTCACCCTGTCGCCACCAAAACAGAGCTCCAGAGTAGGATCTGGGAGCAACCACAGCCGAAGCACCACCGGTACCAAGATCACCCACCACCACACTCGCCGCCAACACAACCAAAGAGTGCAACCACCACCGCCGCCAAGAAACATGTTGAAAGGCAAACTAGATGGACCACCACCTGGAGCCGCCGCCCCGACATCCAATTAACCCCACACCCTAGCCTCATAGTTGGCCGACATGGGTATGCCCATCGGAGAAGACATACCACGACCCTCCACGAAGCCGCCCCACCTGTCAGGAACGAGACCAAGCAAGGCGAAACCGCCCCGACGATGGGAACACACTACCCACGAGCGAAAGACGGCGGCCATGGCCAACCATCTGGTTCAATAGCCTTAGATCTGGGCAGGGCCGGCACGGGCACTTCGGGCAACCCGTCCCTGGCCCAAGGTGGGGCAAGGTAGCCGCCGGTGCCCCTGGCCCTAGTTGTGGTGAGGAAGCCACCGGCACCCCTGGCCGTGACCCCCGCGGTGCGACCGCAAATCGACCGGAGAGCCCCACCGGCCCCTGGGCTGAGGCAAGCTCCATGTTGATGAGCGCCCCAGTCCAAGGCAAGGTATAACGCCGGCCCTCCTGGTCGTGAGCACCTCTGCCCGCCTCGGGAAAGCCCCACCAGCAGTAACCTATACTACGGTTAGGGGGAGAGAGGGGAGAGATAAGGGAGGGAGAGAGGGGAGGAGGACCGCCACCAACCCACGCCGGGCCTTTGGTCGGCAGGGACGATCCGCGATGGCGAGAGGGGAGGGGGGAGAAGGTTGTGCCAGCAGCGAGGGGATTAGGAACCGCTCGAGTCACCCCTGGGGATGACTCGGGGGCAGGGTGAGGAGCATTTTGAGATCAGTTTATAGGCAAGAGGAATCTGATGTATTAAGGGATAACACTCGTTGAAGTCACTGATGAAGATCACCATTATTTTTTTCCTTTTTTAGCGGGTGGATCAATTTATAATCTTGCTAAGCTATCAGTTGTCGTTGTCCTTTTTTCTTCTCGAACACACATCTAATCGCGTGTCGTTGTGCATTAGGCGCCAAAGAAGGCACAAAGTACAAGTTACCAACTGTGGAGCTTTAATTGCCCTTGATTTGTTTTTTGGCAAATTACCTTGAAACCAGTATTGTAGCCAACCTGTCAAAGGGTTCCTCCTCGAAACTCAAAAGGATAATGTTTGAAGGACAATAAAAAAACCGGGAAAGATACAAAGAGAAGATGAAAAGACAAATTTTATCGGAATCTATTGAAAAACCAAGTTGTTACTCTGCTGGGATTTTATCTGGAATCTGGGAAATTGAACCCTGCTGGGAGTGCTCTCTGATCAGTTCAACACATATTTGTTGAAACTGATATGTCACATGTTTAGCCTATGGACTATCTAATGAAGTCTAAACACATGCATTACACTTTTAGTCTCAATGGTCTTTCATGTTGGTAACAGTGGCTAAAAATTATGAGATTGCTGCCTTTTGAGTTAATTTTGTTATGTTAGGGTCGCAAGAAAGTGAGCAGTGTTCTTTGGTTGCTTGTTAGGCATGTACAATCATTGATAAGAGGGTCTTATCTCATAGCATGTATGTCATTTAGAGAGGACAAAAACATATGATGCACTGGATTATCTCTTAGTGCCATCTCTAGCAATTAATGTTTGCGTGCTCCTTAATTTGTGGGATGTTTGAAATTAAATTAGAACATCTGTAACTAAGAGATGACATCTTTTAAAACGGATAGAATTGTCTTATCTTCCTTTCTAAGAGATCATCTCTTAGCTGGAGAAGACAAACCTTTTTTCCTCATTTCTCTCTCTTCCAACTCAGCAATTATCCTAGGTGGCATTGCTAAGATAGCACCATTGTACACACCCTTATGTAGCAAAGAACGCATGTTGTTCTTCTGTTTTAGAATGTACTCATGAAATTTCTTGATCATAATTTTTTGTTTGTTTGGCGCAGGTTGACAAGTTACCTTTTTGGTCTATTGCTTGTTCTCTGTTGTCTGGAAGTAGTATACCTCAGTCCATACTACCATGAATCTCCATAATACATGTCAGCAAGAACAGCTATCGGGCTCAAATTCCGCAAGGCCGCAAACATTTTGGACCATCTGTCCAGCTTGTGACACCAAATATCAGTACCACCATGCAAGTTCACAGAAAACTGTCCGCTGCCAAAATTGCTCGAAGGCCTTTATAGCACATGTTTTAACTGACCAACCTGTTCCTTCTGGTCCAAAGCAATCCGTGTGGAAAAATGCAGGAGTATTTTCAGAAATCAGATTGCTTCAGAAGTTCAAACCCGGGCAGATCTGGGCTCTCTACAGTGACATAGATAAGTATCCCAATTGCTATGCCTTCATAGAGAAAGTTGAGCTGCAGAATAATGAAGTACAGGCAAGATGGCTTGAAGTTTGTCCCGATGGAGAGTTGGAGAAAATATCTATAGAAGATCGAACTGTCGGGTGTGGAACCTATAAGGTTGCCACCACTGATGGTATTATGATTTACACTGACATGAAATCCTTTTCTCATCGTGTAAATGCGATATTCACTGGTAGAAGGAACTCTTATGAAATATATCCTAGGAAAGATGAAGTTTGGGCACTTCTGAAGGGATGGGATATCGGTTGGAGTTCAGATGCTCACAATCAAAAGAAATACAAGTATGAAGTTGTTCAGGTCCTCTCTGATTTCACGACTGACACTAGCATCACCGTCATGCCGCTTGTCAAGATAAAAGTCTTTGTTAGCTTATTTATGCAGTCTAAAGAGGCTACTCCATATCTGATACGGCAGGATGATACAATATGGTTCTCGCATTGTATCCCGTACCGTTTGATGGGTGCAGCTGAAAGTGAAGGCATTCCAGAAGGAGCTCTCGAACTTGATCCTGCTGCGCTTCCCCTTAACTTGGAGCAGCCTCATGTTCGTGTTGTTTCAGAAAGCAGGTCGGTAAAGGGCTCGGAGTTTGATGCCGCATATGCTGGTTCGTCCAGAGGAAATAAGTCTCACAAGGAATCTGAAGGGGTTGGGGAGAGGCAGCATGCTACATGCATGAACCGAGGGATCTTTGCAAAGACATCGGTGGTAGAGAACAGAGACCATAACACTCCATCTACTGTAGAAGGTATGGATGTTGCTGAAGAATCTGACCACGCGCAAGCGAAAGTATTATGTCCTGAATTTTTTGACTTCGACCAACTTCGAGATGTAAGTCGGTTTAGACGCAACCAGATCTGGGCTGTCTATGATACTAAATGCTGTATACCAAGATTTTATGCTCGAATTACAAAGGTAAGAAGGGCCCCAAAGTTTGAGGTACACTTTGTTTCGCTGGAATTTGATCCCAGAAATAAAGCAGAGGTGGCATGGTCACGTGGGGAACTGCCTGTTGCTTGTGGACATTTTAAGCATGGAGCATCACACACAGCTAAAGAAACTAAGATCTTCTCCCAGATCATTTCCTATGAGAAAATCAGGACAAGAAACTCGTTTGAGATATATCCTAAGAAAGGTGAAGTTTGGGCCCTTTTCAAGGGATGGGACATTGGCTGGAGTTCGGATGCTAAAAACCACACAGATTTTATGTATGAAGTTGTTCAGGTTCTCTCTGATTTTACGACAAGCACTAGCATCATTGCCATGCCGCTCGTAAAAGTAAAAGGCTTTGTTAGCTTATTTACGGGGTTGGAAGAGGCAACCCCGTATGGAGGTTTTCACATTGTGTCCCTTACCATTGGATGGAGGGGACTGAAAGAGATGGCATTCCAGAAGGAGCTGTTGAACTTGATCCTGACGCGCTTCCCCCTAACTTGGAAGATGCTTTTGCCTCTGTTGTACCTGAAAGCAGTTACACTCAATCTGCTGTACAAGATAGTACTGATGTTTATGAGGAATCTGATGATATTATCCAGGCAGAATTTGAATGTGCTGAATCTGAATTCCATGAATTTACAGAAATGAGATCACTTGACAAGTTCAAACCTGGGCAAATCTGGGCTCTCTACAATGATATGGATAAGTTCCCCAATTACTATGCCGGCATAAGGAAAGTCGATCTCAAGAATAATAAAGTACAAGTGAGATGGCTTTATGTCTCCTCGGGGAGAGGAGGAGAAAAGATTGGTCAACGAAGATCGCCCTGTTGGCTGTGGAATCTTTACGGTTTCCAGTGAAAATGATGCTATTATGACTTGCACTGGTACACAATCATTTTCTCATCCTGTATGTAGTAGACCAACTGGTAGAGAGAAAGAATTTGAAATTATTCCTCTTCCTCGTGAGATCTGGGCCGTTTACAAGGACTGGAGGGCTGGATGGACTGCGTGCGATTTTAAAAATTGTGACTATGAATTGTGGAGATATTAACCCATACGGACTCGTCCATACAAGTCAAGCTGTTGAGAAAGGTGGATGGTCACAGGACAGTATTTAGAAGAGAGCCATCTGTGGAAACGATATGTAAGGAGGAGTACTTAAAGTTCTCTCACCAGATCCCTCGCTTCCATCTGACAAATGAAAAAGGAGGCAAGCTTCGAGGCTGTTTGGAGCTCGATCCTTTCTCGGTGCCAGAGAGGTTTCTCGGCATTGATTCAATGTGAGATAACCCTGTTCATGGTGGCTCTTTGGAACCCTCTCTTTTCGAAGGAATGACAAGACGGAAGGTTGTGCGGAAGTTGATCAAACCGTGTTTCATGCTGCCCGGAGTTCTCCATGTTCCAGTGATGTTATTATGTGCTTGTTTAGTCTTCCTGCAGCCGGTGCCTCTAAGATCTAGTTAGAGGCCTGACATTTGTTGCAGCTGTTGTTTTAACTTTTCGTCCGGTTATTGAACTGACACTCTTCCTTCGCTCGTAGTTTAACTAAAACCCGTAGTGGTATGATTTAACTGTGATGGATTCTGGATGGAATCTGCCTTCCCCAACTTGTTTGGGACAAAAGGCTTTGTTGTTGTTGTTGGACTCTGGATGGGATCTCTGAAAATCTGTCAAATGAAATCCAGCTAGAGCTTTGTGCTAAATTTACATTTTATTGTAGTGCTCATCACCATTTTTGTGTGGCTCATTGTGCATTTTTGTGTACTTCACTATTTGTGGAGTAGTACCCTACACGACCAAACCATGTGGCTTTTCACTTTGCTGGGATCACATTTTCTCCAGGGTCTTCAAAAAGGCTTGGGGGACAGCGTTCATGAAATTTAGTAACTCAGTAGAATCTGGGCAATCACTGGTAACTCGTGAGTACGATAAACCTGGCGAGGAAAAATATTATGTGTCAATTCAAGGCATTTTTTTCACTCTTTCGTTTTGCCTAGCAGAGAAGGTGTATGTTGTTGTGCACCAGCACAGAAAACTGAAGTAATGAGCCTGCAAATGTTGAATTACCATGACTCTGCTGTCTTTTGCACTTGCAAAAAAAAGAAAAGAAATATTCTAATTCTAACTTTAAGCCTGCAAACCGAAGCAACACGACCAGGATCGTGGGCACACATTAAGTGCTTCCAATTAAAATTCTAACTTTCATATAATCTCAATTGGCGACCTTATGGCATGGAGTTCTTTGACTCTTTTCTCGACCAAGTCGGACATCTACAGTTTTGGCATCTTACTTCTCGTCTTCTCGAGGTCATAAGCGGGAAGAGGAATGCAAGCTCCTTGAATCTCACAGGACATGCACTAGATCCTTGAAAACCAGGTCCTTGGACTGCTTCTTGTTTAGTGGAGGTCCTGAATCAACCGCTTTATTGCGTTTGATCAGATCCGTAATTCAATGTTTGCCTTTTGCTCACTTGGTGTGAAGATCGATGATAATATTAACACCAGACTTGGTCCTTATGTTTTCAAGATATGTCAACTTGCTTATGACTGGGGCTGGTTTTTTTGGTTCCAGCCTGGGATGGCTGTTTTTGGTGGCAGGGTGTACACAACTATCACTTGCATTCCTTCCATTGCATAACCATGCATCCTGACCATATATAGAAGTCAGGGTGCACACACTTGTCACTTGTGTGCAAATTTCAGAACATGACATGATACAGAACAGGACATGCACTCAGATTCTCTTGTTTGCTTGATGCATACAAAACTGCATATATGTTCTGTGTAAAATTCAGAACTTCGCATGCTGCGGGCTGCACACAGGCAAGAACAGGACATGCCATTTGCATATCTATTGCATAATTATGGCTTGCATACATATATGCTTCCAATACATTTCATGATTTGCAATTGCATACATACAACATACATACTCGTTCCTTCCAAACTACTCCTATTAATTTGATCACTAAAAATATAGCTTCACAATCTTGCCAGACTGCTTTGTTGAATTCTAGATTCTAGTAGCTTAGCTGCATTAAATTGTTTGTGTCCTGCTCCGGTCCTTTTCTAAGCATTAATCCCAGGTCCCAGAAAGGCAGCACGTATGGTCACATTCCATAAGTAAATCCAAGCACCGAGCATACAATCTTTGCATCTGCTGATCCCGACAGATTTCACGAGAAATCGGGTACTCAAGCATGTTCAGTAGCCTGACAGACTACAGCATGAATAAGTTGTTCTTGTTTTCAGTGTCTGTCTATAAAAGAAAGATTGAATCCCAAGCCACTTCGCAAGGGGCTGGCATCCGCAACGCTTCTGACGGGATGGATGATCTGGAAGCAACGAAACGCTTGTGTCTTCGAAGGGGATCAGCCATCAGTCCACCAACCAACAGAGCACATCAAAGCAGAGGCCGCATTATGGGCTCGGACTGGGGCTTCAAGCCTTCGATTGGTGATCCCCAGCACCTGGGATGTACACTAAGATCATTGTAACATAACCTGCAAATCACCTCCTAGGAGGCATGTAAACTGCTCCCCCACTCTTCAATGAAAAGAAACGCAAAGTCTTTGCGTTTTCTCGAAAAACTTGTATGAATCTATGGGAAGTTCCAGTGTGCTATCACCATTTTTTTCTTCTTCTTCTTAAAAGCTTCGTACAGCTCTATCATAAGGCCTTTTCGCTTTACTCATGGCCACAGTTCTTCCTGGTATGTGCACTTGTGCAGGTCAGGAATTAAGGACTCTAAACACCCAAGGCAGCACAATTAAAAACACGATCAATAGCTCTCAGGAAAAACCCACTAATTTTTCCATTTGCACGATCCATTTGTCTAAAATGAATGCAGGACCATTAACTCATTGTCAAAACCACTGCATTTTCCAGTGACGCGAAATGTATGATCTCAAAATATTGCAGGATTGTCAACTCACTGCAATAAACCCTACAGTGAAATGCTTCTTCTACGAAGCACACCAGAAATCACATCTCAGAGATGAATGTCAAAAGAGCGACACTGCAATGACCTACAAATTGTTCAGCCATTGGAAGCAACACTATAAGCAGTTCTGAATCCAGAACGGCGCATGTTTTGCAAGCAGAAGAAACGAAAAGAGTTTTCTGAACCTATATCTATCTAGCTATGCAAAAGTAGGCGTCCAGTTCTGCTGTCGTCGAGGCGGCGAAACTTGTGGACAGGTGTACTTTCAGGGCTCCCGCGCTCCGATCTTTCTCTACTCCGCGTTGACATCTGGGTGTTGCAGCCCATTGTAGGCTGAATTAGCAGAAATTATGAGCCAATTAGGCGGCAGACCAACAATCAATAACAACATCAAGAAGAAAAAACTGAAACAATATAATGTGCAAGGAACTAAAGATTTTTTGCACTATTGTAAGATACTACCTGAATTTTATTCACAGGTTAGAAAATAAGTATCCTCTCTGCAAAGGTAAAATAGATGACTGAACTTGATTTCGCTTTTCAGCTACCATAATCTATACTATGAAATCAAGGGCAGAAATGTGCAACCAGCTTTGATAAATTAACATGGCATCTACTATTTTCACCCAACTACTTTTACCTTTTTCCAAGTCATAACAAAACGAATCATAATATCCTTTTTCTAAGCACGATCAGGTTAGAAAATAAAAGGAATAACAAGACCAAGGTTGCAGCTCATGTACAAAACCTGAATAAAGCTCAGGCGCAGAAACGAGATTTATTTAGTATTGTTGGCTAAATCAAACGCGAGTAAAATTGGCTAAATCAAACGAATCAACTTAGTTGCAATTTCAAGTTCCATGATGATTTATGTCCCCAATTTCGACTTAGTTGCAGACAATTCCCAACACCTAGCAGTTTCAGACTTCAACAGATTCAGTTAACTATTTTTCAGACTACAACAATTTCAGTGAACAGTTTCAGACATCAACAGATTCAGACTAGAACAATTTCAGTAACAGCTTCAGTAAGACAAGTAGATTAACACCCCACTAAATGAAACCCAAAAATATAGATGTGTACCACAGTCTTCAGTTCTTGTCACCGTTAGGAGATACTGTACTTTGGAAGTTGGGGCATGGAGAGAGGCTCTCACTCACCAGGGGTCTCGGCCCGGATGAGGACAATCTCGAGGGTGTCGCCATAGCCGCCGTCGGGCAGGTCGACGACGAGCGGGGTCAGCCTCCCGTGGCGGCCCGCTCGGACGCACATGGCGATGTTCCGGTAGTAGACGCCGGCGCCGACGAGGAACCGCAGGTCGTCCCTCAGGCGAAACGCGGACCTCCCCCTGAACCAGAACTGGCGCCAGGCTTCGTGCTCGGGGTCCTCGGGGTAGTCCCCGTTGTCGAGCGCTCGCACGAACCGGATCAGCCGTCCCGGCTCCAGGTGGATGACCCCGAGGAGGTATCCGTATGGGGGATTCTGCAGTTGAATCACAAAGATGGAACAGAATCACAAAGATGGTTATGTTCAGGAGATCAAGAACTGCTCGCAATCAAATTTCGCAAGAACTACGTCTACGGTTCAAGAAGAATTCGCTGAATCGCCGAAAGCAATTCAAGAAGAAGAGGTATCAAGAAGCGGGTCGGTCATGGCAAACTCACCGGAGGCGGGGCAGGAAGGGCAGGCATGTCCTCTCTGGCGGGGATGGGCTCGACGACCCAGTACATCATGGAGCTGGCCTCGTCGTCGACGCTGACGCCGGAGGAGTTCCAGGGGAGGTACCTGCCGTTGGCGCGGAGGTAGCGGCCGCCGACGTTGCGGAGCAGGACGACGTCGTCCCCGAAGCCCGACCCCACGGCTTGCCACATGAAGGCCTCCACGCCCGGCTGGTCGTAGTCGCGCAGCTCCGCGCGGAGGCCCCGGTGGCCGAGCCTCGCCGGCGTGGCCGTGGCGGCGAGGTAGCGGCCGTAGGCCGCGCTGTGGAGGAGCAGGCGCTGGCCGCCGTCGTAGTCGCAGCCGACACCATCGTCGTCTCCGCCGTGGTAGATGTGCACCGCCCACGCCGCGTTTAGGGATCCGTGGACCTGGCTGAGGGTGACGCTCTCCCCGTCGTCGGCGGCGTGGAGGTAGGTGCGGTGCACTAGGCTCCGCAGCCGCACGTGGTGCCTGTCGTCGAACCGGTCCATCGGTCACCGGCGCTGGAGGGCGGAGGCGGTGGGCTGCTGCGCGGTGAAGGGAGGGCGAGGGGTTCTTGGTTTGTTGGGGACTCCGGCGAGGAAAGCTGTTGGTTGGGGCGGTTACGCTGGGCGCCAAGGCGGGAGGTATTTCAAGGCGCCTTTGGGTACGAGGTGGGCTTGCAGGCCGTTTCCTTGGCCCAGCCCACCCTATCGAGCTCCCCCTCTATATCTCTGTTCCCACGAGTCCCATGGAGGAATGATGTACCTTTTCTATACTATTATTAAAAGAGCAAACTAAAACTCCCCTAAAGCCACACAACAAACTGTACATAAGATAACCACAACCCTCCGATCAAATCACCTTAAACATATCCTATTGCCCACGTTACATCAATAATCTGTCAACTAAATCAATGGCTTAGATCAAATGTTCTGCTAGGCAGACGCGGTGGTCTGCCGATTCTCCCAGCGCTCCGCGTCGCCCACCCGTAATATGCGGATCGATTCCACCCGCCCGGCCGCCTCTATCGTTCCCCGCCCCTCCCTCCTCTCTCCTCCTTGCTACCGCTACAGGGCGCTGCCGGGCATGCTCGGCCTGCGTCGGCGGAGCCGAGGTCGCTTCCCTCCCTCAAGCAGCGTCGATGGCGCGGGACGCAGCGGGCTGGACCTGCATCGGCGGTGCTAGTGTCCCTCTCCTCCGACGAGCGACGACGGCGACGCGGGACGCAGTGGGCCTGACCTGCGCCGGTGACAGTGGGTCCTTCTCCTCCGTTGAGCAGCGGCGGAAGCGCAGGACGCAGTGGGCCCGGCCTGCGTCAGCGGCGACGGCGGGGGTCCATTTCCTCCCTCAAGCAACGGCGGCCTGGGACACAGCGTGCTCGGCCGCGAAGATGGATTTCTCCGATGGGGCATTCGATTCCTGGCCTCTGTTCCTCTACGCAACGGTGAGACACACGACGTAGCCTCTGCCCTCCAGCACCATGGCAGCACGCCGTGTGAACGCCCCAGGGAGGCATACTGGTAGGGGTTGCACCATGTAGCGTGTGGATGCCCACCAAATGTTCGATGTGTTCCCCAAATTGATCTCTATATAAAGGAAATAGCATAAAACTACTACTTTACAGGTTAGGGTTCCAAAAAACTACCGGTTTTTAATTTTTCTCAGATAACTACCAAACGAGGGATGAGACCCGCACATAAGAGAACCGTTTGTTTGACTGTTACCTTACATGTAGGACCCACATGTCAGTATCTACAAAAAAACGCCCGCGCCAAGTTTCGAACCTGCGACCTACAGCACGCAGGCGGAGTGCGCTAGCCACCAGGCCACAACGAAGCTTGCGTTAGGTTACAGGCGGGTCGTCCTTTATATTATAGTAGACACTGCCGATCCCAGCGCGGCTGCGTGCCCTGAATTACTTATTTTTAATCATAATATTAATACATTTTTTTGCGATTACATATTAGTGCACTAAAACAGTGCAACTTTTATTAAAAAATTGATGTGTTTCTCGAAATGCTAGAATGATTTTACGCAATAAGTTTTTAAAACATGCTGAACATTTTCTCAAATACACATTGTCAAAAAAATTCATCATGTATTAAGAAAATGTTCGACCTATATTACAAAAATGATCATCGTATATATTAAAAAGTGTTCAACCTAAATTACAAAAATGTTAATCGTATATATTAAAAAAATGTTCAACCTAAATTACAAAAATGTTCAACCCAAAAGTTTAATATATTAAAAAATGATCACTGTTTGCAAAGTAAAGTTCATCAAGCATTGAAAAATGATCACTATACGCAGAAAAGGTGCTCAGCGTACATTAAGATAATGTTCATGCAAATTCAAAAACATGTTCATCATGTATTTCAAAACATCATGTATTGAAGCCTATCTAAAAAAATGTTTAGTAAGTATGTTAAAAACAGAAGAAAAACGAACCCAGTGAATAAAGAAAGAAAGAAAGAAAAACCTAAAAACAAGCGAAAACCAGAAACAAAAATAAAGCATAATAAGATAAATAAATAGAAAAGAAATCTGGGCGAACGAGCACAGCACGCGCGTCAGTAAAACGCGAAACGAAAAAACAATTACAGGCTTTGGCTGGCCCAACCACCAGCCAGCCTTCGTTTATTGTATAAAGAAAATCCTGCCTGGACAGTAACACAACCAGCCCTTGGCCTGGTGGCTAGCGCGCTCCGCCTACCTGCTCCAGGTTGCAGGTTCGGAACTTCGGGCGCGCGATTTTTCGTCTCACGTTAACAAATGATTGTAGGGACCCGATTGCTTTTTTAAAAAGTTTGTAGGGGCTAATTTGTAAAAAATCCGTGGATGAGGCGCTGACATGTGGCCCCCACAAGTCAGGTAACGGTCAACCAAACGGTGCGTTTAGTGGCGGGCCCGACCTGTCATAAACATGTTTAATTTTTTAACAAAGATGATTTGGGGTTTTTGAAACAGCCGACCACCCATTTGGTAGTTATATGAGAAAAATTAAAAACCGGTAGTTTTTTGAAACCCTAGCCTGTAAAGTAGTAGTTTTATGCTATTTACTCCTCTATATAGCTAGCCCGCTTTTCAGTCTCTCCCTGCTCTCCATGCCTTGCGTTGTCCATATATGATCTTATTTTGTTTCAGTTTTTTGCTAGATTTAATAGTGTAATTTGTTTAAGACTTTAAATCTTATCCAGGCTGAACCATTGAAAGTAATCAGCACGGTCATGTGTTTCTATATGTTCATTGTGACTAGAAACCAACATGCTGACTGCCAAAGTTCTTGCAGGCGTGATTGCTTTAATTTGAGAAGGCACTGATGTAACACAGGAAATAGTTACTACTGAAGAAATCATTTCCGCCACACTCAATCTTGAGTCTGCACTTGCTAAGAGATGCACCCAAAACAATATACTCCTGATTGTTTGATTGGTAACATCCTCTCGCGGGAAACTCAACTTAGCTTCTTTTTACTTCCTAATCTTGACATTTTTCATTTTAATTATTATCCTATATGCACGGGATTGTAGAAAAATATTGGTAATGTCTACATTGGAAAGGATCCAAACTCTATACAAGTGATTGGTGAATAATTTTTTATCTAGGTTCAGAAGTTGATAATCCACTACAGTTCTTTCATTGTGCAGGCAACCTCGGGTACAACTAAAACGACTTTCTTTTGCTTCTGCCGTCACATTACTGAATACGACTTTGAATCTCAACTGCACTTGACTGCACCTTCTATCTTGATCCGCTTGGCAACTTATAATTTGCATAAGCATTCCCCTGCATAATTTGTCCTTGGTCTGAAAGAACAATTCCTAAGGATATACTCCAAATCAGGTTGTTGCCTGGATCCTATGAACAATATGTACAGTCACGCTGTTTTAATCCGTTTACCATCAAGTAAGTTTTCACTACGTTTTGTTTCAGTTCCATTTCAGAATTCCTAAATTATATAGACTAGCTAAATACCCGTGTGTTGCCATGGACCAACAAATTTAAACATGAGACATTGATCAAACATAATTGTTATTCATGGCAGGTACGTTGCATCCGGTTTATGATTATGTTGCGTTAATTATTGCTTATACACTTGCTGATAAAAAAATTCTACTCATACTCAAATTCCAGCTAACATATTTATTATTCCCTCCGTTTTTGTACACAGAGCCAGATTATTGTGTGTAAAATCTCTCATGTTCCACGTCAATTAGTCATCGTGCATCTCAGATTATTGTGTGTAAAATCTCTCATGTTCCATGTCAATTAGTCATCGTGCATCTCGTGCCTCTTTCTCTATGATTGCATACAACGTTTGCATTAATAAGCACCATTGTAGGAGGCAAAAATCTTATCATTTCTTCTTAAAAAGAGATACTGACCTTGTATAGATGCAAAATTGTTTTTTTATATTTTCCTTGTATTAAAAAACAGAGGAGGTATCATGATTCAGTCTGAGAAAGTATGTCTGATGCTCTAAACTAAATGTCGTATGATTTCCTAGTTTCCTTTTTAAAAATTGATTTCTACAAAACGCTAATTGTACCTCCATCACAAACAACCCTTTAATAATAAAGATATATAATCATAGTTTACATTTCTTAAAATTGGTTATTTGTTTTGTGGTGATTTGGCTTTGTGAAAATAGAAATCAGAGGGATATAGTACATTCATGGTGGAATAAATCACTTGCAAATACCAAAACCTTGTGGTGAGTACAAAACATGCATCAAGCGCTAGAAATATATTTATACGTCATATGCATACATATTATATGAAAAAGATCCGTTAAGTATAAACTAAATTGACTATACGAAGAATGAGCTGATGATTGTCCACGGAACAACATCACACTTCACCTATGGATTTTGCATTGTATGGATCTTCATTTAATTATTTACAAGTGAAGTCTCAGTGATAAGATGGCTAAATACACCAGCAATCCATGGACCCACAATAAGATCAAGAGATATCCAACGGTCAATCCGAAAACAATAGATCTCTTGATATAGAACATGATGTAGAATTTGTAAGGACATGAAGCAAAACAGCAGGATATAGAGTAACATGGTCTCTTCTGTTAGGAAAAGGATCTTCTGTTAGTAATAGACTTCGTAAATATTAACCCCCTCATTATGTAAATGTCAAATTATGTTTTAGAAAGTGGGACAAGATGATACATTGCATAAATCAAACTGAAACCGAAATGAAACATTGCCATCTACAGATCTACTGAGATATTAGTAATCATTTCTGGAAACAGAGAATGGCATTTGTAGTCCACAATTGTTATCTACACGTGCTTATCCTGTATATATGCTATCCACCCAGCACGATCTTTCATAAGAGAATGTCACCTTCAACTACTTTTACCAAAAGAAAAGGTGCAAGCACAAAAAGAAAGCCCAAAATTTCTTGTCAAGGATCAAAAACAGAAATATTTCAGTAGGATACACCCCTCCCCCTTTTCTTCGCATACCTACCCCATCAACAAGTTCTATTTGCATTGAACTAAGTGCTTAGCCTTTTCTCTTGCACATCTTGTCTATCTATAAAATAAAAAGAAAATCCTATGTTTCCGAATATTGATGAAACTTCTGCTTGATACATCATTGCCTAAAATTGAAACTATATTATAGAAGTGTGACTGTGTATAAAAGAAAATGCATGATAACTATAGGGGTGCATTTTGCAGCCTGAAAGAATACCAGCTTTGGATGTAAAAGGTGAATCAATTTTAGCGAAGCATGCACTTCTCTAGGGGTTGGCCGCCATGTTTGGTTAGGCCATCCCGGAAATCTTCCTTTCGTCCCTGTAAACATTGTGACGACTTAATAAAAGCTTCGCGAGATTGTCTAAAAAAAAAGCTGTTCAGGCCACTGCTCGTCCAGACCACCTAGCTGCATCCCTCGATTCATATTCTTCCGTCGTCTCGCCGCCGCTGACCTCGTCGGATGTCGTCCCCGCCTACCTCACCGTCCTAGGAGCGGAGGAGATGATTTCCTTTCCGTCTGGCCCGCCCGCCGCTCAGAGCCTCCGCGCGTCCGCGGCTCCCACCGTCCTGCGTGGATGTGCCCCAGCCCAGGTGCGGCAAGCCAGTAACCGGCAATGCCCACTGCCTGACGAGCGGTGGCTGGTACCCCTGCAAGCCAGTGCCGGCCCGGCAGCCCAATCCGCAATTCGGCACTTTGCTATTTTTCGATTTGAGGTACTGCCCATTCCCCAAATTTTGATCGAGGGCTTGCTAATTGATATACGTTCCAGTGCAGTACATATGTAGATGAATTCATGAACACATTCGTGCAGGTACGTTGCGTCCTTCTTTTACGCAAAACCGAGACTTCATTGAGAATTCTACTACGTTTGTAAGGCTAGATTAATCAATTTATATGTGGTAATTAGTTATATAGTTCACATGTCATATTTGTTGTCAAAATATTTTTTGGACCACCCTGCTTCCAAATCCTAGCTCCGCCACTGATGCGAAGCAGTGCATGAATCGAGAGAAGGGAGCCACAATCTTTCATGGCGTGCTAGTCTAATCTGATATGAACCCCAATGAAGGAATGAAGAACAAAATGAACATGGATAGAAGGCAACCCTGGGTATACACTGTCGGATAGCATCCGGCGGCACGAACCATAGCTAAACGCGCCGCTTCGAGGACACCTTCTTCGTCGCGCCGCCTCAGCCGCAGAAGCAAAACCACCGTCTCCGGCGGCGGCGCAGCAACCGCATGGGTAGAGGAGGAAGGGGAGGGGTCGGTTGTCAATGTCACGGACCTGGATGACGATGATGGAGTCAGCCCACGGGTAGCCATAGCGATCTCTGATTTCTCCTCGTGAGATGCACGAACAGGGGCCAGCAGCGCTAGCAAGGAGGAGGGCGAGCAGGGCCGTGGTCGCGTCCCACGGCGTCAGGCACCAGGGCGCTGGACGGTGGGAGCGTCGCCCACGGCGCCGCTGGCTCACCGCGCTGCAGCCTGCAGCAGGTCCTTGGAGAAGGCCAGCAACTGGAGGCAACGCCGGGCTGTAGCTGTCGTCGCTCTTCTTGGCCTTCATGGGACTTTGAAGCCGATGACGTACCCATCACCGTCGGCGAACCCAGCATCCATGATCCAGCGGAGGAAGGAGCTTGGTTGACGCCGTTGCCATGCCACCACCGCCGTATTGGAGCACGACCTCCCAGTCCTTGCCCCGATGGTGATGGGGGGCTCCCACACCGTGATCGTACTTTTTTTGTGCAGACCAGTGTGAGAGGCAATTAGAGGGTTGGGGAAGATGGGGCATCGGTGATCGGACGTGGGTTCTTGCGTTGCACGGGAGGGGGGATCGTGGGTGAGAGGATCGGGATAAGACGGGGGCGTGGATAGCGTCTTTTTTTTTACGAAGGAATCGTGTGAGGACTATCGATCGCGAGATGGGGGTAGCCAAGGAGGTCGAACCATCAGCAAAGCTAGATGATGGACATCTTCACTAATCAGCAGGTCTGCTTACTACATTCCTCTTGTTTTCTGCAGTTGACGACTTCAAATTATTCAGGAGTGCGTGACGCACAAGGTTGTAAGGTTTCCGCACTTGTATTCATAGAATTCTGGGTGTTGGTAAATTCTGTTTTTGATGGATTTTGAAGGAGACTTCTGTTTTTATCGAGAATGAGACAATACCAAGAGGCTCTTGAAATAATTACTGGGACCTCTCATCTTGGTTATTTTTATATACTGCATTGCAAAACCAGAAGATCTGGAACTGCCTACCTATTCAAGCTAGGCTAGGCTCAGAGAATAATGGTGATGATTACTTAGCTAAAATCCTAGGATCTGGAACTGCCTACCCATTTGCTCTAGCTGGCAGCAAGAATAATAAAACAGAAAGCACTGTGCCCGGTTGCGTCGTAAATGTGCCTAATCAAGTTCCATATGGATATAATTTCAGTGTGTTTGCCTTGTGAAATGGATGCAGATGTGGTCATCAAAGTTTGATCTGGTCACGGACAGATGCGTCGAGCACTCGAGCTGCATATTTAACCAGGTATATTTAATCATTTTGAACAATTATTTAACCAGTGCTAATACAAATAAAAAGCTGCAGCAACATTTCAACCAGATACTTCCTCGATTTGTTTTCGACCAGAAGTGGGTTTGGATTAGGGAAACGTTGAACACCGGTGCACCGGCTTAACTTTGCGCCGGTCGCGCTGGCACGCGCTCGCACATCACACGTAAAAAGCTGGCCGCGTGCCTAGGTGGGCCTGAAGGACACGCCCATCCCTTATATCTTCACACCGCACAACCATTCTCCTTGCAGTCTATCTCTTTTCTCTTCTCCTCCATTAAATTCCTCAACACCACAGGACGAGCTCTTCCATGTCTCCGCTGAAGGTGCGGCCATCTACTGCTTCTCCGGCCGTGGGAGCTCTGTAGCTGGTTACCCCCTTCCCTGCCCACGCTGCAAGGGGGAGGCGCGTTAGTGCAAGGAAGACGATGAGGGCCCGTGACTGGGGAGCAGCCGGCCGGGGATGTTTCAACCGGCGGGGCTGGCGGAGAGTGGGGTGCGTGTCGTTATGATTTTTTGCTACAACCTTCGTCAGATTTTGCTACCACTGACACAAAATTTTGCTACAAGGATTTCATGGCGAAGCTGTAAGCACGACGGCAGTGACGAAGTTTTGCTACATCCATTGCCGGATTTTGCTACGATCAACGACAATTTTTGCTACAAGGATTTCACGGCGAAGCTGCAACCACAACGGCGGTGACGAAGTTTTGCTGCATCCATTGCCGGATTTTGCTACGACCGGCGATGATTTTTGCTACAACCGGCTGTCGGCAGAGCTGGAACCGATAGTGCGAGGAGCTACGAGTGGGCAGACGGGGATGCTACAACCGGCTGCCGGCGATGCTGGAACTGGCAGTGCGAGGAGCTGCGAGCGGATGGGGATGCTAGAACCATTTGGGTGTGAAACTACAACCCCAAGCGTCCTTTTGCTGGAAGCGACCAAACGGCGATGCTACAACCTTCATCGACGGATGCTACAACCGTCAACGGTGGGAGCAACAAGCAACGATGGCGAGATGGAAAGTCGTGACCATGGAGTCGATTTTGCTGGGATGGAGGACGACGGTGGTGGCGGAGCTGCAAGGGCGACCGGTGGCGGAGATGCAATGGTGTGTCCTCTCTGCAACCACGGGGCGCTCGGGCACGACGATGGCGACCTTGCGCGACGACGGCGACTTGTTGCGGTGCGCTGGCACGAGCAACCGACGGCAAGCGCGGGTCATGGGGCGGCCGACGAGCGCTTGTTGCGCGGCCGTGCAGGAGGCCGGCGAGCACGGATGAGGACGAGCGGTTGCGCTGGGCTCTATCCTCTTTTATTTTCCTGTGAGTTGAAGGAAGGATCGTACGGTTAAGAAGTGGCGTATCGTGTGGTAGCGCTGCGACCGGCCCAAATTTGGGCCGGTGCGCCGGCGCGTATCACTCGCCTTTGGATTAATAGTTGATATATTTCTATTATTAGGAGCACTCATATTTGCGATTTTTTGTTAAATTGATTGTGTATTGTATAGCTAATATTGATATGTTGCACAATATTCAAGCCCATTGATATATTGCATCCATATATTTCCTATTTTCTTGGTTAATCAGGATTGCAATTGATATCCCTGTCGTAAGAGTGCGAGTGCGAGCCCATCGTGATATGCACATCCATCCCTACTTTCTGTTTTTTGGTGAATATATATTCTTGATTTCAGTTTTTGTAATGGTTATTTAAGTGGATATGATAAATCGATAATTACGAAGAATGGGAATGCAATGGGCAAGAAAAATATACGAGAAGAATCAAGAAAAATATATGTCAGGCTCTGTATTTGAAATGGAACGGAACTATACATATTGCAATCCAGACATACTATGCAATCAAATTGGTAGAATCCATGTGCCCTGTTGTGATTTCAGTTACTTTCAAGTTTCAGTATTTTTTTTCGGTGATTTTGATCGCTTGTCCATTGTGTATATGTCTGCAAAGCTTCAGTGTAAGTGGCTAATGGCCATATCCAAGGTGGCATTCATTGCATGACAAAACCAGACTGGGAAGTTCATGGCTCAGTTCTACGATGCATTTTTCTTCTTGTATGGAAGCTTGTTTTAAGTTCGTTGTTTGATTAGTTGATTATATGAAACAGTTTATGCCACCTGAAATATCAAAATGCATGCCGATTCATTCCTATGTGATAAATTTACAATCATTTGGTTGCAGATAATCCTATCAATACCCCTGGACTAGACCACCTACGGATTCCATGTTTGTTGTTTGCTATGTGTTCATCCATTTGACCATTCTACATTTGATTAAACAGTTTCTCCGTGCAGATTAAGAAAATTGTTTACATCCAAGGGTTGCGACTGCATCTCCTTGAAGAATTGTCAATTTCATGTGACATATTATCTTGAAAATGGTCTATGTGCTAGGTTTGGCATGTTGTTGGAGATTGAAATAAAGGGTCTTGATATTTTGCCGCCAGTTCTACTTGATCCTAAAAAAAGGCGAGACATACATCGAAAATGATATATGTTGTTAGCATATTGTTACAAAGTTAATTTATGGGATATGATAAGTAACTGATGTAAAGCAAACAAATATGCATCTACTCTTGAATTTTATTATCCTTTTGTGAAAGATAGTCCCTGCAAACTTGTATGCTAAATATCTTTTTTCTATGTGACATAATGAATGGACATGCTAACTGTTAATTATGGGAACGCCATGCTAAATATATTTTTTCTATGTGATATAATGAATGGACATGCTAACTGGTAATTATGGGGACGCCATGACATGTATGGCAACAGGGAAGGATAAATTCAAAGCTTGCAGATTGAATGCCTGGATGAGAGTGCGAAGGATCGCTGACACTACATTGTGTAAATTGTTTTGTATCCACGGTAGTAGAGAATGATTGATTCTTTGCCCTTAATGCATGGATGAGCGAGTTAGGAGGAAAAAACATTGTACATTTGTAATTTGTTGTGTATATGACTCCTCAACTTTATATGATTGCTCTATTGTATTTTCGTTGGTAATTTTGTTGTCATCACACGTGTCTTATTTGCCTCTTTACATTATTCTATAATATATATAATCCTTACATTTTTAGTGCATGTGATATGGTAAAAAAGTATTGTGGCCGTTTATATGATATCGAAAAGTGGATTTTTGAGCGCTCATATATGATGCGTTTGATCCTAATCCGTTATACCCCATATAAGCATGTCAAGTTAAATGTGTACTTTATTGTATGAGCAAAGGATAAATCTTATGCTTTAGGCAAGTTTGTGAAGTATTAGATCACATCAAGATTTAAACTCGAAGAGTGCTTGGGTGTACTCCAAAATCATTGCACATCCATGATTGTAGATATATGTAGTGCGTTTTAGGAATTCAAAATTTGTATTCTAATGAGACGTGCATTACACGTGCACACTTACTAGTTCAATTTAATGTTCCACCTACATATTCATTGCTCTGTGTCACCTTCGGTGGTCGCCTTTAGAGCATCTACAGCCTACGCCTCAAACCCACTTCATACGTCCGGACGGACTGCCCGGTCACTGTCCAGTCGTAAAGTTTTGATCCAGACGGGCACCTCAAACGGCCAGGCTGACTGGCACCCCTCATATCCAGCCTAAATATGGGGCGCCCGGGCACGCCTGTCATGTCAGACCCGACAGCCCGACCCCACTCCAAATTGCATCAAATCCACCCCCAAGACCTGCCGGATCCATTTGCTATACCCTCCCTTCTTCCTCCTCCGCGTCGCCCGTCTCATAGCTCCGCCGCGCGCGCGCTCCATAGCCATTCCTAACCTCTGCGCCGCCAGCTCCGACAGAGCAGTCCTCTCTCCCGTCCTCGCCGCGGGGGACGTCGTCGCCGGCCTGGACGCCACCGCGGTACGTCCGGTAACTCTTTGGCTCCTTCTTGCTCTTGATGTGTTCGACACATTGTCCGACCGGACTTTTTTGTGATTTTGTCAGGGAAAACGATGGATTCCGATGCTTCGTCGGACAAGGAGTATGGACCGACGGAGCTAGACCAAATGATTCAAGATGAGTTCTTTGATTCGTCAGATTCGGACGAAGAAGTGGACATGATTATGCTCATGAGCATGCAAGAGGAAATGAAATGACAAGTGGAGCATATTGTCAACTTTAAGGGCTCAATCAAAGGGAGAAGAGTGATCAATCGGGACAGAGTGTCCGGAGCAAAGCTACTACACAGGGAGTACTTTGCGCCCAAACCTACTTTTCCGGATGATCCATGGTTTCGTCGCCGTTTCCGCATGCAGAAACCATTGTTTTTGCGCATTGTGGAGGACTGGAGGGAGTGGAGGCACACGACGACTATTTCAAGCTCACAAGGGATTGCTGCAGACAACTCGATCTCTTTCTCTGCCAAGCAAAAGTGCACGGCTGCTCTGAGGATGCTTGCACTTGGTATTGCTGCAGATGTCATTGATGAGATGGTCAGGACGGGGGAGAGCATGTGTTTGAAGACAAGACTACTATCAAGTTTGCCCGCGCCGTGATGGAGGTGTTTGGACCTGAGTATCTCAGAAAACCAAAGAAGCAAGACACAGAGAAGTTGTTGGCTATTGGAGAGGCAAGGGGCTTTCCAGGAATGTTCGGATCAATTGATTGCATGCATTGGCAATGGAAGAACTGCCCCAAAGGTTTGCGGAAATGTATCAATGTTACACCAGAGAGGCCACCATCATATTAGAAGCGGTGGCATCACATGACTTATGGATTTGGCATGCTTTCTTTGGAATGTTGGGTTCTCACAACGATATCAACGTGCGTCAACGATCTCCGGTGTTCAGGAGGCTTTGCAATGGGGAATCACTGTCGTGCAACTACACCGTCAACGGACAAGAGTACAACATGTGATACTATCTTGTCGATGATATCTATCCTCGGTGGTCGGCGTTTGTGAAGACCACATCCGAACCGCATGGCGATAAACATAACCACTTTGCAACAATGCAGGAAGCGGCTAGGAAGGATGTGAAGAGGGCATTTGGTGTACTTCAAGCTCGTTGAGGAATTGTGACGAATTGGTTTCGCCGAAACCGATTAATTGTTGTCGGCTTTGGAAATGCCGACTCGATCCTAATCGGCTTAGCCAAAGCCGACTGGATTCTAATCGGTTTCGTCGTATCCGACTGGATCCAATCGGCTTCACCTAAGCCGACGGTGTATTATTTTTGGAAATTTTCAAAACCACGTATTATTTCTTGAATTAATGAAAACAGATGTATTATCTAAAAAAATAGCTGAATGCTATATGTTTTTTCGAAACGGAGGCAAAAAGAATTGCCTCATCGATTAATTAAGAAGAAGAGAATTGCCCAATTAATTTACGGAAACCGGGCGAAAACCGATACAAACAAACTCACTCAACACGAAGCACCACGGCCACATAGATGGCCCGCCAAGTGCTCCCAACACCCAACAAGCACAACCCTCAACACTTCTACAATGCAACGGAACCCAGGGTGAGAAAACGGCAATGATGACTCAAAATACCAAGGCCACGTCGACAACACGAGAAACCGAGCACAATCCATCATGACATCGCAGACGCCTTTCCTCTCGCATCATCAACCATAGGAACCTCCAGCTGCTCACTTGACAAAGGTGAATCTTGACCCTCGCTTGAGGTCGTCGACGTGTCCACCTTCATATGATCCACTGATAAACTCAGACATAGCTCCCTAAGCTCGGGCATGACCTGCAGTACCGGAGCCACAAGCACGGCAATGGACTCGCCCTTAGTGGAAGACAACATAGGATGGGAGGTAGGCATCAAGGATGAATTGTCTCCAACACGAGGGGAGAAGGAGCCATATAACTCCACCCCCTATCCTCTGCGGAGCAAACATCGGCCGCACAAGGAGAGTGCGGCGTCAGAGAGGTCTGCAACAGAGCCGGCGCAAGGGAGAGTCTACTCAGAGCAGCCTCCGCTCGCTCTAAAAAGCTCTCAACACGCGCCAGACAACCTTGCAGCAACGCAGTCTGATCAGACAAAGCGGACTGCAACATCAGCTCCGACGAGTTGGCGAGCCAACGGTACCAGAGACGACAGACGCCCAAGACCCACGATGAAGCGTCTTGGATGGGAGTGCGGATCTCATCGGACCCTCACACGAAGCAAGAGCAGGACGATGCACGACGTCGAGCTGCGACACGAGCGGCACATCATTGCATGGCAGTGAGCTTAGAGGACGCCATGGATTGCAACATCCACGCGCACGATGACCGTTCTCCAAACAACGGGAGCACCGCAACGGCTCTTTGCAAACAGCCGCGCGATGACCATGAGCGAAGCATCTGTAACATCTACCGCGAAGCCAAGCGGGGATGGGCGAGGAGCCATTGTCGAGGAAGGCGACGAAGTCGGACGACGCAGGCCGCGCCGCGGTAGCACCTCCTGCCAACCCTCGTTTGTGTCTGCGTCATGCCCCACGCACATCCCTCCAGAGTCAAGGGCCTTGGTGGCAGCCGGCGGTGTCTGGGGAGCCAACTCCTCTTCGTCATCTTCATCGTCATCGTCGTCAGCAGCGGAGGCCCACAACACCGCCCGTGGTGGCAGCGTCACGGCCATTTCCTCTTCACAGCCTACGTCGTCCCCATTGACAGAGGCAACAGGGGCCGGCAGCAACACATCCGAGGCGGCATCGGCAAGGACAGGGGAGCCAGGCGTCGCGACCGAAGCAGTTGTCGACACAGGCTCCGAACAGGGCGTGCACGCAGCCTTAAGACCCCCGTCCTCCCTCCTGAACCTGGAAGCTGGGGGCAGCGGCCGCGGTCGAGGGAGAACACCGGCGATCGGGGTAGTGCCTGCAGCCTGAGCGCACGACGCAGACGGCGGAAGGACGACGGGTGCAGCAGCCGGAGACGATGGAGTGGTGGCCGCCGCGGAGGCTCGGGTGAGCAGCATTGCAGGGCGAACCGAGAGACGGGGCGCCGCCGAGACTGGCGTGGGAGAGGTCTTCGCGGGGTAACCGGATCCGGTCACGGCGGCCGCAACGGAGGACGGAGGCCGGAGGTCCGGGCGACGGCGGCGCCCGCCCAGCCGCAACTTGCGCGGACGCGAGAGCGCCATCCCTTCCCAACGCATGACGCCGAGCCGAGCCGAGCCTAGCAGAAGAGAGAGGGCGAGCAGGGGACTCCGGATCTGGCCTGGGCAGCTGCACAGCTAGCCGAAGATGGGAGATCGAGGCGCCGCCGCCGGGGGCGCTCACCCGACGCGGGTGCCGTGGCGGGAGCTCATCCCTTGGCTATGTCCTGAATGCTATATGTCATTTATAGCGAGAACGTCTTACAAAAGAAAAGTTTATAGTGAGAATAGTATCCGAGTCGCCTGAAGGCACGCACATATAAGGCGCCCGTTAGCTCAGGTCGTTTGCTTGCGCTCAGGTCGTTTTTGAGGGACTCGTTGATCCGGCATAACTTGAAGCGCGAGCATGTAACAAAACACTAGCTTTGGGCCTTCACTTAGACTCTATCTGTGTCACTTCGGACTGCATTGAAGTGGGGCAAACATTGACTCTCGTGCTCCATGGCAATATGCTACAATTCTACGGAAATTGGCAATGGCTCCTAGAAGCCTTGGCTCCTTCACGAGAGATCAAGGATCAGAGGAATCTTTTCAGGAACCTCCAATTCATCCACGAGGGACGTCAACACAATGGAGAGGCTCGTATGCTTGCCAAGGCGGCAACCTCTCTTTCTATGGAGCGCCATTTGTGGCTGTCATTTTTGCTCAATATTATTTGTATCCTAATGATCATTGAATTTCAATAAAGGGTACAGTTTCTAAAAAAAAGTTTTGCTTGCTCGCTCGGTTCGACGTACTAGTTTGGTCCATTTTTTATGTTTTTTGCTTTCTTTTGTTTCTTTACCATTTTTCTTCGGTTTTTCTTTGTTTTTTCATTGGTTTTCTTCATTACTTTCATGTTTTACATTTTTTTTCTATGTTTTTCTTTGCTTCTTTCTCAGCTTTCACAAGCCTTTTTGCTTTTCTTTCTTTTGATTTCAACTTTTTTACATACACATTCAACATTTTCTGTATACATCAGGAACTCTTTTCTGTATACACGTTAAGATTTTTCAAATACATGATCACCATTTTTGAAACAAAATTTTATTCTTTTATGTCTATTTTTTATACACATTGCACATTTTTTGCATAGATCAGGAACACTTTTTATATAGATGTTTAACATTTTTAAATACTTATATTTTTTTATGTCTAATTTTTTGATAACACAGTACATTTTTTGTATACATCAGGAACACACACACACACACACACATGTTTAACATTTTCTCAAATGCATGATTAATATTTCTGTAAAAGCACATATTTTTTATGTTATTTTATCCACACATTGTATGTTTTTTATAATAGACAAAATTTATATACATGTTTAACATTTTCCAAATACATGATTAAGTTTTTAAAAATTATATCTTTTATGCCTACATTTTTTTCATACACATTATACATTTGTTGTATATACATCAGGACTATTTTTATATACATGTTTAGCATTTTTAAGCATATACCTTTTGATGTCTACATTTTCATAAACATTGTACATCTTTTGTATACATCAGGACCTTTTGTGTACATATTTAAAGTTTCTCAAATAAATGATTAACATTTTTTTCATATAGTATATGTTTTGATGTCTATTTTTTCATACACATTATACAATTTTGGTATACATTAGAAACATTTTTCTATCCACATTTAACATATTTTTAGTAGCATGAGTAACATTTTTTAACTTTTGTATATAAAGTGATCTTTATAATAGATATATTTAGAATGTTTCAAAATACAAGTAAAAGGAAAAATAAAACAAAAAGAGAATGCAAAAAATGTAAAAAAGAAAAGAAAAGAAAAAAGCGTTGTTCTTGTTTGTCCCTGCTCGACCGGCCGAATCTGGTCTCGCGTGAAGGGAGACATAGGCACGTCCTCTATTCCCTGCATAGGTCATGGAATAGGGATCTAACGTGTACCCTCCCACACGACTCGTCGGCCGGCCCATTTTGGTTTTTCTCCGACCGGTTTTAGAGCAAGTCCAACAACTCCCGTAACTATGGCTGGACCAAAAGCTCGTAACTCGCGAGCTTAATGAGCGCTCGATAGTTCGGCTCGTTAAGTTCGTAGCTCGCTTCTTAATGAACAGAGCCAATCATTGATTTCAGCTCGTTAAGCTTAACGAGCTTAACGAGCGAGCTAATAAGTTTCACGAGTAGCTCGTTAAGCTCGTTAGTAACAACACAACACATATTTTCATCTTACGTGACAAACTTTTGTAGAACCTCAGCCCATCTATTCAATCTAATCGACATATAAGGCAACAGACTACTGCATTTATTTCTGTAGTCACCATATTTCATTTTGAAAACCACAACTACACATTCATCCTGTATATCGTAACACATTATAATCTGTTAACGAGCGCTCGTGAGCGCTCACGAGCTTAACGAGTTTCAAATGAACCGAACCGAGCAGGGTTTTCTGCTCGTTAATCTGAACGAGCTTAACGAGCCGAGCCTTAACGAGCACGAGCTTAACGAGTACGAGCTTAACGAGCCGAGCTGCTCGTTAGTCCACCCCTACCCGTAACACCAAAAGAATCGGGGTTTATGTGAATGCTGGAGCAAAAAAACCTCTCCAACAACTCTTGTAAATTGGCCATAAATTTTACAGGATTCCATAAAAATGATCTTTTTTCTTCCCCGGGTTTACGGGACGGTCATCTCCACATATAGTTATGGCTACTTTACGCGAACTATTGGAAAGAGTTTTTTTTTCAACTTCCCGTGAATACTGGCGGAATGCTGCCACGACCACCTACCGCGGCCCGTGCCAACCACCGGAACGCCGCCGTCGGCCACGCCCGTGCCTGCGCCGGCGCTCGCGACCTCGCCCATGCTATTGGGGAACGTAGCATGCAATTTCAAAAAAATTCCTATGATCACGCAAGATCTATCTAGGAGATGCATAGCAACGAGAGGGGGAGAGTGTGTCCAAGTACCCTCGTAGACCGAAAGCGGAAGCGTTAGTTTAACGCGGTTGATGTAGTCGAACGTCTTCACGATACAATCGATCAAGTACCGAACGTACGTCACCTCCGAGTTCTGCACACGTTCAGCTCGACGACGTCCCTCGAACTCTTGATCCAGGAAAGAGTTGAGGGAGAGTTTCGTCAGCACGACGGCGTGGTGACGGTGATGGTGAAGTGATCCCCGCAGGGCTTCGCCTAAGCACTATGACAATATGACCGGAGGAGTAAACGGTGAAGGGGGGCATCGCACACGGCTAAGAACAATTGATGTGCTTTAGAGGTGCCTCCCGCCCTCGTATATAAAGGAGGGAGATGGGAGGAGGCCGGCCTAGGGCGCGCCAAGTGGGAGGAGTCCCACTTGGACCCCTAGTCCAATTCGTCCCCCCCCCACCTTTCCTTTTACCGGAAGGGGAAAGGGGGAAGGAGAGGGAGGAGGAGAAGGAAAGGGGGCCGCGCCCCTCCCCTTGTCCAATTCGGACTCCTCATGGGGGGGCGCCACCCCCTTGTGGGCTGCCTTGCCTCCCCTCTATGGCCCATATGGCCCATATCTTTCCCCCAGGGTTCCGGTAACCCCCGGTACTCCGATATGTATCCGATACATTCCGAAACACTTCCGGTGTCCGAATACTATCGTCCAGTATATCAATCTTTACCTCTCGACCATTTCGAGACTCCTCGTCATGTCCGTGATCTCATCCGGGACTCCGAACAATCTTCGGTCACCAAAAACACATAAATCATAATACAAATCGTCATCGAACGTTAAGCGTGCGGACCCTGCGGGTTCGAGAACTATGTAGACATGACCGAGACACATCTCCAGTCAATAACCAACAGCGGAACCTGGATGCTCATATTGGCTCCTACATATTCTACGAAGATCTTTATCGGTCAAACCGTAATGACAACATACGTCATTCCCTTTGTCATCGGTATGTTTACTTGCCCGAGATTCGATCGTTGGTATCTTCATACCTAGTTCAATCTCGTTACCGGCAAGTCTCTTTACTCGTTCCGTAATGCATCATCCCGTAACTAACTCATTAGTCACATTGCTTGCAAGGCTTATCATGATGTGCATTACCTAGAGGGCCTAGAGATACCTCTCCGATACTCAGAGTGACAAATCCTAATCTCGATCTATGCCAACCCAACAAACACCTTCGGATACACCTGTAGAGCAAATTTATAATCACCCAGTTACGTTATGACGTTTGATAGCACACAAGGTGTTCCTCCGGTATTCGGGAGTTGCATAATCTCATAGTCAAAGAAATATGTATAAGTCATGAAGAAAGCAATAGCAATAAAACTTAACGATCATAATGCTAAGCTAACGGGTGGGTCTTGTCCATCATATCATTCTCCTAATGATGTGATCCCGTTCATCAAATGACAACACATGTCTATGGTTATGAAACGTTAACCATCTTTGATTAACGAGCTAGTCTAGTAGAGGCATACTAGGGACACTGTGTTTTGTCTATATATCCACACGCATGTATCAAGTTTTCGGTTAATACAATTCTAGCATGAATAATAAACATTTATCATGATATAAGAAAATATAAATAACAACTTTATTATTGCCTCTAGGGCATATTTCCTTCACATGCCACCGCCGCCCCTTGCCGGTGGCCACCGCAAAGCCTGCCGTCATGTGTGTCACTAGCGAGTCTGAGCCAATTATCTATTTTTTGTGTAATTAAAATTAAAATGAAATTGAATTTAGGGGAACTCACAAAAGTTGCTTTTAAAAAATTCCCTAACTTTTATGGGAAGGCCAAAAAACCAGTTTTAGGGGAAGTTGTCTAGGGGCCAAAAAAACCAGTAAGGTTCCTGAACCCCTTTTTTCTTCTTTTTGTTTTGTTTTGTTTTATCTTGTTCTTGTTCTTTTCTTGCCGAGTCAAATCCCACCCTAATTTTTCCTCACTCACTCTCTCTCCAAGGGAAGGGAAGGGGATCCGCCTCGCCGTCACTGTCGCCGCCGCGGCTCGTCCTGCATTCTGGCTCCTCCGCTCCGCCGTCCGCACCTCATGCTATGGCCTCCTCCATCTCGAGCTCGAGCACCCCTCCTGGTCTGGGCGCGGACGAGCACGGCCCCACCACAGTTTGACACCCCCGCCCCGCCCTGCCTGGGTCAGCAAGCGTCGCTCCCCTCTACCTCCCACGGACACCTTCTCCACCGCCTTCCTCCCCGTCGCAGGTGAGCACCTTCGCCGTCGTCCCTCTCTATCCCTCTTCATTTTTCGGTACAATGGGCGGTTGGCGCTCAGATTAGATGCGACGGAACACGCTCGCGATGCGCACATAGCTGGCCGCCGCCGCCGGAGCTGGACCCTCCGAGGGTAAACCTCTTGTACTGAGTATTTAACCAAAAACTACCACATTTCACGGAAACGTGACAGAAAACTACCACTTTACGATTTTGTGCGGAAAACTACCACTTTTGTCCTAATCCGTGGCAAAAAACTACCAAGTCTCGAAACCGGTCGCTTGGCCCGCGCCAAGCACCAAACTAACTAGCCGGTCCCACGTTTCAGGTGCCACGGTGGCCAACCGACGCCCGCCGCGCGTTAACGGCGCGTCCGCGGTCGGAAACGGCGTCGTCAGAGGATCAGCATCAAATGGCCGATCCCACGTTTTGGTGCATTGAACGCAAACTGACAGCCGCCGTTTCCGACCGCGGACGCGCCGTTAACGCGCGGCGGGCATCGGTTGGCCACCGTGGCACCTGAAATATGGGACCGGCTGGTCAGTTTGGTGCTTAGCGCGGGCGAAGCGACCGGTTTCGAGACTTGGTAGTTTTTTGCCACGGATTAGAACAAAAGTGGTAGTTTTCCGCACAAAATCATAAAGTGGTAGTTATCTGTCACGTTTCCGTGAAATGTGGTAGTTTTTGGTTAAATACTCTCTTGTACTCTATGTTGGGCTATAGTGTATTTAGCTTCAGTAGAGTGTACATGATTCAGTTTAGCCGTGCATGACTGACTCTGTTTTCGCCAGTTATATATCACTCTGTTTCTAGTATGGACACGCAAGTCTTGAGTTGGTTGCATCCAGTCTCCACGTCCAGCACTTGCACTTGTCTCTCTCAAGTCCTGTATAAAATACCCCTGCAATTGCCATTACTGATCAATGCAATAGCTATGCTTTCTACCAGTTTATACCTGCTTGTCTACTTGACTAGCTGAATGCGCGTGCGTTGCCACGGATCAACAAAATCAGAAAACTACGACGACATACTACGACGACATACTACCATCACATGAAGTATGTAAATGTGTGTGTGCATCCGGTTTCTTTTCTCCTATCCAAGCGTCTCATTGGCAATCTAACAAAAAAATCAGCTTCCCACGCAAATGGGGCCTTGATTAGTGACGCAACATGAGCGGACATCAACCTTCAGGAAGTACCCGTCAAGCTCACCAGATGCCGGCTCACCGCAGAAGTAATTCTGCACACATGAAGACTTAAAAGGCAAAAATCAATGTCTTAGAAAATTAAAAGAAGCTACACATATAAAAGTGTAAAAAGGTATTAAGTGGGGGCAAAATTGTGGAATAGCTCTGATGAATGCATAAAAGGCAGTACACTACCAGAATAAATTAGTCTATGTGGCACTTTCATTATCATCGAAGTTTACATGCTCTTAATGTACCCTTCGAGAGCATAATGAAATCCTAAATAAAATAAAATTATTATCAGCATAAGCAACATACAAGGTGTCTAGAAAGCAAATAGTAATGGTCATTTTGACAGGAATCAAAATATGACACATTATTTAGAAAAAAGAGTTATAAATTCAATGTGCAGGCAACATGATACTAATTTATACACACGCACTTGTCATGCCCGCAGCAGGAACCATTTGAAAAACAAAGTAATCATTATTGGTATACATATACTTGTCTTGGACACAAACCGAAACCTACATGCAGCTGAAATCATGCATGAAACCTGCATGTACAAAATACATCTATATTTTCTCAAGGTTGATAATTTTATAGTTTGGTAGCCATCTGCAACCATGCATCAATTCTCAGAATCATATCATGATTGATTTTTTTTTCAATTTGGTAGTCTGCAGATCAATATAACAAGCAACAATTTGAGGGTTGGGAGACATTCCTAATATGATTCACTTTTTTACAATGTAGTTTCATCATCATCGAAAATTTCCCAATTTGGTAGTTTGCATATCAACATAACAAGCAACAATTTTCCACTTTCTATAACGCAGTTCATCTAGAAAATGACAAACGGGACGTGGGCTTGACACCTAATGATCATCTGCATATTTTAAATGATACCTTTTAGACCTTGTGATAAAAAAAGATGTTGAACTATTGGCAAAGATTCAAAATCAGTCAAGAGATTATTTAATTAGCACCATGATTCTACAACAAAGTGATCAAATTTGAGTACCTCTGCCTTGAGTCGAGCACCTCCATTGTCATCTGATTATTCAATGACGGACTGAATCAGACACAAGACACACAGTCATATGCCTAAATTCAGAATAACACAACAATCACACCAACACCCATCAGGAATACACACTCACTGCCCTGGCATGCAGCGGTTCATGCTCCTTTTGAAATTGCCTCTCGTGATGTGACTTTCATGTTTTAACCATGTGCCCGACAATCAAATCAAGTCAGATAGTGACTCCAACTTCTTATTAATTGTGTGTTCCGTTGAACCTTTTAAGCGGTGAAATTACTTGTGCGCATACCATTCCGATGGGCATGTCGCAGTTGATGTTGGAGGAGCCATCCAGGGGATCAAAGCAGACACAGTACCTGATGGGAAATGAAGAGCCACACGTACACTTCATCAGAAACAGCAGAAGTAAAATTGCTCGACCATATCAAGTTTGTGAGCAGAGCATATGGAGTGGAGGTTTTTTACACACTTCCCACGGAGCTTTCGGTCCAAGTATGAAGCCTCCTCGTCCTCCTCGGACACAAGAACGCACTGCATATATGACGCCGTTCGCAGAGCAGTGTCACAAAACAGAATAGAAGCAACGATCTTGTTCAAAAATTAAAAGAACCGAGATGAGAGAAGAGTCATACGGTGCGGCCACTGCTGACAAGGGCATTGACCAACACCTCGTTGGGAGAGCACGTCCAACTTCTTTCTGCTCCTCCACCTGAAGAACCCACGGCAAAGAAAACAGGCAATCATCATCATAGCACCATTCTCACGGAAGAACAACTTTGATGAAGAGAGGAAACAAGCGCTTGCCTGGACGTTGCTCTGAACTGAGAGGCCGATGAGCTTGGCTTGGCCGACCTTGTTGAGTGTGACGAACTTGCAGCCGAGGACGATGTGGGAGAGGAGGATGAAGTCGCCGCGCGACTCCAGGTGCCTGCTCTGCTCCTTCAGCAGGTATCGCGTGATGGTCATCAGGTCCGTCCGGAAAGCGTCCGCCGCATGATCCATCTCGTTACTTCGACCGTGGACGATCCTCTCCCTCGCCGTTTACTTAGCCCGGATAGAGAGTTTTGTTGCCTGCGCCCCTGTTCCCATCCCGCCGCCTCCGCCTCCCACGGCGGCTCAAGAGGGAGATCTCGCCTCCGACGCCGCTGCTCCCTCAAGGACCCGCGTGCGTTCCCGCCTCGTGTACGTCTCCACCGTGTTCACACTGCGTTGGAACCGGCGATCCACCTATTTGACACCTATTCCATTCGCCTCTCCTTCGTCTCCGGCCACGCGCTGCATGACTACTCCGGTGCCGCAGATTCAACCCACCCAGCTGTTCGAGGAGAGTGATTGGAGGAGTCGAGGCAACGGGACGATTGCGATGGCACCAGTCGAGGAGAATGGATCGGGAGCGAGGGGAAAGCACGAGATCGGCC
Organism: Aegilops tauschii subsp. strangulata; assembly: GCF_002575655.3. NCBI lineage: Eukaryota > Viridiplantae > Streptophyta > Magnoliopsida > Poales > Poaceae > Aegilops > Aegilops tauschii. The sequence goes on from NC_053036.3 coordinate 39,092,583, forward strand.
AGAAGCCCAGAACCGCCGCTGCGCTCCTGCCTCTCCCGTATCTCCCTCTCTCTCTCTCTTCCACGGCAAGCGGAAGGCACGGGATGGGAGGCATCCCAATCCTCTAGACCCTTACGGCACCCGCAGAGGATCATGTGTGGGTTCCGCAGAGGCGAGCACAAGGGGCGGCGACGAGATCGGGGGCGAGGGGTTGGGACGTGCGACGTGTGTGACGACAGTTTTCGTTCTTGTTTCGAGCTGGGATTGATTAACCGGTCGGTTCCCTCGTTTACTTACGCTGGTTAACTCGAAAAAAAAACAATTAGATGGGGGCGACGTGGGTGGGAGGATGTATCGATAGCTAGCGATAGGAGGGAGGTCGAACCATCACGACGTTCGATTCTCCTTTAATAGTAGAGATATTAAGCTGCCAGTTCAAAACTGAATCTCGGTCGACTCCTCGTAACGTTCCCTCCTCCTCGCTCTCGCGACCGCGTCCCCCCCCCCCCGGCAGGCGGCCGGCCGCGCACCTCTCTCTCCCGCCTCCAGCCCCCCTCTCCCCTTCCTCCGCGCCGCCGTCGCTAGCGCCCGCGGCCAGCCTGGCCCCGGGGTCGCTGGTGGCGGCGGCCTTCCTGCCCTTCCCCTCCCGGTGGCTCCGGCGCGGGGCGGAGTTGCACCGGGGGGTGCTCCTAGGCAGCGGCGGTCCAGCTGGCAGCGGGGTTCCCTGTCGCAGAGCAGGCGGGCGGCTGGGCGGCGGCGCCGTCGTTAGTGGCGGGGTGGCACTGTGGCTCGTCCTGGCGGCGGTGCTCGGCCCAGATCTAGGCCCTGCGGGGCCCATCTGGGCCTGGGCGGGCCGCCGGCGGGGCTGGTTGGCGGCGTGATTCCCGGGATGCAGGGGAGCGGTGTTGCGCGACGGGGGCTGGCAGCACCGATGCCAGCTTGCTGCAGCACGGCCGGCGGGGCTTAGCAGGCCCGTTTCGGGCCTGGCCGGGCCAGGGGTGGCCTGGTATGCCCCGCTGTCGTGTCCGGTCGACTACCGTGATAGTGCCGGAGGCTCGACTTCTCGCACGACGGCGGTGGAAGTGGTTCCCTTCCGCTCGGCATTGGTGCTGTTGTTCTCGTCGCGTGGCGCTTCTCTCCGGTCTTCTCGGCCTCGTGGTGGCCCTCGTAGTGAGACGGCCTAGGCGGCGGTGCAACCGCGGTGGCGCATTGGGTGGTAGTTTGGATGGTTGGCTCCGGATGGGCGGTGGTGTTTGGTGTCCGGGAGAAATCCTTGCCGGTTCGTCCGGCGCCGATGCGGTGACACCGGCGGGTGCCACCATTCCTTCTTGAAGGGCGTCGGTGGTAGCCATCCCCTACTTTCCTCCGCATACCGGGGGAAACCCTACGACTTGTCCGGGCAGCAGCGTCGTCGGCGTCGCATACCTTCTTGGAGGTGCTGCTTGGTATGCGGCACTTGGAGCCTCGGGCGGTGGTGGGGTGTTTCCGGAGGGTGCAGCGGTGGCGGTCCTTCCGCGCTTTGTCGATCTGCCGTTGTTGGCATTATGTTTCTTCTTCTTTTTTTGTCTTTGGGCTTGTTGTGCTGCTCGCCCCAGCGTCGAGATGTATCCTATGTTGGCTTGTTGCTTTGGAATGCAAAGCGGGGGAAACCCTTTTGCGGTCATATTAAGCTGCCCCCCCCCCCTCTGAAGGAGCTAGCCGTGTGGAGGACTAAATCTTGTCGCTTTTCAGCTGACCGGACTCGACGGAGCACTACGATGGCCGGCAAGAGAGGCGCAACCCTGCTTGAGGACCTGCCCGAGGAAATCGTTGACAAGATACTCATCAGGTTGGCGCCCAAGGACGTCGGCCGCTGCCGTGCCGTCAGCAAGTCATGGCGCAGCGCGACATCCACGCCTGCATTCATGCTCGAGCACCGCTGCTGCCAGCCGTTGCTCCCCATTGTCGACGGGTAAGGGCGGCCGGCCAGCCTCGTCGTTCTCCGTGATGCCGGTGCCGTGAAAGCCCTCCACCAGCAGCAGCTCTAGCCTTTCCTCCCGGGCTACAAGCCACTTTCCCAAAATCGCCTCAGAGGCGCTTGTGATGGCTTCCTTATCGTCTCTCAGGGATACACGTTCTACATCTGCAACCCGGTCATCCGCAAGTGTGCTCTCCTGCCGCGGCCTGAGAGGGAGTACAATGTCGTAGCCGGTTTCTACTGCCACCATTCAACTGAAGAGTATAGGGTGCTCTGGGTCTCATGTCCAGACGACTTGTCTAACTCCAGCTTATACATCCTCACGGTGGGATCTGACAGGCCGAGGCACGTCAATGTCAGAATGTCAACACTCTCATCACCTTCAGCGGAACAGGGTTTACTGAGCAAGTTGTACTCTTCATACAGTTCACCACCAGTCCACCACCATGGCAGCCTGCACTGGGGTCTTTGCGTTTACGTCAACATTACAGGAGGTGGCGTAGACATTATTGTGTTTGACACAGAAGCAGAGTCATTTCGGTGGATGCCCGGTCCCATCCATTCCCAGCCATACTGTTACTGGAAGCTGTTTGACATGGAGGAGACGCTTGCTTTCTGGTGCAGCTCGAGGGAAAGGTCTTCTATGGATGTCTGGGTGATGCAGGATTACAAGGCTGAAATCTGGGCTTTCAAGTACCGGATTGACCTGTCAATGGTAGAGGCATCAAGACAACTTTATTTAACTTCTTTCAAAAAGAAAAGGAGACTATCACTTGATTCAACACTGCAGTATTTGAACAATATGGTTGTGCTAAACGAGCGTGAGTTGCTGATCACGTTTAATAAGAAAAATGTGTTGCGCTGGGATATTGATGGCAAGTTCTTAGGTATTGTGAGCATTGGAAAGAATCAGTACTGCATGTCGCTTACGCACCACCGCCTCCAAGAGAGCATTGTTCCGATTCCAGGCCATGATATGATGCAAGAAGAATATGAGGAGCATCCATTCTCCACAGGGCATGCCTGAAAGGTCATGACTTCTGGTTTGCTTTTCTCTTGGACTGGGAGCATGCCTCTTCTTCCTAGCTCTTCTTACCTGTACTACCAGTCAAACATGTCGTTTTGGATGGTCGCTATGATGATTTTGTGCTTTTTATGATGTCCTGATCATCTTGTTAATGTTCTGAACTATGGAGTATCGATGTATGACATTAATAACGTTTTACTACTGTTCCTCGCTGCCTCCCAAATCTACTTCAGTGTTGGCATGGTTAAGATGCACAGATGGCAGCGTTCATATGAGTGACCCGCTCTTGGTCATGCTCTTTGAGCGAATGCATATTTTTGTTGCTGGAATGTTATTGTGGATCTCTTCTATATGCCATTTGTTTGATTTCTACTGTCCGGCGTGCAATGTGGTTGTAACTTTTAAGTTTCACCAGGTTGCACCTGTTCTTCATGTGAAATGTTATTTCAGGCATACTTGCATAGCCGTGCATATCATCATCAGTGTCTTATGAAGGAAGAAATCCTTGGTTCTTTTTGTTAGGGCCTTTTGTTTCCTCCTTTCTTTTTGTGCACAAAGAAACTTCTTGAAGATTTGCTCTCCTGGGGCAAGATGGATATGATGGTTCTTTGTTCATCTTTCCCCGTATAAAATATTTTTGTAACTTGACTACATGGTGTGTTATGGCGCTGCTAGAAGGAGGGCGCGAGAGGGCTGGCCGGGGGCCTTTTTACCCACAGTCGGGCAAGAGGGAAGGGATTTCCTTCTTAATTCTTGCTTGATTAGATTGATACATCTCCTCTCTTTATATAGAGAGGTTTACTTGACTCCCAAGCAAGGCTTACTTGACCCCTAAGCAAGCGACCCTTATCTCTAATTAACCCTAAGACTAACGGGCTATACTGCCAGCCCAGGCCATTAGGCCCATTACGTACTCTAACACTACACCCCACCTGGACATGCAGCTTGTCCTCGAGCTGCAGCCTAACCAACTTATAACCATGACTCGACGCAACACAAACCAAACACCTAAAAACAAGCCTTTTACATGTCGGCTTGTTTTATTACTCTCAACCTGAAACGGACTGGGACGATTTATTTTGGACCCCTTAACAAAAAGTGGACACCATCCGCACGTCGAACGTGCACGTGTACAGCCACCTGGATCCCATGGACACCATTTGGACAAAAGGAGTGCATGTGTATGACCACCTGGAAGTGGTCGCAAGAGCGACCAGCAGAGACGCCCTCGCGGCGGTCGGCGGAATGCAGTGGTGCTACGCGGTGCGCTCCTGTTGGTGACACCTTGCCGTCTCCCCGCCGGACGGCTGTTGGTCTGCACCACACAGAGAAGAGTGGAGGGCTTGCGATGGAGAATGATGAGGAGGGGTGCGCCCCCCAACCGCTGATGTCACAGACTTTGAGGTCGCTGCCCGCGGGGAAAACAGCATGCCCAAGATCCCCGACGCAACGGACGAAATTGAGCTCCTTTGCATAGTGAAGCGCAACTGGGAGGAGCGGCAGCTGCAGACCACGCATCTCCCGCACACACCGACGTGCTAGGAGGCCGCGCGCAGTAGCCTGCAGCCTCACCGCCGCCGACACATGGCGGGTAGTGATCCAAGCAGGAAGCGGTGACGGCGACGGCGGGAACTTGATCTGCTGGATGGGGACGTCCTGGGGAAGCGGTGATGGCGACGGCGGGAACTTGATCTGGTGGATCAGGACTCCCGCCGGCGCGATCGATGCGGAGCCAGAGCTGACTGGCGACGGCTGCTGCGGTGCCACGCCGGGCACGGCGGAGGCCGCCAGGAGCGGCAGCTGCCACTTCAGCCAGGGCAGGGCGGTGGTGGCGGTGGATGGCAGCTGCAGCGGCTGCGGTGCCGCGCCAGGCGCGACGGAGGCCGCCAGGAGCGGCGGCTGCTACTGAAGCCAGGGCGGGGTGGTGGTGGCGGTGGATGGCAGCTGCAGCGGATGCTGCAGTTGTTGGGGAACGTAGTAATTTCAAAAAAAATCCTACGCACACGCAAGATCAAGGTGATGCATAGCAACGAGAGGGGAGAGTGTTGTCCACGTACCCTCGTAGACCGAAAGCGGAAGCGTTAGCACAACGCGGTTGATGTAGTCGTACGTCTTCACGATCCGACCGATCAAGTACCGAACGCACGACACCTCCGAGTTCAGCACACGTTCAGCCCGATGACGTCCCTCGAACTCCGATCCAGACGAGTGTTGAGGGAGAGTTTCGTCAGCACGACGGCGTGGTGACGATGATGATGTTCTACCGACGTAGGGCTTCGCCTAAGCATCGCTACAGTATTATCGAGGTGGACTATGGTGGAGGGGGGCACCGCACACGGCTAAAAGATCAATGATCAATTGTTGTGTCTCTAGGGTGCCCCCTGCCCCCGTATATAAAGGAGCAAGGGGGGAGAGGCGGCCGGCCAGGAGAGGGGCGCGCCAGGAGGAGTCCTACTCCCACCGGGAGTAGGACTCCGTCCCTTCCTTGTTGGATTAGGAGAAGGGGGAAAGAGGAGGAGGAGAAGAAGGAAAGGGGGGTAATAAACATTTATCATGAAATAAGGAAATAAATAATAACTTTATTATTGCCTCTAGGGCATATTTCCTTCAGTCTCCCACTTGCACTAGAGTCAATAATCTAGATCACATCGCCATGTGATTTAATATCAATAGTTCACATCGCCATGTGATTAACACCCATAGTTCACATCGTCATGTGACCAACACCCAAAGGGTTTACTAGAGTCAATAATCTAGTTCACATCGCTATGTGATTAACACCCAAAGAGTACTAAGGTGTGATCATGTTTTGCATGTGAGAGAAGTTAAGTCAACGGGTCTGCCATATTCAGATCCGTATGTATTTTGCAAATTTCTATGTCTACAATGTTGTGCATGGAGCTACTTTAGCTAATTGCTCCCACTTTTAATATGTATCCAGATTGAAGACTTAGAGTCATCTGGATTAGTGCCAAAACTTGTATCTACGTAACCCTTTTACGACGAACCTTTTGTCACCTCCATAATCGAGAAACATATCCTTATTCCACTAAGGATAATTTTGACCGCTGTCCAGTGATCTACTCCTAGATCACTATTGTACTCCCTTGCCAAAATCAGTGTAGGGTATACAATAGATCTGGTACACAGCATGGCATACTTTATAGAACCTATGGCCAAGGCATAGGGAATGACTTTCATTCTCTTTCTATCTTCTGCCGTGGTCGGGGTTTGAGTCTTACTCAATTTCACACCTTGTAACACAGGCAAGAACCCTTTCTTTGCTTGATCCATTTTGAACTTCTTCAAAACTTTGTCAAGGTATGTGCTTTGTGAAAGTCCAATTAAGTGTCTTGATCTATCTCTATAGATCCTGATGCCCAATATATAAGCAGCTTCACCGAGGTCTTTCATTGAAAAACTCTTATTCAAGTATCCCTTTATGTTATCCAGAAATTCTACATCATTTCCAATCAGCAATATGTCATCCACATATAATATCAGAAATGCCACAGAGCTCCCACTCACTTTCTTGTAAATACAGGCTTCTCCAAAAGTCTGTATAAAACCAAATGCTTTGATCACACTATCAAAGCGTTTATTCCAACTCCGAGAGGCTTGCACCAGTCCATAAATGGACCGCTAGAGCTTGCACACTTTGTTAGCTCCCTTTGGATCGACAAAACCTTCCGGTTGCATCATATACAACTCTTCTTCCAGAAATCCATTCAGGAATGCAGTTTTTACATCAATTTGCCAAATTTCATAATCATAAAATGCGGCAATTGCTAACATGATTTGGACAGACTTAAGCATCGCTACGGGTGAGAAGGTCTCATCGTAGTCAATCCCTTGAACTTGTCGAAAACCTTTCGCAACAAGTCGAGCTTTATAGACAGTAACATTACCGTCAGCGTCAGTCTTCTTCTTAAAGATCCATTTAATCTCAATGTCACGCCGATCATTTGGGCAAGTCAATCAAAGTCCATACTTTGTTCTCATACATGGATCCCATCTCAAATTTCATGGCCTCAAACCATTTCGCGGAATCTGGGCTCATCATCGCTTCCTCATAGTTCGTAGGTTCGTCATGGTCAAGTAACATGACCTCCAGAATAGGATTACCGTACCACTCTGGTGCGGATCTCACTCTGGTTGACCTACGAGGTTCGATAGTAACTTGATCTGAAGTTACATGATCATCATCATTAGCTTCCTCACTAATTGGTGTAGGAGTCATGGGAACAGATTTCTGTGATGAACTACTTTCCAATAAGGGAACAGGTACAGTTACCTCATCAAGTTCTACTTTCCTCCCACTCACTTCTTTCGAGAGAAACTCTTTCTCTAGAAAGGATCCATTCTTAGCAACAAATATCTTGCCTTCGGATCTGTGATAGAAGGTGTACCCAACAGTAACTTTTGGGTATCCTATGAAGACGCACTTTTCCGATTTGGGTTTGAGCTTATCAGGATGAAACTTTTTCACATAAGCATCGCAACCCCAAACTTTAAGAAATGACAGCTTAGGTTTCTTGCCAAACCATAGTTCATACGGTGTCGTCTCAACGGATTAGACGGTGCCCTATTTAATGTGAATGCAGTTGTCTCTAAAGCATAATCCCAGAACGATAGTGGTAAATCGGTAAGAGACATCATAGATTGCACTATATCTAATAAAGTACGGTTATGACGTTCGGACACACCATTATGCTGTGGTGTTCCAGGTGGCGTGAGTTGCGAAACTATTCCGCATTGTTTCAAATGAAGACCAAACTCGTAACTCAAATATTCTCCTCCACGATCAGATCATAGAAACTTTATTTTCTTGTTACGATGATTTTCAACTTCACTCTGAAATTCTTTGAACTTTTCAAATGTTTCGACTTATGTTTCATTAAGTAGATATACCCATATCTGCTTAAATCATCTGTGAAGGTCAGAAAATAACGATACCCGTCGCGAGCCTCAACACTCATCGGATCGCATACATCAGTATGTATTATTTCCAATAAGCCAGTTGCTTGCTCCATTGTTCCAGAGAACGGAGTTTTAGTCATCTTGCCCATAAGGCATGGTTCGCAAGCATCAAGTGATTCATAATCAAGTGATTCCAAAATCCCATCAGCATGGAGTTTCTTCATGCGCTTTACACCAATATGACCTAAACGGCAGTGCCACAAATAAGTTGCACTATCATTATTAACTTTGCATCTTTTGGCTTCAATATTATGAATATGTGTATCACTACGATCGAGGTCCAACAAACCATTTTCGTTGGTGTGTATGACCATAGAAGGTTTTTTATTCATGTAAACAGAACAACAATTGTTCTCTAACTTCAATGAATAACCGTATTGCAATAAACATGATCAAATCATATTCATGCTCAACGCAAACACCAAATAACACTTATTTAGGTTCAATACTAATCCCGAAAGTATAGGGAGTCTGCATTGATGATCATATCAATCTTGGAACCACTTCCAACACACATCGTCACTTCACCCTTAACTAGTCTCTGTTTATTCTGCAACTCCCGTTTCGAGTTACTAATCTTAGCAACTGAACTAGTATCAAATACTGAGGGGTTGCTATAAACACTAGTAAAGTACACATCAATGACATGTATATCAAATATACCTTTGTTCACTTTGCCATCCTTCTTATCCGCCAAATACTTGGGGCAGTTCCGCTTCCAGCGACCAGTCCTTTTTGCAGTAGAAGCACCCAGTATCAGGCTTAGGTCCAAACTTGGGCTTCTTCACTTGAGTAGCAACTTGCTTGCCGTTCTTCTTGAAGTTCCCCTTCTTTCCCTTTGCCCTTTTCTTGAAACTAGTGATCTTGTTAACCATCAACACTTGATGCTCTTTTCTTGATTTCTACCTTCGCCGATCTCAGCATCGTGAAGAGCTCGGGAATTACTTTCGTCATCCCTTGCATATTATAGTTCATCACGAAGTTCTATTAACTTGGTGATAGTGACTAGAGAACTCTGTCAATCACTATCTTATCTGGAAGATTAACTCCCACTTGATTCAAGTGATTGTAGTACTCAGACATTTTGAGCACATGCTCACTAGCTGAGCAATTCTCCTCCATCTTGTAGGCAAAGTACTGCCAGAGGTCTCATACCTCTCGACACGGGCATGAGTATGAAATACCAATTTCAACTCTTAGAACATCTTATATGCTCTGTGGCATTCAAAACATTTTTGAAAGTCCCGGTTCTAAGCCGTAAAGCATGGTGCACTAAACTATCAAGTAGTCATCATACCGAGCTTTTGTCAAACATTCATAACGTCTGCATCTGCTCCTGCAATAGGTCTGTCACCTAGCGGTGCATCAAGGACATAATACTTCTGTGCAGCAATGAGGTTAATCCCCAGATCACGGACCAAGTCCGCATCATTGGTACTAACATCTTTCAACTTAGTTTTCTCTAGGAACATATCAAAATAAAACAGGGGAGCTAAACGCGAGCTATTGATCTACAACATAGATATGCTAATACTACCAGGACTAAGTTCATGATAAATTTAAGTTCAATTAATCATATTACTTAAGAACTCCCACTTAGATAGACATCCCTCTAATCATCTAAGTGATCACGTGATCCAAATCAACTAAACCATGTCCGATCATCACGTGAGATGGAGTAGTTTCAATGGTGAACATCACTATGTTGATCATATCTACTATATGATTCACGCTCGACCTTTCGGTCTCAGTGTTCCGAGGCCATATCAGTTATATGCTAGGCTCGTCAAGTTTAACCTGAGTATTCCGCGTGTGCAACTGTTTTGCACCCGTTGTATTTGAACGTAGAGCCTATCACACCCGATCATCACGTGGTGTCTCAGCACGAAAAACTTTCGCAATGATGCATACTCAGGGAGAACACTTATACCTTGATAATTTAGTGAGAGATCATCTTATAATGCTACCGTCAATCAAAGCAAGATAAGATGCATAAAAGATAAACATCACATGCAATCAATATGAGTGATATGATATGGCCATCATCATCTTGTGCTTGTGATCTCCATCTTCGAAGCACCGTCATGATCACCATCGTCACCGGCGCGACACCTTGATCTCCATCGTAGCATCGTTGTCGTCTCGCCAACTTATGCTTCTACGACTATCCCTACCGCTTAGTGATAAAGTAAAGCATTACAGGGTGATTGCATTGCATACAATAAAGCGACAACCATATGGCTCCTGCCAGTTGCCGATAACTCGGTTACAAAACATGATCATCTCATACAATAAAATTTAGCATCATGCCTTGACCATATCACATCACAACATGCCCTGCAAAAACAAGTTAGACGTCCTCTACTTTGTTGTTGCAAGTTTTATGTGGCTGCAACGGGCTGAGCAAGAACCGCTCTTACCTACGCATCAAAACCACAACGATAGTTTGTCAAGTTGGTGCTGTTTTAACCTTCGCAAGGACCGGGCGTAGCCACACTCGGTTCAACTAAAGTTGGAGAAACTGACACCCGCCAGCCACCTGTGTGCAAAGCACGTCGGTAGAACCAGTCTCGCGTAAGCGTACGCGTAATGTCGGTCCGGGCCACTTCATCCAACAATACCGCCGAACCAAAGTATGACATGCTGGTAAGCAGTATGACTTATATCGCCCACAACTCACTTGTGTTCTACTCGTGCATATGGCATCTATTCATAAAACCAGGCTCTGATACCACTGTTGGGGAACGTAGTAATTTCAAAAAAATTCCTATGCACACGCAAGATCATGGTGATGCATAGCAACGAGAGGGGAGAGTGTTGTCCACGTACCCTCGTAGACCGAAAGCGGAAGCATTAGCACAACGCGGTTGATGTAGTCGTACGTCTTCACGATCCGACCGATCAAGTACCGAACGCACGGCACCTCCGAGTTCAGCACACGTTCAGCCCGATGACGTCCCTCGAACTCCGATCCAGCCGAGTGTTGAGGGAGAGTTTCGTCAGCACAACGGTGTGGTGACGATGATGATGTTCTACCGACGCAGGGCTTCGCCTAAGCACCGCTACACTATTATCGAGGTGGACTATGGTGGAGGGGGCACCACACACGGCTAAAAGATCAATGATCAATTGTTGTGTCTCTAGGATGCCCCCTGCCCCCGTATATAAAGGAGCAAGGGGGGAGAGGCGGCCGGCCAAGAGAGGGGCGCGCCAGGAGGAGTCCTACTCCCACCGGGAGTAGGACTCCCTCCCTTCCTTGTTGGATTAGGAGAAGGGGGAAAGAGGAGGAGGAGAAGAAGGAAAGGGGGGCGCCGCCCCCCTCCTTGTCCAATTCGGACTAGAGGGGGAGGGGGCGCGCGGCCTGCCTTGGCTGCCCCTCCTCTTCTCCACTAAGGCCCATGTAGGCCCATTAATCCCCCAGGGGGTTCCGGTAACCCCCCGGTACTCCGGTATATATCCGATAACCCCGGAACCATTCCGGTGTCTGAATATAGTCGTCCAATATATCAATCTTCATGTCTCAACCATTTCGAGACTCCTCGTCATGTCCGTGATCACATCCAGGACTCCGAACAACCTTCGGTACATCAAAACATATAAACTCATAATATAACTGTCATCGAAACTTTAAGCGTGCGGACCCTACGGGTTCGAGAACCATGTAGACTTGACCGAGACACGTTCCCGGTCAATAACCAATAGCGGAACCTGGATGCTCATATTGGCTCCTACATATTCTACGAAGATCTTTATCGGTCAGACCGCATAACAACATATGTGCTCAACGATGCAACCAGGCTGGCATGTTCTAGTTTTGCAGTTGATCCGGGAATAAATTGTTTATCATCGGTAGCCAGCCAAGCCTTTCAGGTTTCCGGCCATGAAACTGATAATGATCTTGTCATACACTCGCTCTAACGCCGCACATGTACACAGTCAACTTACACAAAGTACTCTATATCAGCATCTTCGTAATAGGATACAGGATACTGACAACCATAGCCAAAAGGAACATTGTTAGATTTAATCCAGTAGGATAGACGTGATTAGATCTTAAACCTAGTCATTAGATAACCTAATTGCATAGATAGGAGAAATAGATTAGGATCTTACCACCAATGGAAGCAACCATCGGTGTAGTCGATGTGAAGTCTCGTGTCTACTTGATACAGGCGTGATGTAGGCTTGGGGTAGATTGTCGTAGCAAGTAGCGGCATTCCTCCGGGCGCCACCGACACTGCCCTGGAGTAGGGGAAGAGCTTGAAGATGATCTTCTCGGCGTGCAACGCTCCCCTGATCGGTTAGGGTTTTAGGGATGTGGGGAGCAGGAATAAACCGTACGGGAACGGGTTAGATCCTATGTGCCGGCTACTCCCCAATCTAATATATATGCGATGGCGACAGGGGACCAAAACTATGGTGTCCCCGATCAGGGGAGTTGGGGTGAGGGGAACGTATGTTGGTGTATGGCCCCTCCCCTTAACGTTATCTTTATCTTTACAGCCTGTTGGGCCTTTAAATCAGTTTCAACATTCTCCCCCTTAATCGTTAGGCACAATAATTTTTGCCCATTCTCCATAGAAATGACATATCAGAGTAAGGTGTTACAACAACCAATGAAATGCCATTGAACCTACATACACATAGCACACATCTCATTTTGAAATGGAATACATATTACTTTATGGGGAGTGGTTTATATTAGTGGTCCCATAATTCTAAGATCAAAAGGCTTTCGTTAGACCCATGCCGGCTATATACTCACAAAAATATTGGATGGTAAGCCTTTAGTAAGCAGATCCGTAAGCATACTTTGTCATACTGATATGCTTAACATTAATAGTTTGATCATGCATTCTATGTGGAACAACATGGTACTTTAGGTCAATGTGCTTGTTATTCGCATGGAAAACTGTGTGTTCATTATCGCAGTACAATGTCAGTGGTTTTCTAAGGCGTCTGTAAGGCGTCGCGACGCTTAAGCGTCAGGGCAGCATGCGGCTTAATCTTTAAGGCGTCTGCTAAGGTGTTTAGGTTGTCGCTCTAGTCCATATTGAATGCCTTGAGATTACTAGGCAGGCAGGAAACATAGATGTTGTTGGCGCCAACAGGTAAAGAGGGGAGAAAGAGAGAAACATCCCCGATCCACACACATCTCCTCTTCTCTCGAGTGGCTCCTCTTCAGCAGATATGCTCCCTCTGCAGCAGATCCTCCCCCCTCCTCTCCAACGGCTCCTCCTCCACTCCAGCAGCTCCTCCTCATCCTCCTCTCCAGCAGCACCTCCTCCTCCTCTCTAGCAGCTCCTCCTCCTCTTCAGTACAACAACAACCAACAACAAGGAGCCTGCCAAATTACTTTTCAGTTGTTGCAGGCTATTTTTTTCTGTACATGTACTCCATCCGTTCCTAAATGTAAGTTTATTTTATAGATTTCATTATGAACTACACACAGATGTATAGAGGCATATTTTAAAGTGTTGATTCATTTATTTTGCTCGGTATGTATCCATATTGGAATCTCTAAAAAGATATATATTTAAGAACAGAGGGAGTACATTATATGCACAATCAGAAAAATCTATACATGCAAAATTTGATATGAATTACATTCATAGGTGCAATAAATAAATAAATAAATAAATTAAAAGCCCGTGGCAACACACGGGCATTCTACTGGTTAGGAACAATAATGCAGTAGGACCTCAGATTAAGAGCATCTCCACTCCCCCCCCCAACAGCCCCCCAAGGCCCTTTTTTATTGGCGACGCTAAAAAACGGCCAAGTCGCGTCCCCAGAAGCCCACCTTTTGCCGGTTAAGCCCGAATTTGGCGCCGACGGACCCAGGCCGGACTCGGCGCGCTGGGGGAGCGCCCGGGGGCGCCGGGGGAAACATTTTTGGCACGAAAGCCCGATGGACCCGCCGAGTCAGCGACCAGCCGCATTTCGTCTTCCTCATCGCCTCGTTTTCCCGCGGGGAATCAATGCCAAGGCCGCCGCCAGTCATCCTTCCATTGATTTCTCACGGGCGGCGCAGTGATGGCGCGGTGACGCGTGCCCGCCCCCTCCTGCCACGCGTATACACGTCTGCCGCCCCCGGCCGCTATAAAAGTCGCCCCTCCCTCGCCGGTGGATGCACTCTCATTCGCCCGCAGTCCCTCTCTCGTCGCCGACGCCCCCATCTCGTCTATCTCTCTCTCTTCCCCCGTCTACAGGCGTCGCGTCTACAACCGCCGGTGGGAGAGCGATTCCCCGGCGATGGAGCGGCGGCCAACGGTTTCAGCCGCCGGCACCTGCACGAGCGGGAGGCCTACCTCCTCCACGAGGCGAACTACCCGGCGCCGCCAGACATGCGCGTGCCGGGGCAGTGGAGGCTCAGCGCCGGAGGCGTCCCCGCCCCCCGCAGCCAAATGAAGCCGACCGCTTCCACGCCGAGATCGCGCGCGTTCGGGCCTCCCTGCCGGAGGAGGTGCGGGGCCTTCCGGAGTACGCCGCTAGCAACCACGCGTACTGGGCGGCGTACTTCCAACGCGGCCAAGAGGAGCAGCTCGCCTCCACCAACAACGCGCCGGTGAGGGGGCGCCATAACACCGACGGCCGCCGCCTGTGGTGGGGCGTCCCCGGGCGCACGCTCCACTTCGTCCTCGAGCACCTCGAGGGCGGCAACGAGCCGCCGCTCGAGTACCCGGCGGCCCCGGCCCCGGTCCCCCGCGGGAGCGGCGGTCATTGGCTGTCGAGGCGCATGGCGGGCGGGTCCTCTTCCTCCTCCTCCTCCGGTTCACCGGCACTCGCCAACGTCAAGGCCGAGCCCGTGGAGACGCTGCTTGGGCGGCGCACCCGCGGCAGCGCCCTCGTCATCAACGAGGGCGTGCGTGGCCCCTCTGCTCCCTCCTCCCGCCTCGTCAAGCTGAAGACGGAGCTGGGGCTCGTCGCCGTGAAGAACGAGCACGAGGACATGGCCGCCGCCGATGAGGCCGCCCTCAAGTGGGCGCGCGAGGAGTACGTCCGGCTGGAGATGGAGCGCCAACGCCGCGCCCTCGAGGAGATCGCCGCTCGGCGCCGCGGCCGTGACGAGAGCGGCGTCATCGTCCTCGAGGACAGCGACGACGAGGCACCGCCGCCAACCAAACCCGTCTGCCAAGGCGACCTAGGACATGGGTGTAGCAAGGACGGGGGCGGCGTGAAGGAGGAGGAGGACGACGACGGCAGCGACTACAGTGCCTTTGACAAGCTCTTCGGCGGCGGGGCGGCAGCGGCGTAGTAGTCGTTGTTTTTTATTTTGTTTTTAAATTATATTTTTAATATGTAAAAAAATGGAACGCCTAAATTTCGTCGAATTCTGTATCGTGTTTGACCGAATTTTGGCTAAGTATGGTTAAAAAAAAGCGTCTGGGCGACCTTGGGGCGGCGACTGGAAAACCTACCACCCCACACCAAATTTATCGCCGGTTCACCCCAGACGGGGCTCTTTCAAATCCTCGGGGCGAAGTGCTGGAGATGCTCTAATTTGTTTTCCTTCGTTTCGTTGGTTCATCTCCGGCATTTCAGTACTTCCACATCGTCTCTCCTCACCCCCGCCTGCCACTGAAACTCACCCTTTTCCAGCTCAGGAAAAAAAAAACTCGCCCCTTTCCCTTCCTCTTCCTCGTCGGCCGGGGTCGGCGTCGCCTGCTGCCATTCGCCGGAGACCCTCATCGTCCTGGCCGCCTACAAGGCTCGCGTTGAGGTACTCGCATTTTCTCCCCTCCCGCATGCGTTGAGGCAGCAAAAGGCTCGCGTTCGATTTAATGCCGTACGTCTTGGCTGATGAAATTGGGGCAAAATCCGGATTCAATCATGGCCACCGGGTCTAGGATCTCCTTTTGGTCGGCTAGGGTTTGGGGGGACTTGAGCCGCTCGCTTTCACGCGCTGATTTTGGGTCGATCCGTCACGCTCATTCCTAGACATGGGCTCGGTTTCTACTCCCGTTAGGGTTTGAGGTTTTATAGCAGGATTCGTGCGCACCAGAGGATTGGTATCTCTTTTGGTCTCCTCTGCAGTGTGGAATTGGGCTTGTGATGTACCACAAAGCCTTTCTCTGTTATGGGGGAAAGGGGGGAATTTTGAGCAAAAAACAGGGGAAATACAAACAGCCACATTCAGACTTACTGCATAAGAGACAAAATGAATGTAGGTGAGTTAGTTGCTTTAGATTTTGTAAGGGACGTTCGCAGTGGAGCTTGAAGAACAGGTCACTGATGAGTGGACTGCACAGATTTGTTGTTCCGGGGTGATAACTGGACTGCGACAAGAACTTGGGAGTTTGGGGTGGTGTCTGTTCCAAGGCGACAGCTGACAACCATGCCGCCTAATAGGATGCTGTATCAGTGAAAAACATGGTACTGTATTTAGGTTAATGGGATTATTTGAAGTGGTATAGCTGTGGATGTAAATTACATGGTTAGTAAAAAATAGACTCAGCGGATAGTTAAGAGAGACTAATAACTTGACCCTTTCCTTTATCTAGTACAAAAAATCAAGAAATGGGCATTACATCATTAAAGTAATACTCCCTCTGTAAACTAATGCATGATGTTTTAGGTCACTGCTTAGTGCTTAGTGACCTAAAACATCATGTATTAGTTTACAGAGGGAGTACATGATTGAGCAAAAAATTGAAGTATAACGAAACTTGCACATAAGGTAGGGAGAAATCTGATGTACTTAAGGGATTACACTCGCTAAAGTCACTGATGAAGATCATAATTATTATTTTTTCTTTCTTTTGTAGCGGACAGAGTGTTTTTATCATCTTGCTAAGCTATCAGTTGTCGTTGTCCCTTTTTTCTTCTCGAGCACACATCTAAATGCGCGTTGTTGTGCATTAGAAGGCAGTGTACACGCCACCAACTGTGGAGTTTTAATTGTCCTTTTTTTTTGTGGCACATTACCTTGAAATCAATATTGTAGCCAGCCTGTCAAAGGGTTCCTCCTCAAAACACAAAGGAGAATTTTTCAGGGAGTATTTAAAAACTGAGAAAGACACAAAGAGAAGATGAAGACACAGGTTTAACCAGAATCCACTGGAAAACTAAGTTGCGACTAACTGGGAAATTGAACCCTGCTGGGACCTGGGAGGGCTCTCTGATCAGTTCAGCACATATTTCTTGAAACTGATCTGCCACATGTTTAGCCTATGAATTATCTGATGAAGCCTAAATAGATTATATAACATATGCATTACATTTTGAGTGCTCATGGTCTTTCATGTTGGTAAAGATGGCTAGATGGCATTGCTAAGATAGCACCAGCGTACACACCCTTATGTAGCAAGAAGCGCTCACTGCTCTTCTGTTTAAGAATGTACTCTTGAAAGTTCTTAATTATAATTTTGTGTTTGTTTGGTGCAGATTGACAAGCTACCTTTTTTGGTCTATTGCTTGTTCTTTGTTGTCTGGAAGTAGTATATCTCACTCCATACTACTATGAATCTTGATAATAAGTGTCAGCAACAACAGCTATCAGGCTCAAGTTCTGCAAGGCCGCGGACATTTTGGACCAGCTATCCAACTTGTGGCACCAAATATCAGTATTACCATTCAATTTTGAAGAGAGCTGTCCACTGCCAGAATTGCTCGAAGGCCTTTATAGCACATGCTTTAACTGAGCAACCTGTTCCTTTTGGTCCAGATCAACAGTTTGCTGAGGTGTGGATAAGTGCAGGAGTATTTTCAGAAATTAGATTGCTTCAGAAGTTCGAACCTGGGCAGATCTGGGCTCTCTACAGTGACATAGATAAGTTTCCCAATTGCTATGCCTTCATAGAGAAAGTTGATCTCGAGAATAATGAGGTACATGCAAAATGGCTTGAACTTTGTCCTGATGGAGAGATGGAGGAAAGATTGGTAATAGATCGAACGGTTGGGTGTGGAACCTATAGGGTTTCCACCACCCATGGTATTATGATTTACACCGACACGAAACCTTTTTCTCATCCTGTACATGCGATATTCACTGGTAGAAGGAACTCTTATGAAATATATCCTAGGAAAGGTGAAGTCTGGGCCCTTCTCAGGGGATGGGATATTGGTTGGAGTCCAGATGCTCACAACCAAAAGAACTACAAGTATGAAGTTGTTCAGGTCCTCTCTGATTTCACAACTGGCACTAGCATCATTGTGATGCCACTTGTCAAGATAAAAGTCTTTGTTAGCTTATTTATGCAGTCTGAAGTGGCTACTCCATACCTGATACCTCAGGATGACACAATATGGTTTTCACATTATATCCCCTACCGTTTGATGGGTGCAACTGAAAGCAAAGGCATTCAGGAAGGAGCTCTTGAACTTGATCCTGCAGCGCTTCCCGTTAATTTGGAACAGCCTCTCACATGTCTCGTTTCAGAAAGCATGTCAGTAAGAGGCTCGGAGTTTGATGCCAAATATGCTGGTTCGTCTGGAGGAAATAAATCTCACAAGGAATCCAAAGGGGCTGGGGAGAGACAGCATGGTACATGCATGAATGGAGGGATCTTTGCAAAGGCACCAGTGGTAGAGAATGGGGAGCATTACACTCCCTCTGCTGTAGAAGGTACGGATGTTGATGAAGAATCTGATGATGCTGGAGTAGAAGTATTATGTACTGATTTTTTTAACTTCGACCAACTTCGAGATGTAAGTCAGTTTAGACCCAACCAGATCTGGGCTGTCTATGATACTCAAAGCTTTATGCCAAGATTTTATGCTCGGATTACAAAGGTACAAATGACCCCAAAGTTTAAAGTACACTTTGTTTGGCTGGAATTTGATCCCACAAATAAAGCAGAAGTGACATGGTCACGTGGGGAACTGCCTATTGCGTGTGGATGTTTTAATCATGGAGCGTCAGACACAGCTAAAGAAACTAATATGTTCTCCCAGATTATTTCCTGTGTGAAAAGAAAAACAGGAAACTTGTATGAGATATATCCTAGGAAAGGTGAAGTTTGGGCCCTTTTCAAGGGATGGGACATTGGTTGGAGTTCGGATGCTGACAAGCACACAGATTTTGAGTATGAAATTGTTCAAGTTGTTTCTGATTTCACGACAAGCACTAGCATCATTGTCATGCTGCTTGTAAAAATAGAAGGCTTTGTTAGCTTATTTAAGCAATCGAAAGAAGCAACTCCGTTAGTGATACCTCAGGATCACACGCTCATGTTTTCACATTGTGTCCCTCATCATTCAGTGAGGGGAACTGAAAGAGAAGGTATTCCAGAAGGAGCTCTTGAACTTGATCCTGCCGCGCTTCCCCCTAACATGAAGAGGCTTTTGCTTCTGTTGTTCCAGAAAGCAGATCAGTGGAAGGTCAGGACTTTGGCACCAAATACAATCATTATGCTGTAGAAGGTACTGATATAATCAGCACTTTTTTTGAATGATACTGCAAGAATATCTTTGTAACCCACTTTTATTTATAATTCATAGAATATGGTGACACAGTCTAGCTGCACAACACTAATCTTAAAAAAACTATTTAAACCAATGGTTGAATGTTGATTATAGGTTGGTCTACATTGTACAGTGCAACAACGGAAAATTGAAAATGGACAACAGGACATTTCTTACAGTTCTGGTTTATATGCTATGAAGTGTTGTGTTTAATTAATATATTGTGTTTGTGCTGATCTGCAACATTGTTTGTGCCAATCTCTTATTCTATTGATGTTTCTTATTTAGCAGTTAATTGTTACAAAAATGTTGTTACATGCAGATAGCATTACACCGCTTGCAGACAAATGTCTGCTGCAGGAGATTCTATCTGACTCGGTATTGTCTATATCCTTTCCATCCACATCGATGTTCAATATTCCGTTTAGTACTTCTGATTTATTGATGGTATTATATCTCTTGCTAGCCTGCCATGGCAGTAAATGAGCACCAGGAAGCTACAGTATCATTGGGTGCAACCACCAGAAAAAACAATGATATGAAGTTTACCCACATCACTTCTGCCAATTGCGCTACCCTTCCTATGAAACATGGCTGTTCCTCTACTTCACAAATCGTATCCTCAAGGCGCAAATTGTCTCAGAATTCTTATGTTGTTGATTTGACTGATAATGCGACTATGCATGGACATTTGAAGGAACATACTTCTGCGAGACGTAAAAAGGCTAAAATAGCAGACAATGTTTCTTCACAGTTAAAACATAATGTCGAGTCAAGAGATCTAACTGGATACCAAGGTGAACAATCTACACCTCCATCAAGGAGAAGTACTATTGAACAAGCATGTGAAAAGAATGAGGCTATTCAAGAAAGATGCGGAGGCCAGGAATCTACTACTGTACCGGCCTTCTTGAAGCTGGTATGCTGCTTGTGCTTGTTCTTTGTAATTTGATTTTGTCTTGCGCTTTGCCGAGCAAGTGCTATCTTGTTAGGATGTTTATCTTTGCACTCATGTATGAGATAATAATCCTTAATTTCCGATATTTTTATTAGGCTCGAGAAAAGCTCAGTACTGCAGAGTACGGAGAGTTTGTTGGATTTATGAAGGCCTTAAAATTGAAAACCATGCACATCAAAGACCCACTTGAGGCAATAGCGAAACTGTTTTCTTCTCCAGGGCGACTCGCACTTCTTGAAGGGTAAAACTACATGTGTTGTAATCTTCATTAATTCATTCTGTCCAGGACCTAACAGACAATAAAACTATTACACCTTTGATATATATATCTTTTTTTCATCTGCTTACAGGTTCGGGGTCTTTGTTTCTAAGAATCATCTTCCGTTATATGACCAGCTTGTTCGAAAATATACTCTGGCTAATACATAATGACATCATCAGTTGCACTTACTTAAAGGCATGGTTCGTTCCGCTCTTTTATTCCGATGTCATTTATTAAATGATAGCTTCAGTGTGCCTTAACGTTTATGCCTAACTATTTGCCAACAAAATACTTTATTATTCGTGATGCTACCTCTTTTTTTGACACGATTCGTGATACTACCTCTATTGTCAATAGATCTCACTTTGGAATGTGCAGTCAAACTTCTAAATCTCTGACCACTAATACACACAAAACCATTTGTATCTGTATGAAAATTGTATTGGTAGATTCATTACCGAAGGTACTTTCATACTGTTGTTTTCCCATCAAATTTTTATTTTTCAATAAAGGGCACTTTTATTATCTCAAAAAGTAGCATCAAGCGGATACAAAACCTTATGAGGAACACCCGGCCTCTACATAACTAGAATACACACAGCCAAACACCAGAAGTCTGACAAAAAGAAAGGAAAACAACTGAAACATTGGCAATATTAGAATCCTATAGACCGATACTATGCATATGCCGATTGGTGGACCGATCCGGAGATTATGTTGACACCCATGTTGGGTACAAACCTCCGTAGCCACCTGCTCCAACCGCGTACACACCGTCTTGAACAACGGTTGGTACTCCGCTCGTTGTAGTGCAGACCACGTATGAAGCGAGTGCGTACAACGGAAAATAACCTGCAGAGGAGAAACATTTTTGTCGTTAAAAACGAAACCATTTCTACATAGCCAAAGCGACCATAGCAAGACATATACTCTCACCCTTATTAGTGTTTTGAACCTATTTGAAATTCCGTCCAACCAATGACCAAAAATATTGGCAACACTTGTGGGCGGATACAGATCAACGCTATTTGGATGACTGACCGCATAGAACATGCAAACTTGCATTGGAAAAAGAGGTGTTTGATTGTCTCATCATGAGTACAGAAACAACACTTTTTACTCCTTGGCCAGTTGCACCATGCGAGGTTGTATTTGGTTAGCACAACTACCACATGAAGATTTTAACTTTTAGTGGATTCTTCGCCTTCCAAATTTTCTTGTTATTACTCACCGGTACCTCAGAATGCGTGAGCGCACGGTACATAGAGTCTACTGTGAAAGACCCTGATGTAGTAAGGTTCCAGCGAAACACATCCCGGCCTTGTGTCAGGCTAATCGAATCCAGACGGGATAACAGATTATGCCATGAGATAAGTCGGGGGCCAATCAAATCACACCTGAATGAAATATTTGGCGGGGGTGAACTGAGCACCTGCACAATTGTATTATTCTTATCGCGAGCAATGTTGTACAAGGCTGGATATTGTTCTCGGAGACTGATATTACCGTCAAATTTTAATACGTAACATATAATTAGACAAAGAAATTGTCACATGTGTGTTTTGGAGAATGGAGATTGTGGTCCAAATTAACAAGTAAAAAGAAGAGTATTGCCCGGAGAAAATAAATGGACATTGTACCTGTTAAATTTGTAGGTGAAAGACTTGGGTGATCTTTCAATACAAATGATCCTTGATCATCTGCAATAATTTAGGCCTTCCATTTTTTTTGTTAACTCTGTAAGCTCCTGATGGCATCATGTCACCCCTATGAATTTGTTTTATTCTCCCCTTTGCGTTCCGTTAAAATCCTTTATTGTTATAGTATTATTCTTACAATTGGGATTATGGCACTTAGTTAATGCAAGTTTGTTGTTTAATATTTCAAGGAAGAAAGAATAGGATAATATATTCTTTACTCTCTTATCAAAATCTTTTCTTTTTAGATTTGTCCGTACAAGTTCAGCTGTTAAGGAAGGTGGATGGTTAATTACAGGCAGTATATAGAAGAGAGGGAGCTGTGCAGATGATACTTAAGGATGAGTGCCTAAAGTTCTCTCATCAGATTCCTTGCTTCCATCTGACAAATGGAAAGGGGGCTAGCTTCGAGGTTGTTTCGAGCTCGATCCTTACTCAGTGCATGAGAGGTTTCTCGCCACTGATTCAATGTGAGATAACCCTGTTTATGGTGAATCTTTTGGAAGCCTCTTTTGGCGGTGGAACTACAAGTCTACAAGACGGAAGGTTCTGCATAAGCTGATGACACCGTATTTCGAGCTGCCTGGAGTACTCAATGTACCGGTGATGTTATTCTGCGTTCCTTTAGTCTCCTGCAGCTAGTGCCTCCTTTAGTCTCCTTTAGTCTGGTGTTTTTTTTTTTTCGTTTTGAGAAGCAGAGAAGGTGTATGCTGTTGCGGAGCAGCAAACTGAAGTAATGAGCCTGCAAATGTTGAATTCCCAGGGCTCTGCTTGCTTGTGCACTGCCTTCATGGTGATGGTAGAAAAACTTCCTTCTCCTAATCACCCAGATTCTATGGTACAGTGCTGTCCCGCCGGGCTCAGAAGGTGACAAGGCATTCGACAGAGCAAAGTCAATCTGGCACTAGGCATTCACCTCAGGTGATATGCTCCTTTGTTTACGGGGTCCAAAACTCCTGTTGCAAAAGAGCCATGTCAATCTGGAACAAGGTATTTGACAGATTTCACAGGGAGTCGGGGACTCAAGCATATCTGTAGCTAAAATGCTTTGCATACTATTCCTGTGTCCTGGCAAAGTACGCTGATGTGCACTACGCTGATAGTGGAGTGCAGGTTGTTTGGCAACGTCATTTTGTATGAAAAGCGCTTTCTGCGAAGGTGAAATGAGATGACTAACTTGATTTGGC